>NC_046288.1:63827611-64170111 GCF_004115265.2 Rhinolophus ferrumequinum | reverse complement strand
CATCAATCTTCCAACTACCAGCTTCATTTAAGAATTTAATCTAATTTAAGGGCAAAAAAAAAAATAATTCAGCAATGCCTCATCTGTAGTATACTTATCTCTGAAGATGTGACAAAATCATTTCCATATATTTTTGTAAATTTAAAACAATTGATATCTGAAGATAGTTCGTAGAAAAGAAAAAGTAAAATAGTTTTAAAACTGGAGAAAAAAAGATGTTTTAGATATTTTTATTTATTCTATTGTATCAATGTAACAGTTTACCAATTCATCAATTGATGTATATACGGGATAGTTCCAGCTTCAGGTAATCATGGATAAATCTGTAATGAAACTTAATAAATGGACATATGCTTTCCATTTCTTTCAGGTTAATATTCAGGAATGTTGTTGCTGGAATGTGCAAATGCTGCTGAACTTTATAAGAAACCACAGATTTTTCAAAGTGGCTGCTCTATTTTGCATTCCTCGTGGCAGTGTCCGAGTGTCACTTATCTGCACTGGGTATTGTGTTGTTATTTTAGTTACACCATTATTTAGTTACACCATTTTAAGGTGTATAGTGGTATGATATTGATAGTTTTAATTTGCATTTCACCAAAGAAATGAGATTGAATCATTAGTCAGTAGTGACTTGATGTTAATAAAGAGGTTATCATCATTCATGTATTTATCATGCACGTATCTTAATTGGTAAAGTGTCTGTTAAAATTGTGCAGCTGTTTTATTATCCAGTTGTTTGTCTTCTTATGACTGAATTGTGAGAGTTCTAGATAGCAGTTCTTTATCAGTTACGTATTTTGCAAATATTTTCTTCCAGTCTGTGGCTTGTCTTTTTATTTACTGAATCCCTTATGAAGAACGGAAATGTTTAATTTTGTTAGAGTCCAATTTATCAATTTGTTCTTTAATGTTTTGTATTTACTATATCCTGTCAAAGAAAGACCATGTTTAAATTTTAAGTGTGTTTTTGCCTCAAACTTTTATTATGTCAGGTTTTACTTTTAGGTCTAGGATCTATTTCCAATTAATTTTTATATGATATAAGATAAGGGTTAATGTATTTTTCTTCCATTTTCTTTGTGTTTTTTTTTTTTTAATTAAAGTTTATTGGGGGTAGATGAGGGTAAACTATATGGTGATAGAAGGAGAACTGACTCGGTCGTGAACACACACATGTGATATATAGATGATGTGATACAGAATTGTACACCTGAAACCTATGTAACTTTACTCACCATTGTCATCCATTTTCTTTCTCTTCCTCTCTCCCTCCCTCTTTCATTCTTGTTATCTTTCTATTTCTTTGCATAAAGATATCCAATCTGTCCAAACATTAGTTGAAAAACCTGTTTTTCCTACTTAACTACATATACAACTTTATTCAAAATTAAATTACCATATACATGTGGATGTATCTCTAAACACTCTATTCTGATTCATTTGTGTATATTTATCGTTACTCAAACAAATGCTGAAGTTTCTTGATTATCGAAGCTTTAAAATAAGTGTTCACAACAGATTGTACAAGTCCTACTACTTTATTCTTCCTTTTCAAAATTGTCTGGGTTATTCTATGAGTGCTTCGTTTCCATATAATTTATTTAAACTTTTTTTTTTAAATTAGGAGATAACTATACATTTACATACAGTTTTAAGAAATAACAGAAATATCTCATGCACCCTTTATTTGGCTTCTCCCAATGGTTATATCTCGCATAGTTCTAGTACAATATCATAACCAATAATTGACATTGACAAAAGCCACTAATCTTATTCTGATTTTTAAGTCAGTTTTACATGCTGGGGTGTGTGTGGGGTATTCATCTTTAGTGCTACGAGATTTTATCACATACAGAAATTTGTGTAACCATCATGGTGATCCAATGCAGAATAGTTTCATAACCTCAAGAATTCCTCGTTCTGCTCCCTCAAGCTAATGTTATTTTTTTACAAGTTTTTTTTCCCTTAAAGAACATTTACAAAGACATTACAAGAGAGTTTCTAATGCCATTCCCTGAGTTCCCCCGATTATAATATCTTATATTAGTATGGCGCATTTGTCTAATTAAAGATCCATATTGATATGTTATTATTAACTAAAGTCCATACTTTACTCAGATTACTTCCATTTTAACTTTTTTTTTCCTGTTCCAGGCTTCCATCCAGGATATCATACTATATTTTGTTGTCATATTTCCTTAGTTATCTCTTCTCTGTAATAGTTTCTCAGATGTTCCTTGCTTTTGACGATCTTGACAGTTTTGAGTTGAACTCATGTGTTTTGTTGTATGCTTGCCAATAGGGATTTGGCTGAGGTTTTTCTCATAATTAGACTGAAGTTTTGAGTTGTGGGGAGAAACGCCACAGGGATTAAGTGCTATTTCCTTCACAATACATCAAAGTACATACAATCAACATGACTATTGTTAATGTTTTAACCTTGATTACAGGGCTGAAGTAGTGTTAGGTTTCTCCACTGTCAAGTTCCTTTTCCTCCGCTCCCCTTTCATGCTGTTCTCTTTAGAAATGACTGTGGGCGTGCCATATTTAAGGAGGAAAGAGTTATGTTCTCACTCCTCAAGGTCAAGGAATCTGTATATGTGTATTTCTGATCCATTTGCCTCCAGTCAGAGACATGTGAAGCATCACACCAAACTCATTAGCTACATATAATTCTCAATACTGATTAATTTCTTTTCTTAGCCCCAGTGCTCTCCACCCCCACCATTTAATGGCATTGTTTAGGGGAAAAGCCACAAGCTTAATTTGATCTTTGCTAGTAAAGTGAATCTTAATGGGTCTTTGTTCTTATAAGTTTTCAACACTATCTCCTATTATTTGAAATCTAGAAGTAGAAGCCTTTCTAAATATGCACGCTTCATCTTTAAGTGCTATCACTCTTTTCATTCATTTCTCTTTTCAAACCACCTAGTCCTTTCATGAATATACCCTTTTCTCCCAATACCTTATTAAACATAGTCAATAATGACCAAACACACACTTCTATGATTCTCTTTTCTAATCACTTCCTCTGGAGTCATAGGCTCAAGGGGCACACATTCTACCTCTCAAGTTGTTATAGGCAAACTATTTGTTTTGTTTTGGGTATTTGATGTTTACCAAAGATTGCCATGGCATAATAGTTCAACAAAATCCAAGCTTCCTATTTTACTATTCTGTCAATCTACCCCTTGCCCATGAAGCCAATATTATATAATTTGTTTTATCACCAAGACATTCTACTTTAGGAACCCATACTGCATTGCTCGTGGCATGCTAACTATTGCATTAGAAGCTCCAAATATCTATGCTTGACACATCAAAAGTTTACTTCTTGCTCATATAAGATCCCAATGTAGCAATTCTCAGGCAGAATGGATAGTTTTATCATACATTAATCAGATAATATTACTAGATCTTGATGAAAGTGTGGGACTGTGGGTCTGTGAGATTTCATCATAACTGCTAGATCTCTGGCTGGAGTACCTGGTTGGGTACCTAACAATGCCATTTACTGTATGAGGGGGAAAAAGAATTGGATCAGGTGTTAGGGCACTGAACATGAATTAGGTATGCACATGTTGAACATAAATTGTCATTGTGATGGTTAGGAAGAGCTATGAAAAGGCAATTGTATATATGACCCAAAAGAGGTATCTGGATTGAAGATGTGTAATGTGACGCACAGTGTTCACCTGACCTAGCACAGTGCTTTCTGGTGAAGAAGGCAGATACCTGAGTTTACTCAAATTGTTTTTTTGCTAAGGAGGTAAAATGGAAAGGACAGAGGGTTAAATATATATATATATATATATATATATATATATATATATATATATATATATATATATATATATATATATATATATATATTTTCCTACCAAGTTTGTAGTTGGCAAAATCCCAAGATGGCTCCCAAGATTCCTATCCCTGGTGGTGTGTACCTGTGATTAGGATGCATTATGGAGCAAATGTTAAGGGGTTTTGAAGGTTTAATTAATAAGCTAATCAGTTTGACACTGAGTTAAAAGTAGATTAATTTGGGTAGGACTTAAGCAAGTCATTCCTGCTTAGTCTGTTGATCACTATACAGGAGGGCAGCCCCTGTTGGACTTGAAGAACCAAACTACTATGAGTTCTATAAATACAAGGAAATAAATTCTTCTAATAAAATTCTTGTGCCCGGGGAACCTGACCCATCGACATGGTGAGATAATAAATGTGTTTTGTTTTAAGCCTCCAAGTTTGTATTTACTTATTACACAGCTATAGAAAATGACAACAACATTTATAGGTGTTATTGAATGGTTAAACTTCGAGTTAAATAAGGAGGAAAGTAAAGGCAGGAACTCCTGACAAGGTGTAGTTGGAGGAATTAATGTACTATTGGACCCGATGAGGTTGAAGAACAGTTAATTAAGTACACAAATTGAGGGCATTGTGCTCAAAAGCAGTGATATTTTTATGTAATGAATTTCCACAGGTAACGGTGATCTGAATGAAAGTGAGTGCAGGAGCAACTGGACTAGATTGAAAGACGCAGGGCACTGGTTAGCTGGGTTCTCTGCCTGTGAGCCTGGAGGGGGAGGGTGGTTCTTTATCAAGCTCATGTGGTTCTTGGCAGAATTTAGTTTCCCACAGATGCAGGACTGAAGTCCCTGTTTTCATGCTAGCTATCAGTTGGGGACTACTTTCATCTCCCAAAGCTGACTCAGGTCTTTGCTATGTGGTCCCATAGGCATTTCACAACATGATTATTGGCTTTGTTCTACGTCAGCCAGATTCCTTCTCTTTGACTTCTTTGCCTCCAGTCAGCTATAACAGAGTGCTGTCTACTGGAACGTAATCATTGGAATGACTATCCATCCTATCACCATTTGCCTTATAACATTACCTAAGCCACTCTCTCTCAACATAGTCACAGGTTCCATGAGCACTCAAATGCTGGGGTAAGATAAGAGGTAATCAACAAGGGGCAGAGCTGTTCTGGGCCATTTTAAAATTCCACTCCTAGGTCTCTACCCGGAGAAATCCAAAACTCTAATTCAATAAAATTTATGCACCCCTATGTTTATTGCAGTGCTATACACAATAGCCAAGACATGGAAACAACCAAAATGTCCCTTGGTAGATGACTGGATTAAGAAACCATGGTACACTTAAACAATGGAGTATTATGTAGCCATAAAGAAGAATGAAATCTTACCATTTGCAACAATATGGATGGACCTAGAGAACATTATTTTAAGTGAAATAAGTCAGATAGAGAAAGACAAATACCATATGATCTCACTTATATGTGGAATCTAAAGAAAAGAATAAATGAATGAACTAATCAGAAACACTCTCAGAGACACAGAGGAAAAACTGAGGGTTGCTAGATGGGAGGGAGGAGCGGGGATAAGGGGGAAGGTGAGGGGCTTAGAAAGCACAGTCGGTGACCACAAGATTGCCAGGGGGATATGAAAGTCAATTTGGGGAATGTAATCAATAATGCTGTAAATATTTTGTAGGGAATCCGATGGACACTTGTCTCATTAGGGAGACCACCTCAGGGATGATGTAGATGCCTGATCACTGCACTGTACACCTGAAGCTGAAGCTGAACAGTAATGAATGTCAACTACAATTATATATTATATATATTACATATAGTATATATATATAATATATATTATATATAATATATGTATATATAACATGTAATATATATAATATATTATATCTGTGTGTGTATATACTTACAAGAAGCGGAGTACAGAATTAGGAAAAGAGACAGTGGAAATGTAATGGCTCTGTGCGATGTCAGAGGGGTAGTGGATGGGGGGAGGGGGGTTGTCACTGTGTGAGGGGTATAAATGATAAATGTCTAACTATTCCATTGTTTTGTGCACCTGAAACTAATAAAAAAAAACTGTTAAGAAAAATTTTGCCTACAACATTATCAGGGAAAATAAAAACAGGAATATTCAATCACTTTTTGTGGATTACAAATTGGTTAAAAAATCTCACTGGAAATAAAATTTCTATCAAAATTCTTGAAATTTTCACATCATTTGATCAATAATTTCACATTAAGATTTATTCTGAAGAAACAATCTTCTATGCTATACATTGCAGTGTTTTATAAAATATAAAATAAGACTGAAAAAATAAAACTGTTCAGGATACATGATTAGTTATATAGGTTTTTAGTACCATGTAGTAATGAAAACTATGTTTCCAATATTTTAAAGATTCACCAATGCTAACTGAAAAAATGAGACTAAGCAATATGAGCATTAATTATAAAAGAAAAACGTTGGTAAATGATTGATTTGTCTGTATCAATGACCATTTGATTACATCCTTTTCCTTGTTATTTAAATTTTAAAATTTAACAATACTATAACATTACTTGTTAGTCTGTTTCAATAAGACAGCTTGGCTGTATAGAGCGAAATACATTCCACACATACTATATTTCTAAATAATCGCATAAAATTATAATTTATTGCTTAAAATTATTTTGATTGAAAAACATGAGGACTTTGTTCTTTTATAGTGTATAATACAAATACAATCTGTCTATCTATCTATCTATCTATCTATCTATCTATCTATCTATCTATCTATCTATCTATCTCTCTGTCTATCTATCTATCTATCTACCTAGTCACAAAAAATTAAGTTGTGAAGTGAATTAAGGGTAAAATTCTTGGTGAATCATTATCAACGCCTGACTAAAAATGAGGGAATGCTCTCAATATCTCATCTTTCATGAATTCCTTGATGTCCTCCATGCTGTAATGACTGATTTTAATTAATCGGAGATTTTTGCATGAAATACACTTGCCCATATGCATTATCTTAGTACATAGATTCCTACATCAGAGCTCAACCTACTGACCTAATGCTATGTGTAGACATTCTTTTGAACTTCTAAAAAGTAATTTGTTTTTGGAATAAGAAATTAAGTCACTCTAAATCAATGCATTAATTAAGAACATCTATGTATGAAAGAGCAGCAATGCTATGCAGGTTTTGGCTTTAGTGGATTTCTGAAATAATATTAATGTAGAGTTTTAATACAGATTTAACATTCAGTTTTTGACTGAGGTTATTGGGCATATTTTGGGTTTGTGTTGACCAGATGAATTATAATACTCATTAAACTGCTGAACAACAACAACAAAAAAGTGGGAATACGCTTTGATGATGATGCTTTTTATTATGCCCAACATCTGCATTTCTAAATTGTCAAATTATGTACGTATACAATTTGGTAAATGTTTTGCATTTTAAAAATCCTTTCTAATTTCAAATGTATCTGATAGTTCATAAGAGCAATTATGTATTTAAATGAGACAATCACTGTGTAATTGGCATATTTCAATTTCTACTGAGATGTGCCAGTTGAGTAGAATACACTGCAGACCATAATATCTCCAACAGAGAATTTATGGACTATCAACTAAATGCAGTGGTTTTGAAGCAGCGTATCCTAAAGTTCATTTCCCTAAATGACTTTCACCAAGTGGGGTTGTGCTTAAATGTGTAAATTGCACTTAATCTAAAACATATATCATCACTGATGGTGTGTTGTTTACTTCTAGGTTTGATGTCCTCCTGTTTTATATAAGTAAATGTAATAGAATTAGGGTGTTGAAATGATACTCGATCCACTGCATTTGTATTTAATGTATCACAAACACTGTATTGACTTCTGAAGGTGCCTGAAAAGATATCATCTTTACCTTCTATAAAATGTCCAAACAAGTGATGCAGTGATGAATCTATCTATCTATCTATCTATCTATCTATCTATCTATCTATCTATCTATCTATCTATCTATATATGGTAAACTTAGAGATAACTTATATAGTATATTAGTGATACTTAATTTCAGGTAAGGTTGTCCTATATTTTTCTTCCTTAAAATGGGTTCCCTGAGATGTCCATTGAAGCAAGTACAAAATATCAAATTTACAAGTAAAGGACATTTAGAGTTTAATATAAAAGTAAATGCTTAGTATTATAGCATGTGTCAGAATTTTCTTCCTATGTAAGGCTGAATAAATTTCTATAGTATGTGTAAACCACATTTGTTGTTAAGTGTAACAAGCCACTTACAAAAGACAAATACTATATGGTTCCACAGAGAGGTACTAAAGTAGTCAAATTCATAGAAACAGAAAGTGTATGATGGTTGCCAGGGGCTCAAAGGTGGGAAGGAAAGGGTAGTTGTTTAATACATACAGAATTTCAGTTTTGCAAGATGAAAAAGATTCTGAATATCTGTTTCACGATAATATCAATATATTACTACTACTGAATTGTGTGCTTAAAAATGGTCAAGAAGGTAAATTTTATGTTATGTGTTTTTACCACAATAAATAAATGCAAAAAACCTTAAGATTACTAAATCGCCCTACATGTCTAAAGATTATAATCTATATTTCACCAGGGATAATTATGTTTGTCATACAGACTCATAAAATGTACCCATTGTCAGTTTTCAGAATGAAATTTTGGAACTTCTTAGGCTGTTTTTCTTTCCCCCCAAAAAATTCATTTTTCTTTTTTTTCTCTTAGTGTATAACATTACCTTGATTTTTCTATTATTTTTTTTATAAAATTTGGCCAACAGCTTCTCATTTGAACTAGATGATTAGTTTCAAAAATCTTTTTGACAAATCGGTCCAAATTTGACTTAATAAAATTATATTATCTGATGGAGAACATAGAAGTGTGACCAATATAATTGCAAGAGTCCTCGTAAGGAGTGACAGGAAAATCAGATTGAGAGAAGTCAACGTGATAACAGAAGCCAGGGTCAGAGTCAGAGAGATTTGAACATGTTATCCTGTTGACTTTGAAGACGGAGACGGGGCCATGAGCAAAGCAATCCAGGCATCCTAAAAGAACTGGCAAAATCAACAAAATGCATTCTTTCCTAGAGCCTCCAGAAAGAATTAACCCTGCCAACCTCTTGATATTCATCCCTGAAGACAGATTTGAACATCTGCACTCAAGAACTGCAAGAGGACAAATTTGTGTTGTCACTAAGTTTGCAATAAATTTAAGTATCATTATGAAATTAATACATTTAGCTAAGATGTAAACATTTTAGTCAGAATTAACTTATCAAAGAGAAGAGAAAAGAAAATCTATGCAGAAGGAGAAGACCCATTAGTTAAGAGACAGTGTTCACTTAAGAGAACAGAAAACCAAAAGTCAGTGTTTTGGGAGAAAAGGGAAACGTTCTTAAAAACAAAGTTGGAAAGGCCAAGAGTGACCGTATAGAAAAGGGCTCTGAAGGGCAAGTGCAGGATTCGGGGTAACCATGGATGTACCTTAATAGGAGACTATGTGAATGGGATATGATCAGACTAGCAATTTGAAAATATTTCTCCCAACTTCACTCTGGAGAACGATTTGTTTGTGTCGGTGGGGGATACTTGGGGGTTACTTCAAGTCTGGAGAATTATTTAGGTATATGTGGAAATGGAGGTTGGAGGGGGTGGGAGATGCTTCATGTCCACCATTTAGAACTTATTGCGGAAATTCAGGCAAGGGAGGACAGCAGCTGCAGAGTAGACATTCTGGAAGTGCAGACGATGACATACCCAGGAGGTGTTTTGTTTGGAAGATAAAGTTCATGTGTGGGATGTGTGTGGCTGTGGATGTGCGGGGTGCATTCTTGCCAGAAATTGTCTATGGTATACATCAAAGCTAAGAGAAAGGTTCTGAAAGGATTCCATGAAAAGGGTGAAAGTTTGCTAGAAGTTGGAAAGAATTAAATAGCACCAAGCAGAAATAAGGGGAGGTACAAGGGAAGTGGGGGGAGAGATTGATTTTGACAGAGAAATAGAGATAGGTCATTCTAGACCTTGAATCCAAAGATCCCTGAAACAAATTTCACCTAGGCACTTGTCACATTTCTGTCAGATGAACCAAAGTTCCCTTTATTTTTACTTTCATTTTTTGTTAGAGTTCCACAAGTAGCTCATCAGAAACACTAATGTAATACAGATTCAAAATAAAATGTCCAAATGTAAATGGCTTTCTATTTAACATGCTCAATAGACAGAAGCCATCTTCTGTTGGGTATGGGAATTATGCCTAGGTTCCTGGCTAAAATGTAATATTTGAAAGAGGGCATGGAACCCTCTAGAGTTCCATGTGTGAAGGTTAAGGGGAACACCAAATGGGCTCTCTGGGGGGACCGATTGCCTATACATTTACTCAAGGGCTGATTTAGTACCATGCTGGTTCCTGCCACCAGACATGCTTCTCAGGTTCAGTCAATTAACAATAAATGATGTAATTACAATCAATGATGTAATTCCATTACTTTTTTTTTTAATTTAAGTATTTTCAGGGGTTACCTCCATTAATATATTTAAAACTACTGAATGCCAGTTACCTAGAATTTTCTGTTAGCAGTTAGACAACTTTGTGGGCATAAATGGCCTTCTCTTAGGATTTCATGGTCCCACATGGGGGCAGATGATAAGAACGAGAAGAAAATGCAATGGGCCAATTTTTGGATTCTAGTAGAAACTCATAGAATTCATATATCTTGACAATCATAAAGTAATGCTTAATACATGTTTTCAAATGTATAGCATTTATTTTACTAGAAAAGTCATCTCAAGGTACTAGTCCCAATATTAACCAGATAACATTTGTTGTTCATATTATCGATTGTATCATAGTGCACATACCATTATTTTTACTAAAGAGGATTCATACATGCATATCAGTGTATAGTCTGCCTTTCACTTAATTATATATTAAATATTTTCTACTTCTCTAAAATTATCCTACTGCATCATGTTATATCATGCTTTTTGTAATAATTTTTGGATAACATATACTAAGTATTGAGAAAATAGAAAAACTCAGTGCCTTTTTAGCACAGCAGGAAGCATGTCAGTCTCATAAGCTGAAAAAATATAAAATCTTGATAATCAAAATTCCACTACAGAAATAAATGTTCTTAACATTTGGTATATTTCCTTTCAGACATGTTAGCGAATGTGCATACAGATTGTATTACACACATGCACTGCAAAATTTTGATAATATCGCACAGTTTTGTACTTTCTCATTTATAGTATTACAGCCAAACATATTTCTATACCAACAGATGAACATTAACAGCTTCATTTTTTATGATTAATATTTCAATTTCTGATGTGCTGTAACTTATTCAATTAGTTGATTGTTACTGATCATTTAAGTTGCTGTAATTGTTTTGAAATTACAGACAGTGCAATAATGAGGATCCCAGTAACTCTATCTTGTGCTTACATTCATATAAGTGTAAATTCTAGATGAAATTTTATGAAAATTATTGACTTTGATCTCAAATTTTATTTTGAAAAACAATGATAGTCTCTTCCCTCCTATTCTTATTTAAGTGTTGTTGTTTAGAGAATTTTATAGAATGTTCTTAATTGTATTTTTCTCATTATAATACCCAACTGACTGAAAAGTTTTATCTTCATCTGAAGCTGATGTCAACATTGAAAGCAACATTGAAACAGCCTATGGAGTGTCATTTAAATGTCACTACCCCCCCGCCATTCTAACATTGTCTTGAAAGGAATAATGGTGCTTTCTGAATAAATTGTCTGGTGTTACTTTTGTCCCTAGTGCATGAATAAAAACATGTTTCTAAGAGGATCAATTGAAGCATTAGTCTTCTAATTCAATAACTTCAACAACAGAAGAATGCCTATTTTCTACTTTAGGTGACACAGGCACACCTTGGAGATATTGTGGGTCCAGTTCCAGATCATGACAATAAACTGAGTATCACAATAAAGTAAGTCACACTTTTTTGTTTGTTTGTTTTCCCAGTACATGTAAAAATTGTGTTTATGCTATACTTAGGCTATTAAGTGTTTAACAGCATTATGTCTAAAGAAAAATGTACATACCTTAATTAAAAATACTTTGTTACTAAAATATGCTATCATCTGAGCCTTCAATGAGTCATAATCATTTTGCTGGTAGAAGTGCTCGCCTCAGTGTTGATGGCTGCTGACGGATCAGGGTAGTGGTTGGCGAAGGTTGGGGTGATTGAGGCAATTTCTTAAGATAGACTGAAGTTTGCCACATTGATTAAATCTTCCTTTGACAAATGATTTCTCTGTAGCACATGAGGCTGTTTGATAGCATTGCACCCCCAGTAAGAACTGCTTTCAAAATTGGAGTTAATCCTCTCAAATCCTGCTGCTGTGTTATCAACTAAGTATGTAATATTCTAAATCCTCTGTTGTCATTTCAACAATGTTGACAGCATCTTCACTAAGAGTAGATTCCATCTCAAGAAACCACTGTGTTTGCTAATCCAAAAGAATCAACTCATCCATTAAAGATTTTTTTTTATGACATTGCAGCAATTCAGTCACATCTTCAGGTTCCACTTCTAATTCTAGTTCTCTACTTCCTTCATATCTGAAGTTACTTCCTCTACCAGTCTTGAACCCCTCAAAATCATCTATGAGGGTTAGAATCAACTTCTTCCAAACTCCTGTGAATGTTAATATTTGGACCTCTTCCCATGAATCATAGATGTTCTTAATGACAGCTAGAATGGTGAATCCTTTCCAGAAGGTTTTCATTTCACTTTGCCCAGCTCCATCAGAGGAATCACTATCTATGGCAGATATAGTCTTAGTAACTGTATTTCTTAAACAATGAGATTTGGAAGTTGAAATCACTCCTTAATCCATAAGCTACAGAATGGATGTTGTGTTAGCAGGTATGAAAATAATATCAATCTCATTGTACATCTCCATCAGAGCTCTTGGGTGACCAGGTACATGGCAATAAGCAGCAATATTTGGAAAGGAATAATTTTTCTGAGCACTAGGTCTCAACAGTGGGCTTAAAGTACTCAGTAAACCATGTGATAAATAGATGTCCTATCATTCAGGATTCATCGTTCCATTTCTAAAGCACAGGCAGAGAAGAGTTAACATAATTCTTAAGGACCCTGGGATTTTCTAAATGGTGAATGAGCACGGGCTTCAACTTAAGGTCACCAGTTGCATTAGTCCCTGACAAGAGAGTCAGCATGTCCTTTGAAATTAGTCATTGACTTCTCCTCTCTAGCGATGAAAGTCCTAAATGGCATCTTCTTCCAATAGAAGGCTGTTTCATACAATAGAAGGCTGTTTCATGTAGCCACCTTCTTTAATTATCTTTCTAGATCTTCTGGATAACTTACAGCAGCTTCTACATTAGCTTCTTGCTACTTCTTAGCTACTTGCTGCTTCACCTGGAAGTTCTGTTATGGGGATGGCTTCTTTCCTTAAACCTCATGAACCAACCTCTGCTAGCTTCAAACTTTTCTCCTGCAGCTTCTTAACCTAGCTGAAACCTCAGAGGATTGAAGAGACTTAGGGCCTTCACCTGGATTAGGTTTTGGCTTAAGGAAATCCTGTGGCTGGTTTGGTCTTCTATGCAGATCACTAAAATTTTCTCCATATCAGCAAAAAGGCCACTTCAATTTTTTATCATTTGTGTTCAATGAAGTAGGACATTTAATTTATTTCAAGAATTTTCCTTTGCATTAACAACTTGGCTAACTGTTTGATGCAAGAGGCCTAGCTTTCAGCCTATCTGGGCTTTATATTAATAAATGCCTACCTTACTAACTTTAATCATTTCTACCTATTGATTTACAGTGAGAGACATGTGACTCCTCCTTTCACTTGAACACTTAGAGGCCATCGTAGGATTATTAATTGGATTAATTTCAATATTGTTATCTCTAAGGGAATATGGAGGCCCAAGGAGAGGGAGAGAGATGGGGGAAAGGCTAGTGAGAAGTCAGAACACACACATTCATCAATTAAGTTTGCCATCTTAGATGGGCATAGTTCATGGTGCTCCCAAAACAATAACAATATCAAAGATCATTAAACAAAGATCACCATAAAAATCATAACAATGAAAAAGTTTGAAATATTGTAAGAATGACCAAAATGTGACAGATGCAAAGTGACCAAATGCTATTAGAAAAATGGCGCTGATAGATTTGCCTGGTGCAAGGTTGCCACGAAACTTCTGTTTGTGAAAAACACAGTATCTGTGAAGTGCAATAAAGCAAAGAACAGTAAAGCGAGGCATGCCTGTATATATCGTATTTCTCATGCATCTAGTAAAGTATCATATATATTTTTATATAGGATATAAAATGAAGACTGTTTCCCAGCCTCATTTTCAGGACATGATCATAAATTTAATTTGCAACAAAAAGAATGTCAGTGGAAACTGAGTGCAAACTCTAGGAACTGTCTTAGCAAGGATGTGCCTTTCTTCTCTCTGTTATGTCTTGTCAACATTCATCAATAGGAATTTTAGTAACTGGAGCTGGAGAATCTATTTTGAACCACTTGGGGATTTACACTGCACACAACAGAAAATAACATAGAAAGAATATGAGTCCCTGACACTATAGAGAAAACACCAGCTCTGGATTATTTACCCCAACTTTAATATAAAAGAAAAGTTCATACTTATCTTGGGGTTCTGTCTCTCATAGCTTAAATTAAACCTATCTATATAGAGAAAAAAACAAAACATTTATTTTTAATACCTAAATTAGCCAAGGATTTGTATCATTTTTTTAAAGTGTATGTGAAAGGTATACATATATATATATATATATACTGTGTGTTTATATATGCTTTCATTACTTGAAATTAAAAATTCAGGGATAAATAACAACAAAATTTCCAGATAATTTATATTCTAAATATACGATTAAAAAAAAACATGGTATGGATTTAGATATGTTGTGACTGTGAGATGCTACATAACTATAATTTTAAGGAAAGGTTTTTAACCTATATGGGTGTCATTTGAATACTGTAAACTGGCGAATAAACATGACTGTGTGTCATGAATAATGACACTGTATTCTTAGACATTAGGATTTGTTTTTATGTTTAGACAATGAAAACACTCTGGTGCCATAATATTCTTTATGCAGAGATTATATTCAAAAGATTAAAATAAAAATATAGATTTAAGCCTTCTCAACTTTAAAATTCTCCTTGAGTTTCTAAAGGAGGCTTTTAAGAACTGACTTGGGAGATGCTGTAGAAATCTTTTGAAACATAAACATTCAGTTTTGTTCTATTTTCTGAGTCAGGAATCTTGCTATAAAAGAATTTCAAGTTTACCCCAGTGGACATGTTAGTGAATGTAGAATAAAGCCTTTTCTTACCTGCCATTGTTTACTTTGTTATTGCCTATTAAAAGTCATTTACTGCTATAATTCCCGTGAATGAGACACCATTTCTATGTTATTAGAAAACTTTGAAGGGCAACTCAGCATAGTTACAATGGAACTTTGCTAAGGGTTTGGCATTCTGAAAAGTTAAACTATCTAATTGACTCATTTAGTTGATGGAGAATAATGAACCTAGCTAGAAAATTAAGATTCTATAAATCTGCAGAAGAAATAGAGTTCTATCTTTATGATTAAACCATTGTTTATTTCTAAAGTATCTACAACATAACTTTCTTTCCTGTATTTTGATTAGTGACTGAGAGTATCTGTCTTACTCCTTCACTAGCACCAACTTCAGTAAGATGAATGTATACGTCAAAATATGCACCTTCATCCTTGCAGATGAAACAAGTTCAGTGATAGTTCAGGGTCAAATTTTTGAAATGTTATTTTTATTGTTACCCTGATCTTGAACACCAAAATTCTGTCTCGGGTTCTAAGCCTTTATTTTGTTCGTCCTCTCTTAGTCCTTTATATTTTTGCTTATTTTCCTCAAATAAACCCTTGTTACTTACATATGTTTTTCCTGCAACTGCTTCTTTCCTTAGATGGATTCTCTGATTTTTCATTCTGACTTGCCTGGATTACTGTGATTCATGGTTCTTTTGACAGCTGTTCCCTGGTTTTGGTCTTTCCTTACTGAGCAATTACCACTCATTCTGAGATTAGACAAAAGGATACTCTAGGTAGTCTTATTTTTCAGTGAGGAATATTTTAGAAATATCAATACTAACTCTTAGTTCTTCACACTCTCCAATTATCCTTAGAAAATGTTTTAGCATATTCTTTAAAATGACTAAGCAATGAACTATAAGAATCTATATAAACAGAGCATCCCTAGTACTGAGAAAAGTCAGAAATATGTAGATCATTTCAGTAAAAAGATTAAAGCTTATGTAATAACATATTCCTACACAGACAAGAGAATGGCTAAAATTGTAAAAGATTGATCATACTACATATTGTTAAGGATATGGACTTTATCCAATTAGAATTTCCATACAATTATTTTGTGTGAAAATTCTTTTGGGAGTGTCAATTGATATTCTTGCTTTGGAGCATTTTGGGGCAGTAAATACTAAAATTGACCTTATATATAGCATGTGTCCCAGAAAATCCACTCCTAGTATATACCCAGTAAGTACGTTTATACAGATATGTTAACCAAAATAAAACGTTCAAGAATATTCAAAGAAGAAATAATGGTAATGTCCAAGAACTAAGAAAAAAACATAAATATCCAACAACAGCGTAATTAAAAATAACTTCTGGTACATGTATACAACAGAATCATAAACAACATGAAAATGAATGAAAGACAGCTATATCACAAAAGTATAATGGATTTCACAAATATTGAAAGAAAGAAGCCAGACACGAAAGATTAGGTTTTTATAAATTCAGAAAAGGAGAAAGCTAACATAGGCACTATAAAATCAGGATACTTTCCCTCTGAGGAGAAGTTAGTGGTTGGGAAAAGGCCAAAGAGCAGTTTATAGGATGTTGATAATGCCTTAATTCTAGATACCAGTGATGCTTCATGATTGTGTTGAAGATGTAGTAATTTATCAACATATGCACATGACTTGGAATTTCTCTATATTTTATTTCCAAAAAAAGTTTATTAAGGAAAAATTAAATCAGTGTTGAATGATTTAGTCTTATTTAAATGTGTTCTAATGTATATAATTAAATTCTTTGTCACAAATCTTCAGGTATAATTATCATTAACCATTGAATAAGGAATGGGGCTTTCCAGAAACATTTTCTTGATAAGTTTTAGTACTTGGAGTACTATTATGTTTTCTAAGCCAGAGAAGATGGGCTATTTACATTAGCATATAATTTAGAACAATGTAGAGGTTGTAGAAATGAACTCTCCTGAGTTGCAGAATTAAATTCATAGCCTCTACAAAGGAGTATAACTTCTCTATCCAAACCTCATAAACTATCGACTAGGGCAGCTACTGCATTATTTCGGAAGTGCAGATCATGTTGCTGTAGCTGTCCAAACAATTCAGTGGATATTTATTGAGTACCTACCCTATCCAACTCACTGTGCTCATCTTTCAGGAAATACATATAGTAAGGTACAATGACTCTTACGTAGTGTAGAGAAAACTAAAGGCAAAATAATAACCTTATTTCATATATGTGATTTGTAAATAATCCCCTTCCTAGTTTTAAGGAATTTTATAACACTGGTAAAATGGAGTATACACTTACATAGCAAAGATAAAAGAAGACACAACAATCAAATACACATTCAAATGAGGAGGGCTTATATGTTTTGTTAACTACTTCTAATCAGAGTTAATGAATAATTGGCATTATGAGCTATCTAAGGTAAATTGTTACATTTATTTAATGGCCTTTTACTTTAATGACCATAAGACAACTGACAACTGGCCACATACCTAAAATCTTATCACGTATCTGTGCATTACCATGCAGTGTGTATATTGAAATGATGTAAGTTAGTGGCAAGAAATAATTTAAATATTTTAAAAAATAGCAGTACTAGTAACAGTACTTTATACCATATGGATGTGTTTTTCTTCATACTCTTTATCTTGAGCATCCTCAGAAATCATCAAAACACTCTGTTAATTATACATAGCAGAGCTTCAGAAGAATGTCTGCTTAATTGAATTTCATTTTTCCTACAGAAACTTTATAGCGTTAAAACTGAAAAACTGAATTAATAAATAACAATATCTGGCTCTTATTATCGAACAATCTATTACAAAATTTGCTACTGATTCATTTCAATATTGCAATAATTATGGAGACTTTAATAAGATGTGATGTCATTTTCAATATCAGGATATTTTCATTCTTTTTCTATATGTATTAAAGTCTCAGAAATGTAAAAACTGATTAAAACCTATTTGAAAAGTAAGTAAATACAGTCTTTAGGTCATTATTCTCTTTATACATTGACTGCTTTATTTGAAATCAGTTAAGAATTATTCAGTCATATTTTTAAACATAAAATGGTAGTGTTTCTTGATGGACTGGAAATCTGGCTCATTCAACTGTGGTACCTTAGACAAGTTACTTAATCTCTCTAAATTTAAGTCCTAATCTGAAAAAAAAAAAAAAAGAGTTGGACTAGAAGAGACGTAAAGTACATTCTAAGTCTAAATGCTTATAAATCCATCCATAAAATGTTTGTGAGTTCAGATTCAAAGGTTTGAGGAATAGTAATGATTTTGAATTTAAACATAGGGAGGATTTACGTATTTCCACCAACTTTGTTTCATGGATGTCATACAGAACTGATTTTAATAGTCTCTTAAAAATTTTAAAAATCAAAATCATTATAGTTCATTCTCATTTTTAACTGTGTGCTCAATATCATCAAACTTCAAAAACATATATCTTTTATAATAAAAAATGAACACAGGAAGGCAGTAAAACAGCAATTATATATAAAAGTAATTTTATGTTTTTTGTGACGTTTTCATTTACATAAAATAAATTTATGTATTAATTATTGAGATACAGTGCAATTAACAGGACATTGAATAAAATAAAAATGTTGGCATTTTGAGATGGAATTTAATTAATAATCCATTCATAGGGGATCAGGCAAAATATACATTAATTAAATATTTTCAGGGGTCAGCCTGGTGGCTCAGGAGGTTGGAGTGAGGGTTCTGAACCACAAGGTTGCCCGTTCAACTCCTCAACTTCTGCAAGGGATGGTGGGCTGCGCCCCCTGCGAATAACAACAGCAACTGGACCTGGAGCTGAACTGTGCCTCCACAAATAAGATTGAAAGGACAACAGCTTGACTTGGAAAAAGTCCTGGAAGTGCACACTGTTCCCCAATAAAAATCCTGTTCCCCTTCCCCAATGAAAATCATATATATATATATATATATATATATATATATATATGTATATGTGTGCGTATATATATATATGTATATATGTGTGTATATATATATATGTATATGTGTGTGTGTGTGTGTGTGTGTGTGTGTGTATTCGAATGTTCCAAATGCCTGTGTATATTTTGTCATTGCTGTTAAAAGTATGTCAAGTACTATCTTGTACTACAGGAGCTTTTCATTTAAGATGTTTTACTTGTCAGGAAAGTGTAAGAACCAGGGATGAGATTTTGGCTGGCTGAATGAAAAATACACAGTGCTCAGTATTCTAATATAGAAGACGAGAACTCTAAAGTTGGCCATCACTCTTGTTTTAGCTTGTTTCTGTGAAGGAATGTGAGCCCTATGATAATGAATGGGAAGATTTTTAAGAGGAATCAGAAATCAGTATTTGACATGCAGCATTCTGACAAAAAGATAGGCTAATAATTAAAAACAGCCATAATAATAGTTGGTAACAGACTTCAAATCTGAGTATAAAAATTTCTATTTAGAAAAAGTCAAATTTCTAGACAATATTCATAGGAAATTTGAATAGCTTTTGATAAACGAAGTCCCAGTGGCACAATGTGGGGACCTTGTTGGAGTTAAGTATAGAAGTAGTCATCAGAAACTACACGAATGAGAGAGAGTAGATCAAAGTGAGAGCTTTCTATCTTCACAGTGACGCAAACGGAGAGTATAAAAGCACAGATGAGAAGGGAATGGCACAAAAGGAAAACTGTTGCTTAAAACAGATGCACTAATATAAAAAAACGATTAGGAAGAAAAAGAAAGTGATAAACACAATTCTAAAATTTCTATTGTTTGCACAAATCACTATATTTTACTGTCTCCTTCATTACTTGGTTTCTACAGTTATTAACACTCCAAACCCCGTGCCTTTTTAGTGTAACAGTGTCACATCCTTAGTTCAACATATTCCCACTCTGCACAGGTATTAATATTATTAGATAACTGCACAGGTATTAATATTATTTTTTAATCAGGTATTCTGAGTTGATAGATGGCGTGGTCTAACCTTTGTGCTCTGCCAGTACAAGTACAAAGGCCATACCAGCCAGGATCTAAGATAATGGAAGTGACACTCTCCACAGTGTGGTGAGTAATGTCAGAGCACTGACACTACATAGGTAGCAGGTCAGAGAGTTCATAAAGTTGATTGGAAGCCACAGATCTGTTCTCAGTGAACATGAGAGCTGGAGATGTCCAGAGTGAACCAAAGGTCAGTGATCTATCAGCAGGTTGACAGAGGTCCAACAAGGGTAATCCAGTGTCATAGCTACCCACTGGAGATGAAAGGAGTTACCTTCTCAGGAGGGAAGTGGTGTCATTCAGTTTTGTTCAAAGAAATTCTATTTTCACTATTTGGGAATAAATATGTTCTCTAGGGGATTTGTTAATTTTTTTTCTATTCTCTGGACACTTCCTCTTAACAAATTTGAGAATTTTTTTCCCCTCAAATTTCTATTGAAGTCTCTTTTGAGACTAAAGGAATTATTGCAAGATGATAGATATTACATATTGAACTAGTTTCCTCAAAAAATACGACTGGATGATGAGAATCATATCAAATATGTATACAAATGGGTAAAACAAATATACTTTTTCAAAACTACCCTAATAATCGCCTCTAACATTCAGCTTGAAAACAATAAATCAATCAATGGCAAAAATCTATTGGGTATTTACAATGGAAATGATCTCATAAGATATGAGGGAAGATCTATAACTCCACTGAGTCATGCATAGGCTTCACCCCCTTCATTGTTTTGACAAACTCTAATGTTGCTGCAATTTCCCCTTAAAATCTTAGTTGCTGTGGACCTTTCCAGAGTTTTTTCTTTTCTTTTTTTCCATTAATTACATAATCTATCTTTCATTTTCTTCTTCTCTCTTCCTCCTTTCTTTCAACCAATAAACTTGAGACTTGTCCTTTAAAAACAATCAAAAACAAAAGTAAATAATCAAAAACAAAAATAAAATCCCTGGACCTTGTATCATCCCTCCTTACTGTCAAATTTCTTTTTCTTTTTTCACTGCCACATACACTTTCTGGGAAAAAAAAGTCCATACCAGGGGTCATCATACTTTTACAGTAATGTGGCAGATGTTAAATATTTTAGGCTCTGCAATCCATAACTATGTGTATAATGTGAAAGCAGCTGTAGACAATAGGTAAATGACAGACTTGGCTTTGTTTCAATAATACTTCATTTACAAAATTAGGTAGTGGGCTGCTTTGACACACAGGGTAGTTTGGTGACCTCTGGGCTATACACTCAATGAATTCTCTTTCTTCTATCAGCATTTGCATCCTCATACTTGACACTCTTTCCCACCATTTAAACTATTTACAATATGTAAACAATATGAAGTACACATGGTCCTTTTAAAATCAGATCCTTCACTTGATCACTGGATTCTTTTCCACAAGACATTCATCCAATAATTCTCTCTGTCATATAGCAGTTTTTAAATTCCTCTTAGATAAATGATGATACAAACAAAATACTGTTATTTCTCTCATCTTTAAAAACAAACATAAATATTGACTCCACTCCCCTTAATTGCCCTATTACTTTGATCATCTTAAAACATTTTTTCTAAACTCACTGTCTCCAATTTCTTCTTCACCTTTCTCTCAGTTCACTCTAGTCAAGATTTTTTTCCCCCTATCAACCCATTGAAACATCTCCCATCAAACGCAGCAGTGACTTTTATGTGGTAGAATCTACAGCTTAACATTTGGTCTTCATCTTACAAGACTTACAGGCAGTATTTGACAAACTGATATCTCCTTCTCTAGATATACATTATTTTGGCTTTCCATTATTGTTATTGCTTTTTTTTTCCCTCACTGCAATAATTACTTGATCTTAGTCAACTGATTTTTAACAAAATTGTTGTAGTAGCGTAGTGAGAAAGGGTTGGTCTTCAAAAAAATTTCAATAATCGTTGTATACAGAAAATAAGTGTCTCTCTATATATATTGTTCCATTTATAAATTCTGTATTCTTTGCTTCCTGATCTATTTTTATATCCCACTAGTCATGAAACAGTAATATTTATGATAAATATTTATATTTAAGACAATAAAATCATCCAACCCACTGTGATTTGTTTTCAAGATTGGTTGGCTATTCTGTGCTCTTTGAATCACCATACAAATTTCAGAATGAGACTAAACAAACAAACAAAAACCTTGAAGTTTCATTTGGGATTGCATTCGTTCAGTTTATTTTGGAGTAGTGCTATTGTTATAATATTGAGCCTATCAATCCATAAACATGAAATAGATTTACATGTATTTACTTTTTCAATATAGTTTAATGGCACTTTATATTTTCTAGCTAGATTTATTTCCTCTATATCGAATGCTTTTTGATGTTATTTAAATGGTTTTATCTTATTTTATTGTCTAAATGCTTCTTTAGTATGTATAAAATACAATTTTTTGTACATTAATCGTGTATACAGCAATCCTCATAAATTCACCAATTTACAAAAATTCTAATAATTTATTTGTAGATTTTTCTAGAGTTCCTGTTTTTATAATGTCATTTGAGAATATAGTTTTATTTCTTCCTTCTATTTTTTATACTTTTTTTTTTTTTTTTTTTTTTTACCTGAGGCTAGAACTTCCAGTAAACTGTCGAACAGAAGTAGGGATAAAGAAGCATTCTTATGTAGTAAAGAGTAAATTCTAGCGCATCACCATTAAATGTGTCATTTCCTATTTTTTTCTTTTCTGTAAATACCCTTTATTAGATACGGCAAATTCCTTTCCATTCCTAATTTGATGAGTGTTTTTATGAGGAAGAGGACTAAATTTTATCGTTACTTCATAGTAATTGTTTTGCTGTCTTCTTCATTTTTAGAAAGTGATTAGTCAGATTTTACGAAGTATTAAAATGTAATTATTTAACAATACCTCTTTAAATCCTAATTTAATACTGGCAAATGCCTATGTCTATAGTCCAGACCAATATCCCTGGTTGCATAAATGACAGTGAAAACTTATTTTTTTAATTTCAGTTTATGAATTAGTTCATTTTTAGTATTTTCATAACACATTTCTCAAGGAAACTTACGGTACCATGGCGGAATCAGTAGTAACATGAACTTTCCTGCGTATATTAGTTATCAAAACTGCGTATAACATCTTAATGATCTTTCTGTCTAAATGTAACATTGAGACACTTTGTTCTCACATCTAACTGTCCTCAGCAAAGGTGACATTCCTTCTAGCCTTCTCTGCTTTATACCTCTCTTTAATAATAATCAATTTCTACATATAGTTTTTCTTAATTATTTTGTTCATGTCTGCTTTTTCCCCCAACAAAAATATAAGTTCCATGAGAGCATGTGTTTACGTGTTTTCTCACTGATGTATCCTGGCATTCAGAACAAATGTCTACAATAGTGAAATGGAAAATTCTAGGATAATGTAAAGATTTCTAGCATAGGAAGCATAGAATTACTAGGATAACTTATGTCAAAGAATATAAGGGGAATGTAAGTTTTGTTTTTGTCAGTGGTAACTTGGAAGAAATTAATTAATAAACTAATCACATGGTATTTTAGGCAGACTGTTATTGTACTATGTCTAATAATTTTTACTATTATAATAAAATAATTTTTATAATCGTTGGCTTATTTTATCAGAACAATGTTAGGCTAAGTAACTATTACTTTGAAATTTACACTGTCACTACTCTGTTAGGTAGTATTGTAAATTCAATTTTAATATGAGAAAAGTAAAGTTGATTTGAGAGAGATTAAGAAACAATCACAAGTTACATAGTGGATGAACCACAATTCAAATGCTTATTATTATTATTATTAAAATAGCATTAAATTAATTAAAGCTATATATCACTGTAGTCTGTAAACATAGCTAAGACTTTCACCTCATTGATGAGTATTTAAAAAATATTTTTACTGGGATCTACATCAAGTGATTCTTATTTTCAAGCTCTGGAATGGGGTCCAACTATCTATGTTTTTAAGAAAGTTGCCCAAGAAATTCTGATAACTACTTTGATTTAGAAAGCAGAGATATCTTTGATGATATTTCTTTTCAAAACTTGGTTTAGGATAACTAGAGAAAATTTTATTATAGTAGTGTAACTTAAAATAACAGAAAATGGTGAAAAGAGATCTCTGATAAAATAAGAAGCTGTAAATGATAGAACTTAACAAATATGTTGTTTACTTGTGTTAGAGTTCAATTAGAACAGCACTGACATTATAATTATAGTTATACCATTTCCACTTTAAAGTTCCACTTTACACCATTTTGGAGGAGCTAAGAAAGCAAAGCTTTGAAAAGGGGGTTAGAAAGATGAGAATAAGGTCAGTAACCAGCCTTTGTGTAGGTGATAGAGTAGGGTTTCCGGGGAAACCTAGAAGTCAGGTACATTTAGCTGCTAGAAAAGGACCATTATAGAAACACAGCGTACAGTTCTTCAGCAGGATGCAGTCTCTTTGTGGCTACTGCCATCCTGCTTCACATACTTTTGATGTTTAGATGTGCTTACAAATAAAATTCAAAACACAGGAAAGTAAAATTAATATTAAGAGAGTCAACACACATAATGGAAAAAAAAAGTGAGATAAATTTATTCCTGCTGAAATAAAATAATACTACAATCTATGGGAGCATGATTTGTCAAAATTTACCTTCACACTAGTTTCCAGCTTCTCCTCACTGTTTTTGAATGAACAATTCCATGTCCCTGTGACTTCACTGCTGGTTAACATACTAGGTTTATGTTATGTTTCTAAAGATGTTGATTATTTTTAGTGTATTATATTCTTTCAGTTATCTCTGTTTTAATTTTATTGACCCTAGCTTTGTGTTCGTCCCTTTGTAGTTCCTGAGTTTGGTGGGGTGGGGAGTGGAAACATGCTAGTTTTGCGCCAAGAGTGCCTGTTACTTCAGTGGAGCCAGCAATCAGAAAGGTGAGCTCTTCAGGGGGCAGGAAAGATCAAGAACTGAACCCTGTCAGCACAACTGTGTTACTCTCTCATTGCCTGTCATCAAAGGCAACCTTCAGAGAAAAGATGGCTCCTGCTTTATTTTTTATCTCCTAAATATTGCATGTTTTCACTTTTGTCCAATTCTCTTCTGGAATGGGAATCTGGGAAACATAAACACCAATAACTCAATTGATACTAAAATAGGGCAGCATACATGGTGGGAAAAAAAACAAAACAGTCAGGTTTGAATGATAACTCAAAGGGTAATGGGGCAAAGTTTTAGGATTAAGAATACTGAATTAAATGTAGTAGGTCTGAATTGAGGTATGAGTGATAGTAAATCTAACACATCTTTCGTCCTCATTCACTATTTCCAATTGTATATCCTGGTTAATATTTAGTCAGAATATTGAATAAGAATAAAAATAATTACAAAGTTAGAAAACAATAACATTTAAGCTTTCCGTTATCTATTCTGTCTTGTGTTTTATTGGGATGACACAATTTCCATCATGACCTGTTGGTATTACATAACTAAAAAATGTGTTCCTATTACTGTTCTCTCTCATCTTCTCTCTTGATACAGATTTGAGCAGTTCTCTGACTTTTACCATGAGACATGACCTAATTTCCACTTTTTGTGACATCCCCATTTATTTTCTTCTCTCTATTACTTTGAATGAAGTCAATTTTATATCTCCCTAGTGCATCTATGCTTTTCATACAGTTATAAAGTTTTTTGTTTTTTTTTTAATATCAAGTGATTTTTAATTTAAAGACTATAAATTGCCTTTCACACAGTCTTTTACATTTCCTTCTCATTGAGCTAAGCTTTTGGATATCTATTTTATTCACGTGAATTTAATTATAGCATTAATTACATTTTTCAGAAACTGCTTTTACAATATAATATTTCCAAGTATGTTTCTATTCACTCTTACTCATCTATTTTTTTTCTGACTTGCTTCAAGGACATTTTTTTCCTGTTTTAACAATTATTACTCAGATTATATAATCTAACAAAGCATGACAGTTCAAACGTAGGAAGAAATATAGAAATCAATCAATAAAAATTGGGACTGATCATAGATGTATGTTCAAAAAGAGCTATTTGAAATCAGATATTAGGTCAAAACTAGAAAACAAAATCAACCTATATTTAAAAAAATATGTAGGTCATAGGGATTAGGATAAAATGGCTCAGAATGTTAGCATTTAATTCAATTTATCATCTGTAATAGACAACATTAAAAAATGATCAGAATTAATTAGTAGGATCAAGCTTGAAAGTAAATATGTGATTATCCAAGAATCCACATACCATCCTATATTATCACAGGCGTCGGCTTTTCCCATTAGAATAAAAGCTCTTTTGTATGGAGAGTTTATGCCATTTATTTTGTTGAATCCTGTCACCTCTGCCAAGAAGCTATCATGGGGATTTGAAACAATCACTGTTTAACAACTCCCTATTAAATAGATAATTAATAAATTAATAGCTCCAGTACATGAAATGCCACGAAAAGAACACAGCCAAGTTTACAACGGTGCCCACTTTAAAAAATGAACAACAGAATCCTAAATGATGCCTTTCATAATGAAAGCAGTTACTAATGTGTCAAGGTTTTTGCTTTAATTTTCATCAAGCTTTTCAATATGTTCCCATATACTTCTTTGGTTTTATGGCAACTCATCTATTTTCTTTCTCTTATGCTTTATGCTTCCAAATGAAGATGAAAAATCAATTACTTTTGAATTGGAAATACTCAATGCAGTTGAAACGAGATTCTCACATTAAGTTTGCAACCCTCATTGTAATTCTAAGAGATGATCAAATTTAAAGTATATATGCTTTATGGAAAATTAAGTTGAGTCATGCTAGTATTGAGTTGTTGATGTGATTTGTCTTTAGTGCATTAAATCAGAAATTCTTACCATTAGCCTGCCAATATCTATCTGTATTAATAAAACCTGCTGCCATTATTTAAAGCATGTATCTATCCCAATACTATTAAAGATTAGTATGGGTGGCCATGGCCAAATGTGTTAGAAGGGCTCAGAAAAGAGAAAGAGATAAGGGTTATTTGGACAAGGATTTATCAAAGCGATACAATGAGTTAAGCACAGGAACATATAATTGCAAAATTTCCACTGAAGTGTCTTAATTATTGCTAATATAGTTCTTTAATTCATGTACATTTTGTCATAAATATCATGATTTTTAAAAGAGTTTTTCTAGTCATATTTCTGTCTAGATTTATTTGTAACATATCTAGAACTATTACTCTGTGGAATAAAGTAAATGATCTGGAGATATCTACGTGTGAAGGTTTAAACTCGCCATTCATTCAGTTATCAATTCACTCTTTTAGCTACTGGCTTTTGACCCTCTGTTGTGTGTCGGGCACTATTCTAGGAAAAGAAGATACAAGACACACCTTTTCCTAGATCCTGAAGTCTAAAAGATACAACATATTAAATACAAATAATTAAAATATAGAGAATTTCTCAACTTTAGCATTTTTGATAAATTGGGCCAGATTAATTCTTTGTTGTGGGGACTATCTTGAGTACTACAAAATTGTTAAGAGCATCCCTGGTTGCCAGGACCTCCCTCTATAGTCATGAAACCCAAAAATGTTGCCAGGTAGTATCAGATGTCCCCTAGGGGACATAACTGATCCTGGCTAAAAACCACAAATATAGAGTATATTAGAAGATAATGACTGGTTTGAGAATGATAAAGATGAACAGAAAGTTTTCCTTAACAGTTACTCAGAATCACAGCTTTCTTCCATTGTGGCTCGACTTGGACCACACCTTGCACTGGAGAATCTAGAAGGAAGATTGTAAGGAAACATAATCCTTAACTGAGCAGCTGCTTCCTAAGAACAAATCTAAACCATGGAAAGGGAGGGTGAATTTTTTCATGGAATGTTAGCTGCTCCTTTCTTAACTATCAATGGCAGAAACCAGTCAGGAAGACTAATGTAATATCCAGAAAATACACATATTAAAAATAATAATAACAATAATGTTGGGCTATTCCAATTTCTCCCAATATTTGCATTTTCCATATTCTACAACACTCTTTTAGGCTTCCTTTTTGTCCTTTCTTTCATTTATTAATAATTTCCAATATAATGATATAATCTTTTAATAACTGGTCTAGTTGGCCATATTGATTTATCTCCTTTCTCTATTGATGCCTCTTATAAATAAGGAGTACATTTATAAGGCCACGATGAAACGGTAGAATGTGGGATGAGATTAAACTATACAAGAATCAAATTCAAAACTATTTTCCTATTAAACACCGTGCTTCTTAAAATTCAGATACTGGGTTTCAGATTATCATCTCCATAATCTAGGCAGAAGTCTTACTAAAATAGTAACTTTTTTCATATCTAAGCAATGACATAAAAATAAATAAAACATATATATTGAAATGTATAAATGCATATTCACAAAATCAAAAATATAAGATGCAATCCTCTATTATTAATTATTTAAGTTATTGTATTTATTCTTTTTTATCATCTCTAAAATACGTAATATTTTTGATATCATTGTGGAAACATTTAGACAATTCTTTCTTTCCCACTACATTTTTATTGCCTGAATATGAAATACCTAAGGCAACGTTGACTGGTAATAGTCATGATACCAGGGATTGAAATTGCCCAGTTACCAAGTAATAGGGCAAAATAAGTAATGAATTGGTTATTTCACAATAGGTTTTCCTGACTCTGTTTTAAACAACATGTCAATTTTTTTAATGTTTTATTGAGTACCACTGAGGTATGTGGGTCCACATTTAATGAGTGATGCAGAATAGTTTCCATCTAGGTACAATACTCAAAAGTACTATCTAAGAAACAATGTATGAGGAAAAGCCTATTCCACTCAATTCTCTAAAATTAACACTTGAATAACTACATATAATCTGGAATGTATACGTGGACCTTTAATGTCTTTTCTTTGTCACCACAACCCCTTCACCACATGAAATGAAAATGAACAAAATGAAATGAAGTTACTGAATTGCACACCAGTGTGGCTGTATGTCCCTTTCAAAAGGTATTATAAGAAACAGACCGGCATAGTTCTTGTTCCATCCACTGTAAGAAATATTGTTGAGGATAATGTTAATTATATTTTATAGTTTGATTTTTATGATTGTTCATAAATAAATAAAAAATGTCTACTATCAAGTTTCTAAAATAACTGACCTTTTGATAGTACAGACATTAGATACTTGGCAATTAATCAAATTTTCTTTTCACTGATGGAATTCATGGAATGGTAAAAACAAAGTTTGTGACCTAACTATCACAAATATAGAGGTTTTTGTTGTTCTGTGTTACTCTCATTGCTCATGACATAATATGGCCCTAACGTACTATTATTTTTCTTTACCATTTCAATTTATGTTATATTACATCCTATGTGTCTCTACTCAGCCCTAGATCTTTCTCAACCAAGAATGTATACAAGTAAAACAGACTGTTCTAAGATGAAAATATGTATTAATTTGTATAAATAATAAAATATTTTTGCTATATTCATAGTGGGGTTTAATTAAATATTTATCTGTCTTTTGAAATTTATATTTTTTTCTCTGAGCTATTTACATAGGAATCAACTATTTTCTCTAAGCTATTTACATAGGACCAAAGCAACACAAGCAACAAGGATAACAAGAAAAGCAACAATAAAACTATGGTCTAAATTCCTACATACAACATCTTGTGTCTGAACTGAGCAACTCACTAGATCACTAGAACTCAGAACTCTACCAGAGCCACAATTCTTGCCACACTCTTCTTCACTTTGTTCCACCATGTGGTTCAATTTTCACTTCTTAGATTCCACCCTGCACACTGCTGCTTGATATTTCCTTTTAAATGACTCTTTAAAAAAATTATAAAAGCAAAGCAAATTCTAACCAGAGAATCAAAAAAATATATATGAACACAAATAAAAATTTCACATCGTCAACATTTCCCAACTCTCTCCTATGAACACATGTGTTACGAATAGATAGGAACACATATATTTCACAGAAATTATAGAAGCACTACAGCCAATATTTTGTAATTTCCTCCTTTCATTCACTACCCTTTTTTCATTAAGCACTTTCGCTCATACCTTTTTTATCAGCCACAAATCAGTTTACTTAATGGACTTAATACGTTTAGTAACTTGACATAATATGTTTAGTAACTCTCATTATTAGGTGATTTAAATGATTCAGCAATAACAGCGAAGCTTTGACTATATCTAACCATTTAAAATTTGAGCAGATGATTTCCACAGGGTAAGTTCTTTGACGTGGAATTGTAGAGGCAAAAAAACAAGCCATATATACCACAATTTTAACATAAAATGTTAAATTGCTTTAAAAGCTGTAAAAATTTGCACTACTTTTGCACCAGAGTACCATTACACTAACATATTTATCATTTTGCCATTGGCTTAAGAATCATTACTAATTAAATAATGACAGACTAGCCTCTTTAACTTGACGTTAGAAAAGATTTTGCACACACTTATTTTGTACAGATTTATTATTTTACCTTAAAATAATGTTTAAAACAGGAAAGCAAATTCTCCTATCTTACCTTTTTTGTTTTCTGCCAACATTCATTCACATTATCACTCTATTTATATACCTCCCCCACACTATCAAATACAATTCTGTAATTACATTAAGCTTTATCTTGAATATAACCCACGGTCAATTTAAAGTGGAAAATACCTCAAATCTTATAAAGGAAAGGGGCATGACCTCCAATTTTATAAACCCTATGTTGATGATGATACAGGCCTAAAAAGCTATGTTATTAATGATGATAGTAAGAATTATAATAGAAATTATATTTAGTGAGTGCTTACTGTATGTAGGCACTGTGCAAATTGGTTAGCAAAGATCAACTCAAAACCTCTCTTGGAAAGGTATCCATGGATTGACCGATTCATTGTTTTTTATTTATTCAACAATGTTTGTTCAACACTTCTTATATGCAAGGCTATGTTCTTGGTCTGGGCTGCAGTACTGAATAAAACAAAGTACCTCCAGCCTAGATTTCACAATCTAGAGATGAGAATTTAGTTTATTATTCACACATTACAGGCAAAGAAACGAAGATTTAGAGTGGTTTGATAACTAGAACATTTAACACTGAAGCTCTAGTGAACCCTTTATACATTCAGTCTTAATGTTGACCTCACCACATGTCTACTGTCAGCTTGTTCTCCAGGAGTTTGAACACCTGAATGTCACTTTCATTCACACATCCACCTCCATATTATTATGTTACAAAATTATCCTTAACACTTTTTCCTTTTGGCGAATAATTATTTATCAAAATGATATGAAGACAACTAGCTACTTATCTATCATGTATCCGTATTCAAATATACACATATAGCCCTAAGTATGTACATAGGCATGAACCAATTCATTTTGCCTTTGTATATATATTACATACACATTTATTTATATTTCCATATACATATGAAAATGAATTCTTATCTCAGCATTACTGTAAAGGGATGTGAATATTGAAATTAAATATGCAAGTTATAAGTGATTTTTTTGAGTCTAAAAGAATTTGCATATTTGAGATAAACTACTTAAGTCATTTGACTCAAGACTGCTGAAGTGTCCCCCGACCCCCAGTTTTACTTTCATTATATTTTTCCTTTCCTTAAGTAACAAACAATCCAAAACCTAATCTTGGTAGAGTAAAGATGAAAAAGCTCAAATAAAATATTTACAGTTTATTTTTGAGAAATACTGTTTTCCTGAAAATAAGACCTAGCCAGAAAATCAGCTTTAATGTGTCTTTTAGAACAAAAATTAATATAAGACCCAGTCATATTACATTATATTGTATTATATTGTATTGTATTATATTACATTATATTTTATTATATATTATATTATATTATATTATATTATATTATATTATATTATGTTGTATTATATAAGACCCGGTCTTATATTACGGTAAAATAAGACTGGGTCTTATATTAATTTTTGCTCCAAAAGACACATTAGAGCTGATTGTCCGGCTATGTCTTATTTTGGGGGAAATGCGATAATTGATAAGTTGCTTTGAAAATAATATTTCTCACTTCAATTATCTCTATTAATCATTTCAATTGACTACCTTACAATTAGTTTTCAACTCCAGGCCTACAAAGGTAATAAAACATTTTGTCCTAAGTTCTTTTTACAACATATTTAAAAATAGGCAGTATCAGCTAGACTGCTAGCATCACTAGAATCATAGTGCAGGAACCATGCCTACATATTCTTTTTGACTTCAGTTTCCAGCACAGCCTCTGACAAGATGAAGCATGCTTAGACTGCTTTCTGGGACACAGAGAGGGAAAGAAGTCAGATAAATTTGTGGTCAAAATACAAAGGAACCAAGTATAAATCCGTGGTCAAAACACAAAGGAACTTAAGTGAAGACTTGTCAGAGAGACTGTCAACCACTCTCAGTGCTTTTGATTGGGTTAGTGGACACTGGTTGGGGGGTAGGGGGTGGGGGGTGAGGATCATGGATATACAGTGTTAGTATCACTTTCTACTAAAGACTGAAAGCATCCCAGACAGTCTATCCCTGAGGCCAAACACATACTATTAGTGCCTGAAGGGCCTGTCAAATGTATGGTAGAGATAATTGTGGGCTTTTTGAACATTAGTCTCATCAATATGGATATCATACGTTCACTGACGTAGAAGTATGCAGCACAGAAGCTTTCCAGCAAACTGGCAAATAGTACAGAACTTGAACCTGTACAGAAGCAATTCTAGTAGTACAGCAATTCTAATAGTACAGAAGCAATTCTAAACAGTATCTATTATAAATAACAACAACATTATTAAAATAATTATATATCCTCCTGATATAACCATTTAAAAAGTGGATATCAATTTAATAGTTTAAATGTTATCACATTTGTTTTAAAAATTAGTTTTTAGATATAATTTGTATATGTTTATATTTTGTAGACTTTATTTTATTTATTTATTTATTTATTTTTCAGAATAAGACCTGGTCTATGAGAGACAGTAGCCACATGCTACAAATGTGACCAATGGCCATTTACAATAACCCATCAACCCAAGAGAAAAGCCACCATTAACATTTTATAGTATCTGTTGTTTACAAATTTTCATTTTGACTATAAACTCTGTCATTCTCACTTTTTCTTTCAGTTTACCAAGACACATGGCACCAAGTATGAGGTTATAATCTTAAGTCAGAAAAAATACTTTTTTGGGTAGGGGCAAGACTAACCAGTTGCTTCTTAAACATACTCTGGAGCTATACAGATTTCCTTTTATCCTTTTATAATGCCACGTTGCCCTCGAAAAGGTTGAAACATGCCTAATATTAACTCAGGAACATGTATAGACTGGTGTCCCATTACAGTTCATCTTTTCTACTCAAATTTCCATGTTATCGTCAAGACTAATTTTGCACCAATCAGCATATTGCTCTTTTTATTATTATTGTGACATTCAGTTTTTCCAAAGAGTTCTTAGATGGATGGAGTTAAGTTATCGATGCTAATTAATGATAGTAAAACACTCTTAAATGTTAAATCACTTTCTTGGCATATTTAAAACAAAAGCCTTTCCAAGGTGATTTTGGAGAGTGTTTTTCTCCCCCAGTTATCACCTCTGCTCCCCTAAATTAATATATTGGCATTTCTATATTGAAATGCAAATTTGAGTGAGCAAGAACAAAATGAAGGTCAAATAAGTGTTTTTCTGCTCCTGCTTAGCATAATGTCAAGATCCAGGATACAGACCCTCCCTTCTTCCCATTCATCTTTTCTCTTTCCCTCTCTTTCTCCTTTCTTTCATGCCTTCTTTTCTTTCTCTTTTTCTCCACATTTTTGTTTGGAGCTAGTCAATTAATACATTTAAAACAAATGTGTTGAGAAACATATGATTTATCTGCTGCAATGTGACAAATCACCCAAATTTTATGTTTAAAAGATCAACTGTTTATTTACCTCATAATGCTGCAGGTTGGCACTGACCTGGGCTCATCCAAGCGGCACTTCTAATCTGGGTCAGACTCAGGTGGGATTCATGTTTTTGTAGTCAGTTGACAAGATGGCTGGAAGCTGTCAGGTGACTTCACTCATGTGTCTGGCTTCTGTCTGGCTGTCAGCCTGTAAGATGGAAATTATTGGGTTATGTTTATTTCATCATTAAACATGCTAGCGCAGGCTAGTTCACACAGAGGCTTCAAAGTTCACAGAGCAGTTAGGAGGACATATTCCAATATGCAAGCTGTTTAAAAGTCTCTTCTTGTGTCATGTTTTATTATTGTACATTGGCCAAAGCAAGTCATGTGATCAACTGTCCAATTAAAAACCATCACTGTAAAATCTTCTACATATTTTCCTTGGTATCTCTGTTGTTACTGAAAACAAATTCATATGTAAATAATGTGCAGCACCAAGTCTAACACATTAGACAGACTAAGTGACTTTAAAAAACAGAGAAATTACCAGTTTTGAAATGTCTGTTATGTCTGTGGACTTTACATTCTTTATTTCATTTAATATCACAGATTGGGGTAGGATACAATACATTGCCCTCTATGCCAATGAAAAACCTGAAGTTAAGATTCTCTTGCTCACTATCACAGAGGGTAAATAGCAGAGCCAGGATCTTGACAGAAGTATTCCTTGTACCAAAGGCTGTTGTATTCTGTTTGTTTGTCTTTCCCCTTTGTAGCATGCTACCATAAGTAATAAGGCCCTTTCCATGACACAGAATATTTGGAAATCATTGAAGCAATAGCGGGACCATCAAAGCAAACCAAGCTCAATCTCTGCCTAAAGGAAACAGGTTCTCAATGGTTTAGCAACTGTGTTTAGCTCCTGTGCGCTCCCTCATAGGCAGGCTAAATTAAACAAAGTAAACATGAAAAATAAAAGAATTGCTGAAAACTTTAAAAGCACGTAAGCTTAAGGCTGTACTGAGTCCTATTCTTATATCACTGACTGCAGACAGTTTCCTTTCTCAAAGTTGATTGAATATTCTTGGTTGGATATTGAAGCCCTGAAGCCACCTGCTGAGGTGTATTGTTGTTGTTGTTGTTTGTTTCTTTCCACACCCACCTGTACAGAAGTCTGTCTGTCTGGTAATATGTCTCCAATATTTCTGTTTATTTGATTAATGTTTTAGCTTTAGGCTTGTCAGCAGTCTTGCTCTTTTAAAATCCCTGCTGATCCATCTACTTCTTTGCAGATGCCATGGACCAAAGTGACTCTCTTCAGCTGACTCACGTTTTTCCTAACCATGCAACTACCATAGGTGTTCCCACCCAGGAATAAATGAACTTTGAAAGATTTAACAGCTTTTTTTGTGTGTGTTTTTTTTTTTTTTTTATTTCTTATCCGGGTAATTTCTAAACACTCATCCTGCGTCCATGCAGGTACAAATATCATCATTGAAAAAAATAACTACTTTCTTTTCTAGGAAAAAAAAGAAAGACTGCACTTTAAAAAAACCCATAAAACAAAGAAAAAACAAATCCCTCTACTTATTAATCTTAATCTTTTTAAGATTTAAGGGAGATATTTATAATAGCTATTGACTACCTCTCAATATGTGCTAGCTGATGTGTTAATAATTGTAATAGATATAAGTAAGACCAGACCTGCTTTCAAAGAATTAATATTTCAGTGGAAAGAGATATGTAAAATTAATGCAATACTGTATGGAAAGAAAATTCTAAAATTGTGTATAAGGCTGAATTGGCATAAAGAAGCAATTTGTTTTTCAGAGTTTATTTGGATACTTTAATGAAGAATGATTTCTGAACTAACTCAAAGAAGAACGTACTTCCATTGGAAAATGGGAATGAGGAAGTATATTCCATTATATATGATATCGGAGAAAAGGATGAGCATGATTTCAAGATATTATGCATATATTATATATGTATAAAGATCAAAGTTAAATAACTTTTCAAAGTCATATACCTAATTCCTTCCTGTCAATGTATTCAATTTTAACAATTGATGAGCTGTTGAATATTTTAAAAATTCACTAAATTTCCATTTCAGAGGCTATTATATATATATTTATATATATCTAAAATATTATATATCTAAAATATGTGTACATATATATGCATACACATAATATATAGTACATACACCCATATATATATCTGTGTGTATCTTATATATATGTTACACACATATATACATAATATATACATCTACATAATTACGCATGCTATATACATATACATGTGCATAGATGTTTGTGTATATATATATATACACAAATATGCATACATATTCATCTATACCCAGTGGTTACAATTTGACCTTATGATTTAAAGAAATTATAAGGTTCTTGAACTACGGAAACTTTAATAATCCCAGTGATAGGAAAATAAACCCTGTTAAAATCCATTTTAGTTTCTTTGACCCATTCCAACGTTTTTCTGTGAACAAGAGAAGAATCTATATTGCCACAAGCATAATAAATAAATTGTTCAAGTGTCCATTCTGCATCAAAGCCAAAAAAGAAAGACCTGAAGCTAAAGAAAAAATCTGAGTGGCTCAACAATTAGACCATAGTAAAAATTTATATGGACTGCATTCTAAGCAGAAAATAGATTTAAAAATTGGGGTGATGGTTTCAAACTCTGGGCTCTTTCCATGATAAATGTATACATAGCAGTGTCAAAACTTGATCTTGGGTCATACTCATTTCCAGGAAAAACTGTCATTTCTTTTTCTTGATAATATTCTAATACATTTGAATATAATTAAAGAAAAGGTAAAATCATTCTTCTGATAAAAATATAAAATGTATACATATCAAAGTTATGATTTAAATAATTAACTATTGAAGGCTCCAGTAAGATGTTAAATCTAGTTTAAAAGACAATTCAGTATGGTAGAAACCATTTACATTACCTCAATAAGAAAACATACATGTCACCATTCTCTCTCCATAAATTAACTCCACAGTTTCAAAATAGACCAAATCAATGAATTGCACAGACCTCTATAGAATAAGATATCCCTTAAGACTCTACTAGAAAATGTACACATTTCATAGAAATGACACCCAGTAATCTTTTTTCCTATTTTATTCTTTTATACTTAAAACAGACAAAAACCGCTTTCATATATTTGAGACAACTACATTTAAATTTCCAAATAAACTCTAAAATGACAATGATGTGTTTTCCCAATAGGTCAAAATAACTTGTATTGCTCCTCCAAGGAGTTATTTCTTCCCTCATGGGACAAAGGAAAATTGCAAGATTTATTTATTTTTTTGATTGAAATGAGTATCAGAAAACATCTAACAAAAAGCACACTCTGTAAGTACATTACAAAAGACACTGTGTGTGTGTGTGTGTGTGTGTGTGTGTGTATGTATTTTAAGTTCTAGGAGCATGAATTCAATGCATTTGCTGACTTTAAGAGCTATGCAAAAATCTCAAAAGGAGTCAAATCTTTTTCTCCATTAATATATATGAATAAAAATAATTTGTAGAGCAAGTAAAATTTTAGAAAATTTGCATATATTTAACAATCCACCCTCCTACAGCTAAATCATCACTGATGGCAGAACAACCAATCAATTGTGTACGAGAAATTTAGTCACTTCAAGTTTAAAACTCCCTTTTTGATAGGGTAGGGTGGATAAGCAATTTGTTTGGAATAATCTAATTTCTTAGCAGGCTTACCTATCCTCCCATTCTGTATTACAGATGTTATTATCTATTTTCACTGGCCTTTGTCGAGGTACAGCTTTTCCTTTGCTGACCTTCTGTTGCCCAATGGTTTCTATTGGTTTTTCATCTAGTGATGCCTGTGACCCTACTCTCCTATCAAGTGCCAGGTCTTTTCCCAAGCTCAAGCTAATTCTCTTCCAGTAGTACTTCTCTGAACTAATTCTGAAACCCTCTTGATAGATTTGTGTATGCTGTGTGTCTTTCCTCATAGCATATTAGGGGTGTTAGCCTACAAAGGTTTTTTCTGGCCTAATATCACAGACTCTTCCTTTAGCACCCAACTACTCAGGTACCATGAGGGACATAGAGCCAGCCACTTTGCAAAGGTCAAAGCTATCTAAGCTTCACTGTGTTGAGCCATGTCTCAATATTTTACCTCCATCAAAACTTCCATATAGTCCTTCAGACTCACTTTTCCTAGCTGGTTCAATTTTACATTCTTATTTTATAGAGGAAATCTACAAATTCTTAATGTCTTAAATTCTGGTGTATTTCTTTCTCTTCTAAGGCATATGGTAAATCTTGTGTTGTGCTATGAGTCATCTAGTTTGGGTCTTTTATATGCAAAGCCACATTTTAAGAATTTCAAAGAGAAGCCTTTCATTCTCTCCAGTGCCTGTGGTTGAAAAGCACTTTGTTTTTCAGGCTGTTGCTATTGCTAAATATTTACGAAATCTACTTAACAGCTCAAAAACTAGGTATTTAACTATTCTTTCTTTACCATTCCTGTCTTGAATCGGAGTAAAATAAAAATTTAAATAGTTCATAGGCTTATATGAAAATATATCAAATACTTATTTACTGTAGGGGGGAGAAAAACCATTAGGATTATTTGGAATCAGTACACAAAACAATTCTAGTATCATGGCATTTCACAGATGAATTTAAAAATAAATATAAAGTTGTACAGGATTATTTTTATGGATGTTAGCACTTTCTGTGTGATACCTATAACAAAGTTTCAATGCTCACTTTCCCCATGTTGTTGTCACGTGGAACAAAATTGGGTGTGTTTGTCTATTTTATAGAAGTGAATTTATGATTAATTACCCCACATCAAGAAGTTGTGACTTGGTTGGAGGAGGTCATTGAGAGGACATGACTGCTGGTCAACCTGTGAGCCGGACCCAGTAATCAGAGGTTCCTCACTCCTTCTACTGCCCTTGGAATGTATTTACGTACTCTTCACACACGGCCTTGGGAGAGAAAGCTTTGTTGAGACCATCTCAACTGAATACGTAACTGAAACCAGTTAAAGCCTCTATATAAACTTTGAAGATTCTGGAAGCCAAAGATCTACCGGTCTCTCGCTCGCAGCCTTCCGACAAGCCTCATACTACTTAAGTTCCCTTGCGTATTAAATCTACCACCTACCAATCTGAAGCAGTCTGCCTATTTTTCCAGTCTTTACTTGTTCTCTGTGTATCAGGGCCAATTTCAAATTTCATCGAAGGAACTTCTGACATTGCTAACCAACACACATTCCTTAAATTGTCGAAGAAAACATAAAAATATAACATAACACACACACACACACACACACACACACACACACACACACACACACAGGAATATAATTCAGCCATGATAAAGAAGGAAATCTTGCCATTTTCAACAACACAGGTGGAACTTGAGGGCATTATCTAAGTGAAGTAAGTCAGACAGAAAGACAAATATCGTATGATCTCACTTATATGTGGAATATAAATAAAAAAATAAATAAATAAAAATAAAACCCTAAACTTTGGAAATTCTTGTCACATTTGTAATTAAAAAATAATTTACATGCTAGAAAACACATATACATGGATTAAAATGTCAAAAAGTGATATAGCTTACTTTTCTTTTCATTTCTTCACCTCCCATGTGCAAAATAAATATATACACTTTGTTTAACTCCATAATTTATAATACAGTTACATATTTTGTTATTGTTGGCACACGATTCGGTGCTTACGGGCTATACTTTTTAAACTTCAATTAATTCATTAAAGCAGTTTCTCCCCAAATCCCAAAGCAACACTTCTGAATACATCTTTTTGATCAAAATGTGTTCACATGGGCACATTTCTTTCAGCAGGAGAATATTGCAAAATCTAGTCTCTGATATCAGTAGCAATATAAACTGAATCCTATTACAGGAAGTATAGACAATAATTTCTACTAAAGAGCATGGCATTGTTCTCAAGATGTCTTTTTTCCATTGCATTCCACTATTATAAATATAATAGATTCATTTAACTATGAGGACTCTGAAGATATGCATGATAAGTGTTTTTAAAAACTTCTTTTTCCTAAATTATCATTGTTCCCATTTTACTTTTATTGTACTGACTTCAGTGTTTCACGTTGGAAATGTTCCTTAAATATCAAGCCCACTTATGTTGTTCACTCATATGTAAGTGTACAATACACACAAAAAGCAAATTAGAATTTGTAACTGCATGGTGGGGAAACTTGTGAACTGGTGAATCTCAATAAAATGGTACTTGCTGTGTGGATTTTTAGGGGAAACTACAACTATCAGGAATACTAGATTCTGTGCTCTTAAATTTATCTAGAAAGAACAATCTGATTTATAGTCTAGCAGACATAAACAGTGATTTCAGATGTCAGTGGAAAAATAAGAGCGAGGATTGACCAGGTAGGTATTACTTAAATCCATTATTTTGATTTGAATAGCCCAGCCCTGCTTTATGTTATATGACTGCAGGCTTCAGAGTCCCTTGGATCTTCCTTTCTAGTTAAACCTAACTACCTCCAGTCTTCACTAGCCTTTCTTTCTGTCTGGCATGGTAAAGAAGACCCCAGGAACCAATTTCTAATTGATGCATTTTAATTACAAATGTCACATGAGTAAGGATACATGCTCTGGAGGTAGTGCAGAGAATGGATAGGATGGGGATAACCTGGAGAAGAAGTGTTTAGCAAAGGATTGCTACGGCCCAGTTGGCAAGTGATACAGGCCTGCAATTGAGGTAGAGGCAGTGACAATGAAGATAATTTCTTTCCACTCTGTTTCAGGTGGACGCAGAAGTGATTGGGTCTCTGTAAAAGCAGGTTGTTATTAGGTTTCTAATACATACAGTAAAATACTCTATTGTGAGGAGTGTAAGGACAAGTGACAACTAAGCTCTAAATTCCTCTTTGTTACATAAAACTTTCCATAATATTTGTTCTCCACAACAATCATTCACCCTCTGGATTTATCCATTAAAATTGACAGTTTGATACTGTGCACATTGTCTCTTTGACAATGTAGTCAACCGCAAAAGAGCATTCAATTGCACAAAAGCCCAGAGTACTTTGAAAAAAATTCTGTCAAATTTATTCTGTACTCTATTTTATACATATTCATTAGGACAGATGACATTTTAGCAAAGCTTGAGCTAGGGATTTCAAACTGTATTTTAATTAATACAAATTGAAACAATTAAACATGGCATCAGCCAGTTAATTTTCTTTAGTAAAAAATATAAAACAATAAAGCAATAATATGAGATTTAAAAAACAGGTTTTTAAAAAAAAATCATTTAATCTCAATGATAATCCTTAACTCTTCTGAATTCTGTAAGATGGATAAGAAAAAGTATTAAATAGTGTAGGTTTTCTGTAGTAGAAAATTGCTAATATCAATTATAACATATGTAGGTGATATTCTCTAATATCACTGTAGTTATATTTCATGCTTCACAGAAAAGTTTAATCACTACAGATGTAAAAGAGATACTATTTATGCCCGCAAAAAGCAAGGGGCAACTTTGACATCACAGTAGATGTGTTTATCTTTATGTAAGACCTTTGAAGGTCAGAAATTTCAATACTGCTGTCAAAGACTCACTTATTTAATATATTATTGTTAGTATAAGACATTACCAGGTTAAACAGCTACTAAATATAATGTCTAATTAAAATGAAGTTTAAAAACACTGTCTCTGCCTGTGAACATTTATTATTATTATTATTATTATTATTATTATTATTTATTTATTTATTTATTTTATTGTGGTGAAGTAGAATCTGGATGCCCTTAATTCACTTAAAGGTGAGATTATGGTGAGAGAAACATTTCTTCATTTTATCTTAACTTTTATATTCTTAACAGACAAATAAAAAGTATTAAATATAGACTTTTGCCACAAAACTGACATTATGTGATATTAATTTTAATTTTTCAGGGACACCTTAGTAACTGAAACACGTAGCTAGGATCTTATGCCATATCGTCCCGATTTCTGGTTTTCTAAATTTCACAGTTTATTAAAGCAGTGCCTAGTAAATGCTATGATAACCTCTATTGGCAATGGGTAAAATGGAAAGCTCAAGGACTTTGAAGGCAAGGAAATGTATTCTGACTGAACAAATTACTTTATTTAATTTATTAAATACATAAATATTAATTTAATGACGCCATGCCTGTGATGTAGTAAGGACTCAATGTTAAATTCCTGTCTATCACCTTTTCTCCCTGATCTTATGTAAGCATCTGAATTATAGTCTTTAGTCTGTTTATTTTGGTTTTTACTCACTAGTTTTTTTAACTGTACAATATGCTTTGTACAATTAATATCAATGAATATAAGAGCTTATTACTGATCATTGATCATGAACCTCTGAATAATACTTACTTTTGGATGTTCTCTGTAACTTTGGTCCCTGTGATATTAAAAACAAAATTTTAATAAAAGGAAAAGTGTAAAATGTAAAGGCAAGTAGAATTGTAACGCATATTGTTTATTAATTGCTCCTAGACAGATGCAAAGAAAATGATCTGACAGAGTGCCACACGTTCTGTTTTATTCTCTATATACTTAACTGTGTCAGAATCTGCAAAGACCATTGGATAAAGGGAAATATAAAAAAATGATCAAGATGATCTGAAGACTATGAGATTAATATGAGAAATAAAAGTTTTAAAAAAATAGGACGGTGAAAAAGATAGGGGTTTAAAATAAGTAAAGCTCTGACTTTTCTTCTCTGGAAAGTTTATCAGTAATTATTTTTTCAAGAATGTAAAAGATTAAAAAGCAGTTCAAAACAGGGAAAAGATAATCATCAAATTTGTAATAAATTGCAAGGGGCCCCAAACAGTGAAAACAATCTTAAAGAGTTGGAGGACTCACGCCTCCTGTTTTCAAAACTAACCATAAAGCTACCATAAACAAAACAGTGTGGTACTGACATAAAGATAGAGATATAGACCAGTGGGATAGAATGAAGATTCAGAAATCAATTCAGACATCCATGGCTAAATGTAAATAGGGGTGCCAAGTCCACTCATGGAGACAGAATAGTCTCTACAACCAATGGTATTCGAAAAACGGAATTCTCACATGCAAAAGGATGAAGCTGGCGCACTAGCTTACACATACAAAAATTAACTCAAAATAGATCAATAACACATTTATAAGAGTTTTAATAATAAACCTTTAGAAGTAAACAGAGGGGTAAGTTTCATGACCTTATAAAAGGTCATGGACTTTTAGACATGCCACCTAAAGCGTGAACAGCAAAAGTAAAAAGAAACATAATAACTGGACTTTTACACCTTAAGAACTTTTGTGAATCAAAGAAAATTATTGACTGAAAAGATAATCTATAGAATGGAAGAAAACCTTTGCATACATTTGATATGGGCTTAATATCAAGAATATAGAAAGAAATCCCACAACAACAAAAACAATTCAATTCTAAAGATGAGCAAAGGGCATGAATAAACATTTCTCCAGAGAAAATATGCAAATTGCTGATAAATACATGAAAAGATGCTTAACATCACTAATCACTAGCAAAATACAAATCCAAACTACAATGAGATACCACTTTTCACTCACTAGGATCGCTATAATAAAAATAAATAAATAAATAAATAAATAAATAAATAAATATAATAAAAGTAATTAAAAATGGAAAAAACAAGTGTTGGCAAAGATGTGTGTTTTTGTTGAAACTGGATTTTATAAACCACCTTAAAGGCCTCAATTTAAAAAGCAAAATATAAAACATTGTGTGCTAAAGCCGAAGTTAGTGTTTAAAACTTTGACTTAATTTAATGACTTTTTGTATGACATTTATACAATTGATTGAGAAAATAGCTTTGGAAGTCTCTGGGTAACTGTAAAAGAAATGGAGGAACATGTTTAAGGGCAGATGGAAATGATTAGTCATTGGAAAATCAAAGCATTTAGCATTACATCTGCAAACCATGAAAAACATCTAAATCTATAGAATTCTGGCAAATATTCAGATGGTTAATGTTGTCAATATTTTAGAATACAGTGAAAACCATCTTTAAGAGTTGTATTTTTTTAATTGTTGGAATTTGAAAGTCTCTAAGATTGCTTTAAAAAAATGAAAAAGCAATCATAGAAAAATGATACTTTGTTATTACATCTAACTAGTTACTGCTAGATTCTAATTACCACTAGCTTTCTTTGGGGGCAGTGTAAAAACAGCGTGGAACAATAGAATCTTTCTTTGGAAGTATGCCTTTGTATTGCTAGAAGCATTCTTGGTTATCTAGCAAAAGATGTTGTGAATGAACCACAGGAAAAAGTGAATGAAAACAAAACAGAAAATCTATACATTTTTTAATTTAGTCTAAGTTTAGGTTGAAGTAGTATCAGAACTATTTTCCCACACTAAGCTGTGAATAACACAATTATAGCCAGAAAATCATAAAACTACGAAAAGTCTCCACCAGTTAAAATTAGACACTTAGCCCTGACTCTTCTACCCTCCCCAGCACCCACCCAGGAAATGGACTCCCCCAAAAGGCTGCAAGACTGTGGAGGTGAATAACCATTAACTTAGTATATATTCATGTACCATCTGTTGCTAGTCAATGCTTCCACCTATGGTTGGATTCCTTATTAATGTCCACTTACCTAGTCTCTCACTTAGTATGTCCTCTACATATGCCTGGGAGATCCTCTAGAGTAGGATGCATTTCTTCATTAGGTGTCTTCAGTGCCCTGATTTTCATGCTAAGTTTCACAAAGCTGGCCCTAACAAGTTTCTTTTCCACTTCTGGATCTTAATAAGTATAGATAAAAAATACTATATATTCTCAGGAGAATCTGCCACCACTGTATGTGCTAAGCAACTCACACTAAGTGGGCAAATGGAAAACTACACACCCCACCTGTTCCTTTACTGGATATCTGTGTGAGCTTTATCTTTCTTTTCTCTCATGGTGTGTTATTCATTCTTATTTTTATTGTATGAGGAGCCATGATCTTGATATCTGAGTTCCAAATATAGAAATAATAAGTCCAAAATGACAATATCAATTTCCTTTTTTCTAATGGATATTATAAATCATGAATTTCAACTGCCACACCAACCCTATTTTCCCAACTTTAGATCATATGACTCAGTCTTCTCATATGTGAGAATCTCAGTGCACCAATAAGGACTAATGAGACAAAGCTGACTAATTATGATGTTTACTTGATAATTATTCATTTAGCTATAAACAAAACGTCAAAGTAAAAAATTCAAAGATAGGAGCCTGAATAAGATGGTTTAAAATTTATATGTCAACCTAATTCATTGGAATAATAATAGTATGCAGACTATAGAAATTATTTAAATCTAGGTTTCATTCTTTAATTCATTCTGCATTCCTGACCAAGAATACTTAACCAATAGTCAGATGATACTTTAAAATGAGCTGTTGGTTGTAGGTATTGTGTTTTATTTGTGTTTTACAAGCAATTTGACAAGGGACTGACTGTTTCTATTGACCTGATTCACTGAACAATAATTAAATTTCCAACCTATTGAATGTGGCCGGACAAGCAAGTAGTACTTGTTCAGGTATCAGATGAGTCTCTGACCTAATGAGCTTATTTGAGGATTCTAATGGGGAATAGAATCATACCTTGAAACAAACAAACAAACAAAAAAAATGTCAGATCCTGAGTCATAGAAAAAGAAAAAGAAAATAAACCAAAAAAAGGTAAGTGAATCAACTGCTTATTGCTGTTAAGGATGAGTAAAATGTAAAATGCCTGTTACACATACTGACGACATCAGATAAAATGAAAGGCCAGACTTACAAGGAAATTGAGTACATTTACAAAGGTACTTGTAACAGAAACCTCTGACTATAGTGAAATGCTTTAGCTTTCAAAGGACACTGTGAAAGCTGGGAAATCTGTAATTGCATTGTAAAGTAGTTCAAACTGCTGAGGCAGCATTCCGAATTCAGTATAAAACTGAGTAATACTTTATGGAATGAAACAGTACTGAATTGGTTGTTAACAAAAGCGGGCCTCAGAAACAACATAGTATTAAAATTCTAAGAACCATGATGGCCATAGAAAATCTTAGAGGGAAAACATTCAAAATGTATTTGCATTCTCTTATATAAATCTGTTTGAAAATTGGCATATATCTATGAATATATATTTTTATAAATGGCATCAATCTAATTCATTAGTTCTCACTTTTTAATGTGCATAACAATGATCTGGAGAGCCTGAAGAAATGTAGATTTCGATCTTCTTCACTCCCAGAAATGTGGATTACCAGGTCTGAGATGGAACCAAATCTCTGCATTTTTATTTATGCCAAGTGAATCTTAGACCACACTTTGAAACCTCTGCTAATCATCTCAACATGTGCCAGGGAAAGAGAAAGCAAAATAAAAATGCACAAATTAGTTGTTTCTTGCTAAAATGCACAACATGAGTTGTTATAAGAATTGTGAGGGAAAATGGACTCAAAAAAGAAATGGCATAAGGAGAATTAATAAAGTTTGGTCCTTGAGTCAGATGTCTATTTTTTACATAAATAACTATTAAAAATATCCAAATGTTAAAATATTAAGATACAATTCTAAAGCTGAATTTCACTGACCAATGATACAAATCATAAGACATAATAGAGTTAGCAAGGGCAGTGACATACCATCTTCCCTATATACTGTTATTGCCTACTACGCAGTGGACATACAAGTAGATTGGGACAAATGGAAACACAGAAGAATATATAGATGTTTACTATCATTCTGAGAATGTGGTAGGATTCAGGAACTAAGAATGCAATTTAATTCTCTAGTAGAAAACAGGCAGAATTTATTTGATATAAAATCATTGGTTAGCACTTTTCTTCCTTAAGATTTTTGAAAATTCTGCTCAATTCTTGCCTTGCTTTGAATGTTAGCTTTGAGAAGTGTTAGTCCAAGGTAATTTTCCTGCCCTTATAAATTATTTGGTCTTCTAGTTTGGAAACCCTAAGGATGACTTTCTTTATTTCACTAGGGTATAATCTTCTGGTTGATTGTTCTGGCTCAATTCTCTCAGGTACTTGGTGGGACCAATTAAAAAAACAACAACAAACAAACAAACAAACAAAAACACCAGTCTTCTTTTAATGCAAAAAAAACTTTTTTTCTGGATTAATAGTTTTTAATATTAATTCTAAAAAAGGAAAATATCCAAAGGTTACAATATTAAGAGAGAGTTCTAAAGCTGAATTTCACTGACCAATGATAAAAATCATAAGTTATAATAAAAACAGTAAAGGAAATAACAGACCATCTTACCTATATACTGTAACAGCAGACATATGCTATTTTAGCTCAGGATTTTTTTGATTAGTTCTATTTTATTTTATTTAATATCTGAAAGATTTCTAGGATTTAACCAAGAATAAATAAAAAGTAATGGTGCCTTTTTCTGAATTGTCTTGAGGAAAATACATTTGCAGTTCACATTTTTGGCATTTATATGGCATGTTGTCAAATCTCAGAGTTTCCTCCATGTCCATTTTGCAGTTGTAATTTTGGAGTCAAAAAGCACATATATTTCTTCCTGTACTAGACATAGATATAAGAAACTATTATGTTTTGTATCCTCACTTCTCTCTCATTCCAAATCATATTTCAGCTAATAACAATGTTAGTAATAATTCATAAGAAGGGTTGAGCACTTCCTACAAGGACAATCATCGTGCTACATGAATCATCTTATTTAATCCTCATGACAGTCTTTAAAAACAGGTACACTCATTAGAAGCATAATGCAGATGAAGAAACTGAGTCTTATATGAGATAAGCAATTTTCTCAAAGCCACAGAGATAGCTAACTGTGTAGGAAGAGCAGTCGGTTGCACAGGAAGTGGAAAATGGGTCAGAATATGAGACATGGAAGCCCAACTTGTCTTTTTATCTCAATTTTACTCAAGTAAGGCATATATGTCTTTAGAGGGCCTAGCATTTTAAGGCAGAGTTTTTTATAGGAATGGTCTGGAAGAGATAGAAGATTACTATGACATGATCTCTTTTAATGAATTCACTGTGTAGTATGAGAAATAGACATAAAGAAATCATTATAAGTTCTAAATATAAGTAAAATTAATAATATGTGTGGGTTCTGGAACAGAAATACTTTATGCTGTCTTTGGAGGGACAGGCCATATGTGACATATGACTAGTATTTAATTGCATGTTTGCATAATGGAAAAATTGTTATAGAAAATGGTGGAAGTGTTTTGGGCTGAAGTAACAACAAAGGCAACTTAAAAATGACAAGTGCCTTTTATCAATTACATAATGAGTGCCAAACATATTGCTAAAAACCATATATTACCTCATATATTGTATGAGGCAAGTCTTATTTTCCTAGGAAACTGAAAGTTAGGAAATTGAAATATAAAGAGATTAAATAATTTATTAAAAGTGACTATCAGACATGCGATAGCACAGGAGATTGAACCTAAGAAGTCTGATTTCTGCATGCCGGCTCTTTAAAACAGCACAGCAATTATTCCCACCTGAAAACTTGGTTGCCGCATTTGGGGACCAGAAGAAGAGTGTAATTAGATTGCAGCGATTTTGAAGGACATAATGTGAAATGAGGCTGAAGAGTGAGATTAGGAACAGATTGTGGATGGCCTACAATGTCTTACTGCAGAGTTTAGAAATTCACTCAATAAGCGATACTCAGTGACTGTTAAATATGAGGAGAGGGAGTGTAACCATCAGATGCATGTCTTAAGAAGATAACCATAGAGGAAATGTGGCATCAGAATGGAAAAACCATTTAGTCAGGCTGAGAATTGTGGAAAGTATTAAAATAGTTTACATGTGATTTGAAAAAATGAAATCAAGGCAGTAGGGATAAACTTCAAGAAGCAAGAACTGATTTAAATGGCATTGTAATGACAGAATTTGCAACTCTATTTTATGTGTAGAAAATGGTCCAAGGGTAGTTAATTACATTAACAAAAGCTTGTTAAAGTTTACTGCATGGCAGGCCTTGTTCTAAGATTCAGTCAATTAATGCTCTCAAAACCCAAGAGTACTGTACTGTTATTATCCATTACAGAGGTGAAGAAACTGAGGCAAAGAACAGCTAAATACTTCGCTCTAAACCGTCCAGCTAGTAGGAGTTAGTTTTTAACCCAATTAGTGTCTTTGATATGAAAGATTTATTAGAAGGGTTTTATTAGAAGGATTGCAATGAATTCAATTAATACTCCCAAAACAGGACAAGTAATATGTTGTTATGGCTTGGAGAATATTGTGAAACATTATTATGACAGACACATTACCAGGAGGAAACTGGCAGGTGGCCCAAAGAGATACTCACTAGGTAGCTTTTATCTGTGTGAATTCGCCAAGTGTAGTTTTAACCCTCCATCTTTAAGGAACAGAAACTTGATATTATGTCTCCCCAAAGTAATCAAATTGAAGAATTCTAATTCATAATAGCAAAGCTTATGACAAAAGGATACATGTCACAATGTCAATTCATTGTTTTACAAGGATAAATATAATTCTTAGAATCAGATCAGCTTCACTGTCAATCTCTCACTCTTAATCAGGCTTTATGGGGAGCCAAATTATACTTGGCATTTTTCTTAGTGAACATGGAAATAGAGCAAATTGCTTCAGTTATATGACACATAAGCAACATCAAGTGTTCTCCATAATTGGGATTCCCCTACCAGGAAGATGAGAGTCAAATTAACCTGGAGGGAAACTATCTCCCTGTGGGAATCTTCAGATGAGTGGTGCCATTCCATATATAGATGAATCTCATATTCTTTATTTGCTGAGCACTGACATCCACAATGACCCTTTCATGCACATGATTGCATAATTATATATTTAAATACCATTCTATTTAGACACGTGCTACATGTATGTACTGTAATACCATGTTTCCCCAAAAATAAGACCTGGTTTCTATTAAGGTTTGCTCCAAAAGACGCATTAGGGCTTATGTTCAAGTAGGGTTTCCAGACGGGAATTCCCACCCATTCTCAGGATTTTTTTTTTTGCTTTCCCGTTTCCTAATCCAGAGATATAACTCTTTTCTGTTCTCCACGATGAATTGTTTCTACAAAGTGACGGCCGATACTACCAATCACCTGGGTTCAAGGAGCCGATTTTTCCCGATTTCCCGACCAACTTTTCTCAGGATTTGGGAATGGGAAAGTGAAGAATATTCCTGAGAACAACGGGCATGAATTCCTGCCGGGTAACCCTATGTTCAGAGGACATCATCATGATTGTTCAGGATTTGTTTTCGGGAAAACACAGTATATAGTAACATGGTCATTTACAATACAAACTGGTCTTCATCCATATCTATTCTTTTCCATTATATGTTAATTTAGTGTGTAGAGTCAAGCCTTCAGTCTTATTTTCTTATTTCCAAAAGCTTACTCCGTGAAGGCACCTTTTATTCTAGGAAGTACCATTTGTAATTAGGTCAGATTCACAGATCTTGATACTGAGTTACCAAGGAGTTTTTCATCTGAAAGAGTCTAGCCAGAATTTTAGAATTTAAAATGGAGCCAAAGCAACATGACAATATTATCAGTGAAAGAAAAATATAATTCAATAAAATTATGTTAACAGCTCTTGCAACATTCACATCAAATATATTTTACACATAGCCTTTTAATATTTATAATAATTTTATATGATGGTAACAGATGATGGTAGCAGATTTTTTACATACTTAGGGAATGGAAGTTATTGAGGTATATGTATACTATTGAGCTGAAATCCAAGTCATCTGGTTTCAAAGTGTACAAACTGTCCAATACACCAGACACAGGGACATGAACACTTGACAAAACCCAACTGTGATGATGTGAGTCAGTACTAATAACTGCATTGATTACCTCACTCCTTACACTTGTTCTTAAATTTATGCAATATTATATTTACCCTATTTCATTTTATTTTGTTTTATTTTATTTTATTTTACTTTTATTAGTGGTTGCCCTAGATAGTTTGCAGTATTTCACTCTATTTTATGAATTATGAAAACATGACTTAGAGTCAGAAGTTGGACAGCCTCACTCCAAACATGAACCCGCATTTCAAATGCCATGGATGAACTATTTATCTCCTTTGCTTACTTGAAAAAAAGGGTGAACTGAGTCTGTTAGAGTCTCTTCAGGAGAGTACAGCCAAATGTGACGCTGACCGTTGTCCTTTTCATGAAGACAATGTTCTATAGAAAGGACACAGCAATGCCTCAGCTTCAAGAGGCTCATATTTTATACACACTATGAAAGAAAAGAAAAATGCATCCGCATAATGGAATTAAAACTTTATTACATGTTTGGCAGGGTCCAGAACCCTGGCTAATTCCCTATAGAGCATGGTGACGTCTGATGCATCCTAATTTTAATGGTTTACTTAGCAGTGCTATTTTTCTGTGGCAACTGTATTATATGCCTCATAATGGAAATCAATTACCCAATTATGTGTGGCCTAAGATTAAACTCATCATTCCACTATACACATGGGTAGGCAGATTATTTAGGCCGTTAGAAGGAAAATGAAGCCAAGGCAAAATATTCACAGATAAATGTTTCTCTTTCAACAAATGTCAGTTTTACAATTTTACATCATCAACCTACTCCTCTCCCACTTGTGAATCATAATTTAGTTAGTGTTGAGAAAAGAACAAACAGCTAACACTTGTGTGTTATAAAAGTGTAATGCACACAGTGCCAAATTTCTTGAACCAGAAGCTTCCTGAAAGGATGAAAAATAGTTATAATTAGTCATCAAAGATTTGAATGGTTTGATTTACTGAAAACACTTTTATAGGATTGTTACCATTTTATTGTGTACATGCTAATCAATTATTTACATGATAAGTGATAATATTTAAACTCAAGATCTAGTCTCTAGTTAAAATCAGGTGGTTCTTTCCAGTTGATTCATTGGCTGGAAAATACCATTCAGTATTAGATCACCTATTTAGATAAGGTGAATAAATGGTAACTTAATTTCAATGCATACTTGAAACTTTATACTCTGGGTTGTACATGACAGTGACTAGTTTGAGAAATACTTACATTCAAAAAGCATTTGCCATCATCTTGTTAATAGGCCCGATTGCTTTAAATCTACAAGGAATGCAAATAACTGATAATTCTGCACTCATTAAGGAAATCTCCATTGACTTACTTCCGTTAAATGTTCCAACAGGCATGTTTAGCACTTCTTTTGGGATTGGTAAAGTTTCCAAAGTCTGTAAATTAAAGTTCTGCAGAGTGCTATCAAATATGCATAATGAAACCCTAGATGTAAATTAAGAAGATTTATATGGCTGCATTCTGCTTACGTTATTCAATAGCAATGCCTCACAAGTTTTTATGAAGCTAGGAGAGTTGTTTTTTTTCTTGAATTCCATTTTAAATGGTCACTATGGATTCACTCTTTTATTAGTTGCTTCACCCATCATAGAATGAATTGTAATTTTAAATCTATAATTCAGCCTAAAGGTCTATCACACAACAGTCAAATTACATGGTACTCCATGCATACCCCTGCAAAGAAGTGGTCTAAAGGTATATGAGCAGCTTAAGCAGATTCAGAGATAATTATACACCATTTATATTAAAGGCCTTTCAAAACATTAAACAGGAATTATATGGCACTCGAACAATTTCCTTTTTCTTTTAGACATAGAGATGCTCATATTGCCATATTAACTCTGAAATTTGAAGAATGTTAGTATAAGTTCGATGAGAGATGTTAAGATCTATTAAGAGGGATATGTGAATTTTATCTACATAGCGACAATTCACTACCGCATATTATTGGTCTATTCTAACATTGGAAGTGTGAAGCTGACTTCTTGTCATATATTGTTTTACATAACAGATAAGCAACAAAATAGCATCTAAGTCTATGAATCATACTCTGCCATTTAGAATAAAACCATTTGAAAAAAAGAATAGAGATAAATAGGAGAATTTGGCATTCCATTTAAAGAAGCTATTCTAAACGCTTGTGAATAAAAGGTACAAAGGGTGGGTGTCAAGCAGAATTAAGCATTAATGTTAAAGATTAAAAATACGTCTAACAAGTTTAGGAACTACTTATATCATTGAATGTTTATGTCTCCGTGCATCAGGAAATAAATACTATGTTCCACCTAAGAATATCAGATCATTTTCTAACCAAAAATTAACTTTTACTGGCACAAATTAGCAATATTCAGTTTTCTCTTAATATATGTTTATTTCCAATTTATCTCAGGGCATGCGTAGCACACCAAAATTAATTTCATATTAAGTGTTTTTTCTTTAAAGAAAGAAGTTTTAAAGCATGCTGAATGATCATAAAAATCCATTAATATCAAAGTGTTCACACACATACTTTCAAACATTGAGACACATACTTTCAATTTAAATTTTTGCTCGTACAACAAAAATATTGTCTTTTCAATTCACTTTAAATATGTCTATCTGCTGTTTTGAAGGCAGGTTGTAGTCACTGTGGCAAAAAGGAATAGCTGGGGAATCTTAACCCCAGCCTATTATTGAAACCACTCTTCAATCTACTCTATCTAAATGAGAATATTTTAGTAAGATCATTACACTTTTCATAATTTAATGTGTATTACTTTAACTAAAACATATATTTTATTAACATTTTCACAAAAGGGTTTATTTTAAATGAAAAGTTACATGACTAATAAAACAGAAATGATATAACTTAGGCTTTCTGTTGTGTACCTCATTTGTTCAAGCAAGAGATTCCAGTGTTTCTATTAGAGATCTGCTGTACACCCAGCATCATTGAGCTTTGCATCCTTATAGCCAAAGTTATTTATTAGATGGAATGGACTAATTTACTCCAAAGATTCTGAGGACATTTGCTAGAGCAACCAGAAAACAAATTCACTCATTTCTTTATAAGTCTTCAACTTACGGGGAGACACTGGAATTCCAGTACCAACTGGGAGAGAAAGAGATATGGAGATGGAGATGACGGAGATGAAAGATATGATTTGATTATATACAGAGGCTGCCAAAAATATATACACACATTTTAAGAAAGGGAAAAACGATTAAAATTGTAATACTCAATATATACTGATAACAAAAGATGAATACAAGTCACATTTGACTTCTGCAATTACAAGAGGTGCTCAAAGTGGTTACCATCAGCGTCCAGACACTTCTGATTACGGAGAACTACTGCTTGAGCAACGTTGACAAAAGTGTCCACTTGTATACATTTTTTTGGTACCCCCGGTATATATATATAGATATCTCTATATCTCTATATAGATACACATAGATATAAATATAGAGCTATAAAGAAATAGATATAATATAGATATATAGATATATCTACAGATACATATCTATACAGATATATAGATATCTATCCATAACTAGACATTTATATCTATATCTAGATATATCTCTATATACAGATATATAGATATCTATATCTAGAGAAAGAGAGAAAGGCAAGGAGACTAAGAAAAGCAAGATCATCATTTAATTAATATTATGTGTCAACTTGGTTGGGCTATGTTGCCCAGATATTTGGTGAAACATTATTATTATTATTATTATTATTATTATTATTATTATTATTATTGAATGGTAACATTTAAATCGGTGGACTTTGAGTAAATCAGATTACTTTCTACAATGTGGGTGGGCCGGTCTACTCAATAAGTTGAAGGCCTTAGAACAAAAACTGACCTCACCTGAGCAAGAAGAAATTCTGCTAACAGACTCCTTTTGGACTTGGACTGCAACTCTTCCCTCGGTCCCCACACATCTTGTTGGTTCTGTTTCTCTGCAGAACCTGCTGCTACATAATTAGATTTTTTTTTCTGTTGTATCAAATGCCTGAAGCCGTATCTACTTCTCAGTTACCTGAGATTAAATCTTCTTTTTGTTAAAATACCTTGGCTTGATTTTCTCATTTGTAGCTGAAGGAATTCTGATATAGTTTGTGTACTTTGAAAGAAGAAGAGTAAGAAAGGAAAAGTTTTTAACTTATAAATACTAACAGATGTCTGTAAAATGTCAAAGTAAAACTAATTTACTCTCTGAGCCTCAGCTTTTTCATCTGCTAACTGAATATAATTATAAAGAATTATTTTGAGATATAAAAATATGTGCTGTAATGTGTTGTAAACTATAAAATGTCATAAAATACAAAATGTTAGTCAATTTTAAGAAAATTTTGGGATTTTGCTTACATATTATTAAAGTAAAAATTTTCAAATTATCATTTTATTTATTTTATGATTCTTTGCAATTCTCATAGTTTACATAGTAATTAAATAGAAAAATATTTAGGAATATTGTAAGACATCTCTAAAATACAATAAATGAATAGTTACATAAGAATCGAAAATCTTTGTGGTATGCAAATTATGTTATTAACTGGATTTTCATGTAATGGTGCAATGGTGTAATGGTGTAATGGTGCAAAAATTAAGTCAGGCAGCCTTAGGATTTATTTTTATAGTTGGTGGAATTGTGTTTTTCCTAAGGTGTGTTCAGTATTGAGCATCAGCCTCCAAAGATTTTCTGCAGATAAATAAAGCCTTGATGGATGTATATAGCAAATCAGTATGCTTTATGAAATGTTTTTTCTGAGAACTCCTCTAATTAAAAGAAAATTTTTTAAGTGTTTTAAACCCAATGTACTCCAAATTTATATGAACATGCATATTTTTATTCACATGATATACTGTGTCATTTTCTTGAAATATGTTATAGAAAACACAATTCTCAACCAAAACCTAGTAGTAGGTCTATCTTCATACCAGGCACTTACGAATTTAGTGTCAAATCTGGAACTACTGAATTTTGCAAAATTATATATTTCTGTACCATTCTACAGACTAGATTTCACTCATATATTTAGTAAGTCCTGTGTTAAACCTAAACTCAAGGAATGAAGGAAAAATTTGAAAGGACAGACACAATAACTTAATTCTAGGATTACTCTGTGTGTGTGTGTGTGTGTGTGTGTGTGTGTGTGTAAGATGGAAAGATACATAAAAGGAAGAAGAAAGAATAGATAAGTTAAGATGTAAGCTCTCCTCTATAGAAATCTGAGACATGTTTGAGAATTGTCAGTAAGACTCAGATAACAGGGAAAAATAGATTTAATTTTTAAATACAGAGCTTACAAAATCAAATCAGAAAATTGATTAGTAAATAGCATCATTCCTTGCTCTACTTAAAACCATGTAAATTAAAATATAGAGGATCCTAACAGAAAAAAATCAATTATTTACATTGCACAAGGAAAACTCTTCTCAAATTAATTATCATTTCTTGTTGTTATCAAAATTATTTTCAAATTTTACGTTATGGTTAATATTATTACAGAAATATATTTTCAATGATACAGATCTCATAAGATATTTGTGTGTGTGTACACTCATAGACATATTGTTTTGTTGCTGTTGAATTATGCTTATAGGTTTGATTTATTTTTTTGTATTTTAGAAATCAAAAATTTTAAGTGAGTTGAATTCTTTCTTTTGGTAATGATAACCTCCCAAATAAATCAATACTATTGCTGTATTAGTCACATATATTCAATAAAACAACTCCATACACCTATACAGAAGCATAAATATTACAAAACCCCAAATTCCAAAGGAATCTAAACATTCAATTTAAAAGGTCACCATCTTGACATTCATTTATCTGAATGTCAATGCCTGGTCTCAGTGGTCATTGCCTACACAGATAAAGTGACAAGAGATTACCAAAATAAATTATTTTCCTATTTACAGTTGACAACTTCTGGAGATTATGGCATAACTATCTTCAACACAAAAACAGAACTGATATTTTAAATATGCAAAATAACACATATATCGGTAGTGTGGAAAAGATGTCTTACTTGTTTCTTCAATTAGCTATAGAAGGAGTCATAGTCAATTTCCTAGGACATAGTACTGAGAGAAAGGTGAGGCGGAGGGAATTTCAAAGTAAAATATGTCACCTGTCTAATTATTTAAGATTATTGAAAAATCACAATTAATAACCAAAACCATATTTTTGAGAATCAAATGAAATTATACATATGCAGCTGCTTTGCAAATTAAGTTTCCGTGTAATTAAATTAAGATGGTGTTTTATTTTAATACTATTATGTTAGCGTTAGTGAGTTGACACAGTAAAAGCCATTAATGATAGTTGTCCTCTAGACTGAAAATTTTGAGATGCATGCTTATGTAGCTGTTAACTTAATGTATATAAATAATTTTGTTAGCACTTGTAAATAAAGTTACTGATATTTTGACTTAACTCCTTAATTTGCCTCTTACGCTGTGTGTGAATTCACATAAAATTATTAAATTTTCTGATGCTCAACTGCCTGAAATGTAAAAAGGGAGATTAAAAACCAACCTAAACTGTGGTTTGGAGATCAGGTAAATAAACAAATAAATAAATATATATATATATATATATATATATATATATATATATATATATATATATATAGAGAGAGAGAGAGAGAGAGAGAGAGAGAGACTAGCATACATTAGATTACTTATAATACAGTAGTTAATAGTTTTTCAATAAATATTTGGATATATGTATTAACCTAGATGGTGCTGGCACATAAATGACCAGTACTTTTAAAAGGACATAGTGAAATCAAGTAGAAAATATTAGGCTGGTGCAAAAGTAATTATGGTTGAAAATGTGAAAAATAATTCCAAAAAACACACTTACTTTTGCACCAACGTAATATATGGCTTTTCTGAGTAGCAATATCAATTTTGATACTAATCTGTAAGAAAGCCACCTCTACTACTCTGACTTGGCTGTCTATTTCTCTTCTTTTTTCCCTCTGCTCCAGCTCAAATATGCCTTTCTGATGCATGGGGAACACACCAAGCATATTTCTGCCTTGCGGCTCCTAACTCAACTCTTCATTCCTTAGACCAGGAGTCCGCACACTTTTCTGTAAAATGCTAGACAATATTTTTTCTGGCTGTGAGGGCCACACGGTATTTGTTAGGGACTCTGCCCCTAAAATCAGCCAGAGGTGCAACTGTGTTTACCATTTACAAAATAGGCTGGTTGGGGTGATGCTGGCAGTTGTGCTATATGTGGCCTTCAGTCCTTGTTTTGTCAACACCTGGTGTAGACTGCTCTTCTTCAAATACTTACACGACTTGCTCCCTCACCTCCTTTAAGTCTTTTTTTCAAATTCCACCCTTTCATATGTATTATATTTACAATTGCAAATGACCCTGTCTATCATCAACACTAACTTTCCCCTTCCCTAATTAAGTGTTTTTCCATAATAATTATCACTTTCTAATAGACTATGTACTTTACAGTAGTCCCTCCTTATCTGAGGTTTCACATTCTGTGTGTGGTTTACTACTTGTGGTCAACCGCATTCCTAAATATTAAATGGAAAATTCCAGAAATCGGCAACCCATACATTTTTAAGTGTGCTGTTCTGAGTAGGGTAATGAACTCTCGAGCCATTCCGCTCTGTGAGTCATCCATTTGCCCAGTGTATCTAAGCTGTAGACACTCCCCACCAGTTAATCACTAAGTAGCCATCATAGTTACCAGATTGACTGTCCGCAGTGACGCAGTGCTTGTGGTCAAGTAACCCTTATTTGACTTAATAATGGCCCCCAAGTGCAAGAGTAGTGACACTGGAATTGGGATAGCGCAAAGAGAAGCTGTAAAGTGCTTCCTTTAAGTGGAAAGGTGAGTACAGTACAATAAGATACTTTGAGAGCGACCATATTTACATAACTTTTATTACAATCTTTATTGTGATTGCTCTGTTTTATTATTATTGTTGGTACTCTATTTCTGTGCCTAATTTATAAACGTTACCATAGGTATGCATGTATGTATGTATGTATAGGAAAAACACGGTATAGATAGAGTTCTATTTGTGGTTTCAGGCATCTACTGAGGGGGTTGGAACGTATCCCCCATGGGTAAGGAGCGGTGAGCTACTGTATTGACTTTGTTTTAAGTTATCTGTATCTCACCTATTGAAATGTTCCATGAAAGCTAGGATTTTTTTTCTTTTTTTCTGTTTCTAATAAGGCTGTTTATCCAGTGTCAAGTATAGTACCAGACTCATAGTAATTGCTCCATAAATATCCATCTCAGTGTTCAGAGACTGATGAGAGATGAGTTAACACTACATAGGGAATATATTAAGAGAAAGACAGAGAGAGATAGGCAGGGGGCTGACTGGGGACAGTGATGTGGAATCTGCCAATGATACTACGCATCTGTGACTGCTGAGGTGGCTGTAGTTGGAATCGAGATCACTCTAGCCCTTTCTTTAGCTGCCAGATTCAGTGATGCATGCTATTAAATTCTAACTTGAATTTTCTTATCTGTTAAATGGTGACACCCAGTGAAAACCTCCAATCAAAAATCTTAAACATCCTAACTTTATTCCCCGCTGACATGTCAGATCTGTCTTCAGGATGCTGCTGGACAGAGAAATCCACGTGCTAAGAAACAAGGGCCTTTGGAAAGCATACCACAAGATGTCAAGAGATGGGAAATAAAACATCCGAGGAGCCCTTTTTGGAAAACACCTCTAACATTAGGATGATGGTCACAGTGGCATGCATGCTCTTTTGCTCTTTTTTTTCTGATAATGATGTCCCTTTACAGGCCTCCTCTAATGGCATGGTTTGTTACAGTGTGAAAAGGATCTGGACTTGAGAGGTGTGGTGTAGGAAGTCATTTCGGAAGTGGACTGACATCGTAAAAACCAAGAAAATTTCTGAAGACTTTGTGACTGATGTGTCAATATGAGAGCCTCAAAGTCTGCAGGAATCTCAGGTGGAGTAGAGGACTGTGATGCTACCATGCAACAGATACGATTCATTTGTAGACATTCAGGGTGATCGCTCAGTTCTTTTTCTCACTAAGCCATCTGACAAATTTAGGTCTCTTCTCAGACTAATGAAAATAATCTCACATTAATTATGACTAGTATATGCTCAAAGTGGAAAACCCCTGGTAGAAAATAAACTGCTGTTTTGTTTTATGAAAAAAGAGTATTGGGATGCGTACTTTAAATAAATTAAAAATTATTATTTGAGACAAAATTCACACATAACATGCTATTTGTTAAAGTATGAATATGGTGCTATGTTTTAAAATAAATTATGGATTAAAAACGAATTAAACCATCCAACAAAGAAGGAAAGAATGAAAAATGAGAAGAACTGCATATTTGGGGCACTTATTATTTACTTTTTATTATTTACAAAAGGAGGGTTAAAAGTAAACAATAACTAGTAAAAAATAAATAGATTCAAAGATCCTCTCATACTCAGTATCCTATAATTCTACATACAAACAACTATGCCTCCTCAAGGATTTATGTTGCTATTTCAACGGTTTAACAAAAATATTAATATTGGTCATCACAGTTTTTTCACATAATTCAATTTTAAAGGATAAAACAAAACTTGAAAAAAAATGTTTTTCACTTAATGAACTGATAACAGTAGCATTCCAGTTACCAAGTGTTAATGAGAACTACAATGTACTGCAGAAAATGGAAGCTGTGGGTCAAAGGGGTGCATCGTAAATGCAGTTTTGAATTGAAGTCTACTGAAGATGTGTCCCTACAATTCAATACAATTGAACTTAATATCAGGATTCATCCAGAAGTCTAAAGCCTGAGTATCTAGATGATTGGTGGAACTTTCCTTATTCTTCCATATGTTATAAATCAGTCTTGCATTTTAATGTATGCTCACTAGAATGATAATCAGTCAAATGCCATCCACGGGATTTAACTTAGCACTTAACATTTGACATACGATATTATATTAGTCACAGGTGTACAGCATAGTGATTAGAATTTTGTATAACTTACAAAGTGGTCACTCCGATAAATTTAGTATCCATCTGATACCATACATAGTTATTACAATATTATTGGCTGTACTCCCTATACTGTATTTTACATCCCCATGCTATTTTGTAACTATCAACTTGTACTTCTTAATCCTTTCCCCCCTTTTATCCATCTCCCAAATCCCTCTCCTATCTGGCAACCATCAAAATGTTCTCTATACCTATGAGTTTGTTTGTTTTGTTTGTTCACTTATTTTTTACATTCTACATATTAGTGAAATCATATGTTATCTGTCTTTCTATGTCTGATTTACTTCAGTCAGCATCATACCCTCTAGGTCCATCCATGTTGTTGTAGATGTCAAGATTTAATTCTTTTCTATGGCTGAGTAATGTTCCACTATATATATATATATATGACTTCTTTATCCATTTATCTATTGAAGAACAATTAGGTTGCTTCCAGATCTTGGCTATTTTAAATACTGCTTCAGTGAACATATGGATATATGTCTTTTCAAATTAGTGTTCTGGGTTTCTTTGGATAAATACCCAGACATGGAAATACTGGTTCCTTCTTTTTCTCTTGTTATAGCCTTTGTTTTAAAGTCTATTTTGTCCAGTGTAAGTATTGCTACATCAACATTTTGTTTGTTTGTTTCTATTTTCGTGAATTATCTTTTTCCATCCTTTTACTTTCAATCTCTGTGTGTCTTTTGATCTGAAATTAGTCTCTTGTAGATAGTATATATGTGTAAGGGTCTTGCTTTTTTATCCATTGAGCCTCCTGATTTACATTTAAACTAATTGTTGGTAGATATGTACTTATTGACATTTTATTATTCATATTTTTGATATTTTCCCCTTCTTTTACTTAAAGAAGTCCCTTTAATATTTCTTGTAATAATGATTTTGAGGGTGATGAACTCCTTTAGCTTTTCCTTGTCTGACAAGCTTATTTATTTTCCTTCAATTCTAAATGACAGCTTTTCTGATAGAGTGATTTTGGTTGTAGGGTCTTGCTTTTTCATCACTGTGAATACTCCGGGTCAATACCTTCTGTCCTGCAAAGTTTCTGTTGAGAAAACAGCTGATAATCTTATGGGAGCTCCCTTGTAGGTAACTAACTGCTTTTCTCTTGCTGCTTCTAAGATTCTCTTTGTCGTTAACCTTTGGCATTTCAATTATGATGTGCTAGCTGTGGGCTTCTTTGGGTTTATCTTGTTTGAGAATCACTTTGTCTCCTGGGCTTGTATGTCTGTTTCCTTCATCAGGTTAAGGAAGTTTCCTATCATTATTTCTTCAAATAGGTTTCAAATCCTAGTTCTCGCACTTCTCCTTCTAGTACTCTTATGATATGAATGTTGGTACTCTTAATGTTGTCCCAGAAGCCACTTAAATGAGCTTTATTTATTGATTTACCTATTTATTTATTTATTTATTTTGGGGGGGTTCTTTTATTTATTTGTTTGTTTGTTTGTTTATTGTTGTTGTTCTGTTAGATGTTTTCTTTTACCTTATCCTCCAAATTGCTGATTTGATCCTCTGCTTCATCTAATCTAGTGTTGATTACCTCTAATGTATGCTTCACTTCAGTTGTTGTATTCTTTATTTCTGACTGGTTCTTCTTTTATGTTTTCTATCATCATTTTTATATTTCCTATCTTTTTGTTGAAGTTCTCGCTGAGATCATTGAGCATCCTTATAACCAATGTTTTGAACTCTGCATGTGGTAGATTGCTTGTTTCCATTTAGTTTCTTCTTTCAAAGATTTTTCTTAAAATATAGGTAACATTCAATATTATATTAGTTTCAGATGTATGTCATAGTTATTCAACAATTATCAACCTAAAGAAGTGATCACCATAAGTCCAGCAACCATCTGACCCCATACAATTCTATCACAATATTATTGATTATATTCCCTATGCTGTACTCTACATCCTCATGAATTGTTTTATACCTGGAAATTTGAACCTCTTATTCCACTTCACCTTCTTTCCTTTTTATTTTTTATTACAGTTGACATTAATATAAAATTAATAATATAAAATATGTTATGTTACTTTCAAGTGTATAGTATAGGGCTGATAGAGTTATATAATTTATGAAGCAATCCTCTTGACTAGTCTAGTATCCACTTGGCACTATACATGTTATTGATTATATTCCCTATGCTTTACTTTACATCCTCATGACTATTTCATAATTACTAATCTTTACTTCTTATTCTTGTCACCTTTTTCACCCTGCCCCACAACTCCCCTTCCATCTGGCAATCATCACTTTGTTCCCTGCATCTACGAATCTGTTTCTGTTTCATTTCTTCATTTATTTTGTTCTTTAGATTTCACACATAAGTGAGATTATATGGTAGCTGTCCATCTCTGTCTCATTTATTTCACTTAGCATAATATCTTCCAGGTCCAACCATGCTGTCACAAATGATAACATTAAATTATATTTTATGGCTGAGTAATATCCATATATATATAAAAGGATATTACATGTGTGTGTGTGTGTGTGTGTGTGTGTGTGTATATATATATATATATATATATATATATATATATATATATATATATATATATATGCCACCTCTTTATCCAGTCATCTATTGATGGGAACTTAGGTTGCCTGTATATCTTGGCTATTGTAAATAATGCTATACCGAATATAGGGGTGCATATATTTTTTGAATTAGTGTGTTGGTTTTCTTCAGATAAATACCCAGCAGTGAAATTTCTGGGGCATTGGTAGTTCTATTTTAATTTTTTGAGGAAACTCCATACTGTTTTCCAGAGTGGCTGCACCAATTTACAATCCCACCAACAGTGCATGAAGGTTTCCTTTCCACCATAACCTTTCTAACACTTGTTGCTTGGTGATTTATTTATGATAGTCTTCTGATAGGTGTACAGTAATATCACACTGTGGTTTTAATTTGCATTTCTATGATGATTAGTGATGTTGAACATCTTTTCATATGTCTATTGGTCATATGTATATTCTCTTTGGAGAAATGTCTATTTAGGTCCTCCACCAATTTTTAATTGGATTGTTAGTTTTTCGGGTATTAAGTTACATGAGTTCTTTACAAATTTTACATTAACCCCTTATTGAATATATCATTGGTTAATATCTTCTCCCATTCATTAGGATTTCTTTACATCTTGTCAATGGTTTCCTTTGCTGTGCAAAAACTTTTTAGTTTGAGGTAGTCACATTCGTTTTTTTTTTCCCCCTGCCCAAGGTGACATATCAGAGAAAATATTACTAAGGCAATATCAGAGAGTTTACTGCCTGTTTTCTTCCAGGAGATTTATGGTTTCGGGTCTTACAGTTAAGTCTTTAATCCATTTTGAGTTTATTCTTGGTGTGAAAAAGTGTTCTAGTTTCGTATTTTTACATGTATCTGTCTAGTTTTCCTAACACCATTTATTGAATAGACTGTGTTTACTCCACTGTATATTTTTTACTCCTTTGTCATAGAGTAATTGACCATATAGGCATGGGTTTACTTCTGGTCTTTCTGTTCTGTTCCATTGATCTGTGAGTCTGTTTTTTATGGCAGTTCCATGTTATTTTGATTACTATAGCCTTGTGATATAGTTTGATATCAGGTAGAGTAATACCTGCAATTTCATTCTTCTTTCTCAAGACTGCTGTGGCTATTAGGGGTCTTTTATGATTCTGTATAAATTTTAGGATTATTTGTTCTACTGTGAAAAAAGAAAGCCATTGGTATTTTAATAGATATTGCACTGAATCTACAGATTGCTTTGGGTAATTGGACATTTTAATGGTGTTAATTCTTCTTATCCATGAGCAGAGTACATGCTTCCATTTATTTATATCTTCTTCAATTTATTTCTTCAATGTCTTACAATTTTCTGAACAAAGTTTTTTTTTTTTATTTGTTTGTTTGTTTGTTTGTTTTTACCTTGGTTAAATTTATCTCTAGATATTTTATTTTTTTGATGCAGTTGTAAATTGGATTCTCTTCTTAATTTCCCTTTCTGATAATTCATTATTGATATATGGAACTGCAACTAATTTCTGCATATTAATTTTTATCCTGCTATTTTACTGAATTCATTTATCAATTCTAATAGATTTTTTATGGAATCTTTGGGGTTCCCTCTGTATAGTATCATGTTATCTACAAATAATGAGTTTCATTTTGTTTAGTTCTTTTTGTGGAACTTTGTTCTTATCTTTCTTTTAGAACATGCTGTTTTGTCTCCTCATTTTGTCTGCCTCCCTGTGTTTGTTTCCATGTATTAGGTAGAGCTGCTATGTCTCCCAGTCTTAGTCAAGTAGCCTTATGTAGTAGGTGTCCTGTGGGGCCCAGTGGGGCAGTCTCCCTGGTCACCTGAGCCAGGTGCTCCAGGTTGCATCCCTTGTATGGGTTGTGTGTGCCTTCCTATGGTAGTTGAGCCTTGATTGCTGATTGCTGTCAATGGGAGGATTGATCCTCCCATTGTTCCTTAAAACCAAATTCATAAATTTCTAAGTAAAGAACACATTTTTTCTTTAGCTCTGTATTATATTGCTAATAATATGTTCTGTCATATGACTTTAAGAAAGTTCTACTACTACTACTGGTTCATCTGAAGGACAGAATTGTAATCTTCTTGCTAAGGAGTGATAATAATCTAATATTTTTATGAGGACAGATCTTAATTGAACTAAACTGAAAGTAAAATTTTAATTAGAAAGGAATTTTTACATTGTCACATCAAGAATTCATTCAATTTAGGCTAGTGCCAGATTTGTAATTTTCCTCATTTATTTTAAGAATGTGCCTCTTCTTAAGGATAATTCTCAACTGCATGATAATAATAATGTAATATTTTAATCTCATTGGCAGTGGTAAATATTGTGATTAGCTAGATATATTTTTGGATCTGCAGTTATAGTGCATATTTACTCAACAATGACAAACCAATTCATTTATTGGAATTAAATTTCAGTCATGATTATGAATGTATTGGAGGAAGAGAGAATAATTTAAGTGACCATGCATAGAATATTTAAGTGAAAAATGTATACATTTGATATGACTCATTGACCCCTTTTCAATAAATTCAACTTAATTTTAAACATTCCTTTTTATGTGTCATGGAAAATTTGAAGTGCAAAGAACTATTGCAAACTGTGGCTGGATACTTAATATACATTTTTTCTGTCATGGAAAAAGAACACTACTTCAATAAAAACAAAATGATTTGTAAGTTTGTCTTACATTTGGGAATATTTTCATTAATATAAACTCAAGCTGTTAGAACATATCCAATGTCCCTCTCTTGAATGCTAAATGTTTTGCAAATTTTAGCTATAGAAGAAATGAAATTCTGCCTAATAGACCTGAAAAACTAAATAAAAGACTGGAAGACAATTATATGAAAACTGCATATCAAAGAGTCAATTGTCTTATTTGTGTCCTTATGTCAAAAGCTTAATAAGTTTAAAGATAAAAAGTAGAATATCTTCTCTGGCTTTATGTAAATGGAAAACATGGGAAGAGAGATTTTCCTTTCTTAAGAGATGAAATGAGAAGCCACCAATTGTAGTACAAGGTATTTCCAAAATTTTCATCTCTCAAATGCCTCGAATACAAAATATATAAAGTACTTATAAATCAATAAGACAGGCAACTGAATAGAAAAAAAGGCAAGAATCACACAGTAATTTTATAAAAGAGAGTTTCTAAATAAATGATAAACATGTAAATGTATTAAACATCACTAATTATTTTATATATAGGCACTTTTATGGTATGTGCAAAAATGTCTCATTAGTTACCGTGAATTCCTGTCACTTTCTCATCATTGTCCTCTCCATATTTCCTCCACATTTATACAAGCTCAGATGTTTCAGCTATGTTAATTTCATCAAGACAAGGTAGGTCTTTCAGTTAAGGTATGTGACTCAGAGTAAGATACTTTTAAAGAAGCACAGAGCATGGGTTGTTTAACACAGTGAATTTCTAGATTATCAATTCCAAATTACATTCTACCTAAAACACACTTACCTGAGAATGAGTGTGTGGCTGAGGAGTAATACATGATCTCATTCCCATCTTTTCTTTCACAGCTACCCTACCCCACAGCGTAGAAGATCTATTATCTATCAATTAAATGATTTTACTATGATGCATTGCCTTTTTTTCTTAAGGCGCCAAATAAATGATTTAAAGTCATAATACTAATGTGAGCAAAGATTCCGTTAGTAAAGGAACATATAAAATCCGAAAGGCTTTTTCATCTTTTCCATTTCTAAAAACTAAGCCTCACGTTAAAACCAAGATATACCGCCCATGAAAAAGAACTATTATCTAGATGTAAAATTCATGGTCATATATTCCTAGATTTAGAATTCAGAAGTGTTTTCTTCTAAATTTTATTAAATTTGTGGAGGTGACATTGGTTAATAAGATTATATAGGTTTCAAGTGTGCAATTCTATAATACACCATCTATATATTGCACTTTGTGTTCACCTCTCAAAGTCAAGTCTCCTTCTGTCACCACATATTTGACCCCCTTTACCCTCTGCTACCCCCACCTTTTGCATCTGGTGAGCACCGTACTATTATCTGTGTCTATAAGTTTAAAATGTCATAAAGATGATATTAAAATGTTTCTTAAAACTAATAATGAAATCAGATATTTCCTAATGAAAAGCAAGGCAAATTTTTGTTGTTGTTTGGCAATGAAATTTGGCTTTAACAACCAGATTTTATACTAAAATTTCAATAAATTTAATAAGCTAAACTACAACCATACTTTTTAAAGTAAATTATATCAAAAGTATGTAATATGATAAAGAAATTTTATCAAAAACTGTACTGATAATAGAATATTTAAAATAACTATAAATTTCCAATAACTTTTAAGTGATATTAGATTCCTCTCATTTAAAGTATAACTGGTGTAATAAATAGTCATTTGATAAAGTGTCACTATTTATCTTCTTACATATGCTTTTTAAAATATGAGAATGTAAATGACTTTGTACCAATGCCTTGGTATTAAAATATCTTGAAATGTATAAAATATACAATTTGGGGTTTCAACAAAATTTAAATAGGACTATTAAAATATTTTATATGATTTTGGCATGTAATGAGAAGATTTAAAAGAATCAAGTGACAAAAATCATAACAAGATGCTTTAATTCCAATCTACTTCATTACGTGAACAAGATTTCTTAGTGTTTGTATCCACATCTACCAAATTAATGAATAGAAGTGATGATTAACCTTTGTCTCATTTTAGTAATATTAATCATTCACATATGTGTGCTGAATAAGTAACAAATATAATCTCATTTCTGATTAATGCATTCAAAAGATATTTTATTTGATAATTATATGTTAAAATTCATTCATTGGTGTTTATCAATTGTGTACTAATATATGCGCACTAACAGAATTATGCTTAGAAGGATATAAACTGTACTATAATTTTTCTTGTACACTTATTATGGATGATGATGGAGACAAATTCTATGGCACGTAAATTCCATCACATATTTTTAAACATCATATATATAGATATATATTTAACGTTTGAAACTTAGTGAAATTTACTATAACATGATTCTGTTATAAGGTGTTTGTTTCATAGAATACTACATTAAGTCAACATAAGGTAACTACATGCAGATCATTGATTAAATTGCCATTTAAAAAAATCTTAAAATGGAAAAGTTTATATAGTACAAGTATCATGATTTCAATTCAACTTATATAAAGCACTTTACAAAAAATCCAAAGTTATAATACATGTATATAAATAATTCACATCTTTTCTAATAATATTCTGATCTGTGATGGATTTTCCCATTGTTCTATTTATACAAGTTTTAAGCTATTGTTTAAGCACTAAGTATTTTTTCTCCTCTTACTGAAAAAAAATCTCTATGTAACAAATATTTATTTCATTTCATAAAAATAAGTCCAAATTTTTAGGGCAGAAAGTTTAACATACATGAATTTTTCTCTTTTATTTTCTTGGGAAGATAGTAGAGAGAGCTTCCATACACCCCACATCCAGTTTCCCCTATAAATATCTTCTATTCATATGGAGCATATGTCACAATGAATTAATACTGATACATTATTAACTTGAGTCAATACTTAATATTCCTTCTTTTTACTTAATATCCTTTTTCTACTTCAGAATTTTATTCAGGATACCACATTATATGGATTTGTCCCATTTTTCCTGGGCTCTTCTTGGTTGTTACAGTTACTCAGATTTTTATTGTTATTCATGCCCTTAGTGTTATTGGGAAGTACTGGTCAGGTATTTTGAAAAATGTCTCTAAATTTGGATATGCCTGATGTGTTTTTCTTGATTAGACTTAGCTTATGGGTTTGGGGGAGGAACACCAGAGAGGGGAAGTGCTATTCTCATCATATCATGGCATAGTTACATACTACTGACATGACTTATCTTTGCTGATAACCTTGATCTTCTGGCTAAGGTAGTGTTTCTATGTTTCTCCACTATAAAGTTACTCTTTCTTTTCTCAATTTCTATATGGTATTCTTTGGAAGAAATCCAATAGGTATTACACATGTAAGGAGTGGGGAGTTATGCTTCATTTCCCTAAGGGTGGTCCATCCACATTATTTATTTGGAATTTTATTGAACTAGAGATTTATTTATTCTCCCCCATTTATTTATTAATTTAAGCATTTATTTACATCACTCCTGGCCCATTAATACTTATTTTGTATTTTAGGTTATAATCCAATACTAACTATTATTTTAATATGTGGGTCAAACTATATCAACTCTCACCATTGAGAGCTCTTTAACTTAACTCCTGTGTCCTTCTTACATACTCCTTTTTTTTTCCCTCAGCACTTCCTAACTTTCTGACACTACCAGATATTTGGTGCTCATCTTGTGTATGCCTGAGCATGCCCTAGTCTGAGATATTCCTTCATGGAGCTTCGGTTCCTTTTATTGGAAAATGGTATTAAAATCAACATCTGGGCTTCTGGTGTACTGGCTGCTACCAGGCAGCCATTGCTTTCAGACCCTGTCAGGGAACAAATCTGTATATTTAGGTACACTACCTAAATGTCTATATATTTTAATAAATTTGATATTCTCTCAAAATTGACTCTCAGTGGTAGCTTTTTTCTTTGGTTAAATTTACCTGGTAGAAAATTAGGGAATAGTTGAACACACTTTCAGGTTAAAATATCTGCTGTTTACATTTGCCCTTACATTACAGGTGAATTTTTATTTTCTTCATTTGTGTTCCATGGCATATGAGGTTTGGTATTCAGCGCAACATTTTTTAGTTGAATTTTAGTACTTAACCATACATTCCATAATTGCATGTATAATTAAATTGCACCAGGTATACCAGGTACACTGTAAATACCATGAAGATGCACCCTAAATTACATTTAGTTCCAGCCCCCAGCACATCCGACACTGAACTTTTAGAGAGAGTATGTTTCAGTTGGGTATCTTTTTCTCTTATGACAAATAAGAATCCATCTATAGCATTGCTTCCATATCTGTATATAGATATAATATATACATACAGAAACACACACATGCATATATATATATATATATATATATATATATATATATATGTAAACATATATGTTTTATATTTCTGGATATTAAACACACACATACACAAGGGACACAATGTTAGGAAATTTGAACTGACTGGATTTTCTTTTTCTCTACATCTGTGTTCTGCAGAGGTAACAGCTAGCAAGCCAGCAACAGTGTCAGTATCACATTTAATCATATTTAGAACAATGTTGGTAGTTTTGAATCCCTAGTGCCTAGAATTGAGCTTGGCTCTCAGTAGTGTTTCAACTTTGTTGAACAAGTAAATGATCACTTGCTTGGTTACAAACATCATCATCCACATCTGACAAGTAGCTTCCAGTGTAGCCCATTGTATCCAGGCACTTGGCATGTCATCATTCTGACAGATGCCAATACATAAACCTGGGTTCACACTTCTTGTACTGAGTTTCAGAGGTTTTGATTTCTGATAAGATTTCTTTCATGGCCCTTGGAAAAGAGCTGACACTGATTAAGTATCCTACTCCAATTTATATCTGATAAAACAAAGCAAAACCTGCTATGTACTGTTGGAAAGATGGACAATCCTGAGAAATATATACAGCTTCAGGGGTACCCATAAAAAATACTGTCTTGAACCTATTGCTTATATGACTCACTTCATGAACCCAATTTGCCATCTCTAAAGCCTATGCCAAAAATTCTACCTTTCTATCACAGCATTTCACTTTTTCATCTGTAATAATCCACATTTACTGTTTAAAAGTCTATAGATATTTTCATACTTTTATCCTTAAGCAGGAAAGTTTTCAACATTTCTTTCTATCCTACCTGCATATAGCCAGAGTCAATATAAATCCTTCAAGTAGTATTAGATGTTTTGTACTTGGGTTTGGATTGCCAAGCATGGTACATAAAAATCAGTTCATTAAGCATATTAGACTTTCTTTCTTTGAGTATCATTTTCTTAGCTGGATGAGTGCTTTGAGACATACAACCATAACTCTTCCCATTCAATAAGATGATACTCTCAGTAAAACAGACATGATCTCTTTCTCTGGAATTTACAGTGTCTAATGTAAAAAGCCATAATAAACACAATGTAAAATTTACAAAATTTTGTGTATTGGGATTATGGAATAACTTATCTCACTATTAATTTTTCATTAAAACAAAAATAAATTGTAAAGGTCTTGAAGACCACAAAGTCTTCCATGATCTATTACATGTATAGTATTTCACACTCACTCTCTAATACTGTTTACCTTCCTCACTACTTTCGTTCACAATGGCTATCTTGCTGACATAGAATATGCCAAGCACAAACCATTATCAAAGCTTCTGTACTTGTGTTTCACTATGTCTGAAATATGTTTCCCTCTAATAGCCACACACATAGCTTAGTAGCATCCTATGTTAACTCAATAATTAAACTTGTACTGATAACACCAAGTGAAAACACACTATACAGAGAAATAAGTTCAGGCTAGGTGGTCTCAGAAACTAGTTAAAAACAATACACCTCCTTTTTTCTCCCTAAGTATACTATAGAAAGGGGACCCATATAAAGGGATAATTGGTAGTTAGAACATATTAGTTTTCAGTGATTATAAAACAGTTTGTACATTTCCACTTCTCAGCAGCTTATTAATTAGAAATTTAGAAAGAGAACATTTATGCACATAATTATGAGTTGATTCAATAAATGTACACTGAGCACCTGCTTCGTTCCATGCATTGTTGTAATACTAGGAATACAGAGTGAACAAAACAGACAAACACATGCCTCTATGCCACGCATATTCTGGTAGAGCAGTGCAGTCCTAATCAAATGCAATTTTGAACTGAAAGTCAAGGGAAGAAATCTAATGGAATTTGAGTGGAGACCACAATAATTGGGCATTCTACTATTTGCTCATACAAATTATTGATGCATTGTTTTCTTATTTTATTCATATTGTTATGTTACATTTTTAAATGCTAATTAAAAATTTCTACTTGGTAATTTGAATAGTTTAATAAGTTTAATAAGTTTTCAGTACACCATACTTAGTTGATATTATACAAAGAAGTTAAATATTTTTTATAAAATTTAAAATCTGATGATATTAAACATATTTCCTCTGTAATTTTTATGTAAACTAGATCTCTAGAAACTTCAACTCTTTTGAAGTATCCTATGCATTAATTCTGACATCCCTCATCTGGTATTAATGTTATAAAATTATCTGTGGCATTTGTTAATTCCATTAGCATCCAAATAGACAAAGAATTTGTATTTCATATCATATTATTCTTTAGTTATTATTGATGTAGTCTCATAAATTTATCAACAGGAAACAACAAATGGGGAGAGTCATGTCATCTTTTCTAAGTTCTCCTTTTTTAAATAAGTGAAGCATAAAATTCTGTAGAAGTTGAGAACTGGAGCATTATAACTCGGAACAATGTTAGTGAGAACACTTGCAATTAGAAAACATGGCCATTTTAAGAAGTTAATAATTCTAAGTTGAAGACTGGGGAAAAAAAGCTTCTCAGCCAACCATAGAAATCCTTCCCCTTTCTCTTTCTCTCAGGCTTTTGTTTTTCAAATAAAGATTCAAAAAATTCAAAGTCAAATGGGGGAGTTTCTGAATTCTATATATGTAATAATATATCTCTGCGTAGTAGTTCTTTCAAAGCCTATAATCATGAATTCTATATAATTTGCAAAACACTAGGAAATCATTCAGTAAGAACACTTGATTAATGGTTCTGTTATTCAGAGAATAATATATTAAGGGGACTTGTAAGAATTAGATTTCATTCTAGTTAAACCAAATGTATGCAATCCTAGAAAAACACCGTTGGTGGTAGAAATAGTTAAAACCTATTGCCCTATGGAAAAGACACTTATCAATAAAATGTATATCATTAATACATATATTTTTAATATCACATGAAATATTTTTCTTCACATATTTCTAAGCAAATTATGACTTCTTAGTATGTATAACAACAATGCTGCCCTTCAACTGATTAGCCTCCATCAGATATAATTTTATATTCATATTTCACAGTCTGCTTTGTCATGAATAAAAACATTGTGTAAATTTTGGCAAGAAATGTCATGCAAGAACAAAACATTGGGATGTTCCCAGGGAGTCCAGCTGGCTCTCTCATGAGGATCCCCGAAGACACCATCAACCTGGTAGTCTTGCTACAGTCTACAAACGCCTTATTCTTAGAGGTTCCAAATGCTGGTTTCCTAGCTATATACACAGACTAATCTCCCAGAGAAAAGATTTCCATTAACCTCAGGTATTGCACAGAGTTTACTTTGCTTGCTCTAAGTAGACCTATTTTTTTTTTTTTTTTTTTAAGGGAGAGCTTACTAATTCTCTACTCTAACCTAGACTTTAACACTTAAAGAAGAGCCTCCCCTTTCCAGGATCACTCATCTGAAAGAAGACACTTGACTCTCTTCTTTGGCTTGATGGATAGAAATCTCCGTACATCCACAAGGTCTTGGTTGTTCGACAGATAATGAGAACATGAGGGAATTGAGCTCTCTGGGATATATCCGGATGATTTGGTTTCCATTTCAGCCTTCATTACTGTTACTCAAAACGTGCCTTTTTGCATACTATGTACCTTTTCCAACTGTCACAGCCTGGCATACTGCCTGGCATATATATGCTTGATAATCATCTGTCAAACAGAAGGGAATGGCGAGCTTCTCTCTTCTCCTTCTTGCCTTCACCCATTCTGTTCTAATTTTGTGGGAGATGCTTTTACCTTTCTATGACAAAATTTCATGTGGAAGATCACTTATGAGTGCCCTACATGTCGAGACTTAAATATTTTACCAAGGGTGTCCTCCTTGGTCTATATGCAGTTTTATTTATCCATATTAAGTGATAATTTCATGTATGTATAATATCATAACATTCTGTACATGGTGGTGTAAGAAACTCTAATTGTCCGTTGTCTGATTACAGTATAATTAAGCCCCATGGGGGCAGTTACTATCATTCTGTGGATCTAGAACTATGTATACAGTGAGGACAAAATAAATATTTGTGTAATGAATGAGTAGAGTTTCATAGTTAGCCAATAATCAAATATATAGTTGCAGAGGTTAAAGCAGAATTATTTCTATCTTCCCAGTCTTAAGTTCCTTTAACCACGCATTCTATCACTTATCTAATTTATGTTCTTCCTGCAAATTTAAATATGTTTATAGCTTGAAATGTTTACAAAAACAGACACAAAAAAAATCAAGCTTAAGTAATGTGTGATATGCTGTTAAAATTTACATTATTTCTGGATATAATAATGATTTGAGCCTTAATAACCTTTCTATTCTCAATTAAGCTATGATAATAATACAGATGTACTTACTAAAGATTTAAGACTCAGCTGAGACTTTTGAAATGCATTCTGTAAAAACAAATTAATTAAAGTTATTCTGAGTCCAAAAATAGATTTTTAAAAATATTTTTTCTTAAACACTTTATCTTGTTTTGACTTATTTAAACCAGTATTTTATGTTTTTGGCTTGGGAAGGAAAGAACATTCAAAAGGACCTCCAACCAAATATCATTAAGCTAAATCCAGGATCTGACACCAAAACCCATTAGTAGTTTCTTCTTAAGAACGTAAGTATTGTTTCATGTTTCAATTTCTATAAAATAAGGATTTTTGCAATATTAGCACTAAGCTCCTCTGAGTTCTAATTTCTTGAGTTCTATGGTAACTTCCTGTTTTGTTTTGTTTTTAAATATGTTGTGCAGAATACGTGGATGAAAGAAAATGTTGGATAGATAGATAGGATCTTAGTCCTCACCTTCAATGTGTGACAAGCTAGTTTTATTTCAAAATAAGTTTTACAGTGGCAAAAACAAGGAAAAAGGGGGAAAGAAGGACTTATTTAATGTCTATATATGTGTCATATTCTGTTTAATTGTTAAAGTTACTTATAGTATTACCATTAAAATTAATGAAGGTTTATGTCAACGTGGGCTCATAATGGAGTAATCCTTTTGGAGTAGCCCTCCATCCATAAACAACCAGAAAACAAACAAACAAAAATATATGTAAAGCAAATGTTTTTAGATATTGGACAATATTGGACAACAGGCAACATGAAACTATGAATTCTGTGGGAAGGGAAAAATATGAAATGAAACACACGATAGCTCAGCTTTTCTCTTATAGACACTTTCAAAACTGTCATGTAGGAAGTTGGAATCCAAAAATATCATGATGTCCCCACAGAGACAGAGAGGCAGGGGATGTGGAGGCTGCTGAAATGTATAAAGCAGGGTACTAAAAAGGAGGGAGTCTAGACATCTAAATAGGGGCTTCTTGAATTGTTGTGTAAATGATCATCTGTGCATACACAGGACAAGAGTCAGTAAGCTGTGAATGAGAAGAGGTATAGGGGAGCTCTGAGCTGAACAGCTATTACAGAAGTTTCAAAATGCTAGGAGCTGTTCAATTTCCATTGAGCCAGCCAGTTTGGAGTAATATCAATGACCACTCTGGCATTCAATTTTGATCCCTGAGAGGCCATGCACTAGCAGTAGGGGAACTCCAAAACCTTTGTCACTACACTAGATCTGATTTAACAAAGATTAAAACCATGCTTTGAGAGTTTGTTTCTGATTATGATGTAGAAAATTGCAAGAAAATATTGCCCCCACCATAATCACACTCACACACACACACACACACACACACACACACACACACAAATGTTGATTAATCCATAAAGTCATAACTTTTCTTGAGCTTCTCAGAAGCTGAGCTTGAAAGACAACTAGGTAAACTAAATTCCTAAAGGTGACAAGGCCCTTAGAGGAGAGACGGGACATATGAACTGTTTCATTTGGTGGAAGAGTACGAAACACAACATCAAAGTAGCTAAGATGAAAACAGTTTACATTAAAAAAAAAAAAAAAAAATATATATATATATATATATATATATATATATATATATATATAATAATAACCTAAAAAGAGAATGTGTTTTTCTATATCCCACAGTTAGAATTTATAATCCCTAAATGCTGCAGGCACAAGGAAAGCCCACGCTCATTCCATATCTCTTATCCAGGGGCCTCCACTAGTACTAACAAGAAAGAATGAAGGTAAGGCCCTACCTGATTCCCACTCCTTTCTCTCACAAGAAGCAAAAGCCATTTGTTTTGGAGAGCAGGAAACTCTCACCCCAGATAAAGATCCTTCTTGCCATGTATAAAAGGCAGAGTTTGGCTAATATAAGGAATAGTGGGGAAGGAGGTTGAGAAAACCACAGACCTAACACCCAGGTACTCAGGTGCTAACTGAAATCTAAACTAGAACAGGGGACTGGGAAAAACCCTTAATGCATCTGCCATGAGCCTTACAGTGAATGCCAACCTACAGCTAGGGGAGAGCAAAAGCATGGAGAGAGACCACCCTTGCAGGAACATGACTGAACCACCTGCTTAAAGCTGGTAGAGAGTAGAACAAGAACACTGAGAAAAATTCTCTGGAACCCCCAGTCTCAAACTGAGTACAATGTATTAGCAGCCTACCAATGAAGAAATTTGAAACCTGTGAAGCAGGGAATGTAGTTATACCAGCAAATCAACCCAAAAGCATTTGACCACTTACTAGAATGACCGAACCTCCCTCATTTAATGGCTTGATCCCAGATAAAGCATGTCCACTGCTATATGTAAATATCATTTATCCTAAGTTCTTCTATTCTTCTACATATAATTTCTACCATTTAATCATAAATTATAAGGTACAACAAAAAAAGGAGAGAAAATTGCTAAGAGATAAGTCAGTCAATAGAAACAGACCTAATGGTGGGCTGGATGATAACTATCTGAGACTTAAAAATAACTAGGATTGCTAAAATATGTATTAAAAGGAGAACAAGATGCATTAACAGAGAATATAAGCAGAGAAAATGGAAACCAGAGGCATAGTCAAATATACATGCAAAGAATAAAGCATTTACACCAGAGAAGAAGAATTTCTTCAATGGCTTAATGAGTAAATAAGACACAGATGAGGAAGATGAAGGAACTTGATTAAATTTGATATAAATGGCAAAACTAAAATGAAAAGAAACTAAGGTAAAAATACATGATGAAAGGCCCATGAGTTTTGAAAAGTAACAGATACTTGAGAAGTAACATACATGTAATTGGAATCTCAGAAGGAGAAGAATGAAAGAACAGGGTAGAAGAAATATTGGGGGAAAAATGGCCCATTATTTTCTCAAATTACTAAATGAAAAAAATATTTTCAGGCATAAGGAGTTTATTACCAAATGAATATTTGTATATAACAGAGACATGAAGAACACTGGATATAAAAATAATTTTTCACTATTTTTATCACTTTAAAACATATCAGTAAATTAAAAATACATATATGATGTAAAGGTTTATAACATATGCAGAATAAAAACCCTATGACTATGACTGCACAAAGAATTGGGGAGATAAAATAGAAGTATACTGTTGGAAGGTTACTACGTGAAGTGATATTATTAGAAGGGGAACGGTAATCAGTTAAAATGTATATCGTAAATCCTATTATAATGACTATAAAAATAGAAAACATAAGACAAGAGTGAAGATAAGATGTAATCATAAAAAAATAATCCAAAAGAAGGCAGGAAAAGATTTAAGAGGAATGAACTAAGAATATTGAGAAAAATAGAAAAACAAGAGTAAGATAAAAGATTTAGATCCGAAGACAGCGACTATATTAAAAATAAGTGATCTAATGACACCAATTGAAAACAGAGATTCTCACAATAGAAAATCACTCTAAATAAAAAGAAAATATATTAAAATGGACAGAATAAAAATTATATACCACAAAAATTCTCATCAAAAGAAAACTTGAGTGAGTATGTTTATATTAAAAAAGTAGATTCAGGAAAAAGAAAAATTACCAGGAATAAAAATGGACATTTGCCATTTAACAATAAATTGTATCACACACTTAAGAAATAAACAATATTAATGTGCCACTTACTCTGAGAAATTAAGTAAGAAAAAATACATTTTTAAATTGTTCAGTGAAAACATTACAATTATATATTTATATATTTATACATATATAACTATAACATTACAAAAAACAAATTTAAAGACTAATACAAATCATAAACGTTGATCCAAAAATCCTCAATAAATTACTAGCACATAAAATTCAGTCGTGTATATAACTACAATATGGAGTTTATTCCCAAAATGCAAGATGGGTTTCACATCCAAAAATAAATCAATGTCACCAACTTCTTTAATTTATTAAAAGTTAAAAGTTATGCTCATTAGTAGATATAGAAAAATATTTAATATAATTCAATACCCATTTATGATTAAAGTCTTTGTAAAGTAGGTATGGAAAGGACTTTCTCAAACAGAAAAATTAAATTTACATAAAACCTACAGCTAGCAAGATTGTGACATACAAACCATATGGTTAGCCCCACTGCTACCCAGAGAAAAGTTAGTCTACTTGCTTTTCTCTAATCCCATCCCATTAAGTATGGGTGAAATATGTGACTTTCTTATAACCATCAGACTATGGCTAAGTGATGGGATGTCACTTCTAACCCCAGTATGTTATATACCACAGTATCACTCTGAAATAGAGACGGTCCCTGCATGCTTGATGTAATAAGCAGATAGGATGGAGAAGCTTACTTGACTTGAAACTACACCTAGCCTCCAGGATCTGAAGATAGCCTCCACCCAACAATCAAAAAAATGTGGGGCCCTCAGTCATATATTTACAAAGAAATGAACTCTTCCAAAAGCTTAAATGAAATCAGAAGTGGATTCTTCCCGCTTGGCGTCTCCAGCCTAGAACACAGCCCAGCAGAGAACTGGAATTCAGGCCAACTCTGATAGAAAGATCCACTTACCCATCCCCATCTCCTGACCAACAGAAAGTATAAAATAATGAAAGGGTGTTGATTTAATCTATTAATTTGTTACATAGAAGGAGAAAACTAATAAAATCATCTTTAATTGTGAAAATCAACTATATTCCCACTAAGACTCAGAGTACAACAAGAATATGTAGGTCCCAAACATTACAAAACATTGTATCCAGAAAAAGATATAGAAACCATATATGCATACAGGAAGGAACAAAATAAAAGTGTTTACTTATTTATATACAACATGATTATATATGTATAGAATCTTAGGTAATCAAGTTTTATCATTTAATATCAATATTTTTGTTATATTGTGGCCATTGGAGTTTCTTAGTTTTATTTTGAATAAACTAAACACATCCTTTGAACAATGTAGCTTTAAAGGAAGAGCATATTAAACAAAAGTTAACTCACTATTGGGTACCATGCATGTTCTAAATTTTAAAATATTTATGATTTTCTTAACTCAATAATTATTTCATTTTGAGCTTAGATAATTTCAAAAACAAAGTGATACTCAAAGAACATATATTTGAGAAATCAAGTTATATTACTCACTTTGTATTTAAGATTATTGGTCAAATGAAATAAAATATAGATTTTAGTAAAGCACATGAATTATAAGGATCTTTACAAGTGAAAAAAATTAAATTTAACCTTATTCTTGAGAAACTTTTAAGTTATGGACACATTTTAAAGTTCAACCAAATGATTTATCCATGCTAGACAGTAATTATAAATTTCCAACTTAGAAACCCATGAAAGTCTACTAGGATTTAACTTTTCAGCTGGAGGGATGACCAAAAATATAAGAAAACAATTTCAGATGAAACATCTTGCTATGTGTTCTTTTTAAAATCTGACTCACACCACTTCTTTTTGGAAAGCTGTTTGATTTCCTTTGACGTTTGTGAACATGCTAATTTTCAGTTGACAGATTTTCTCCAAATCTCATTTTACTCAGTTTATTGATTAAGCAAAATTACAGAATTGTTAATAAAAGGAAATAAAAATAACGATAATAGTCTTAGATAATTTTAGTGTTTTTTCTTTCCATGTTTTTTTTTTTTTTTTTTTTTTTAAGGCTACATATTCTAAAGAGTAACCACCAAAAGAATTGGTAACAAGGGTCAAAGGGCTATAAAATCAACTATATTAAAAAGTAGTCACTAAATAATCAATGGGAAATACTACTATTGTTAAAATGTTAAAATTGCAGTATATTTACCCCATAAAATCATTTCACATTTTATCGTTAGTGTTCTAATTAAATTTGCATGTATATTTTAGTATACATTTGTCTATACCCATAAAAAGTATTTATTTATTTTTGTGCCCAATGTTTATCACAGGGCCCATACCCCCGGGGGAAGAAAAAAAAAAGACCATGCAAGAGGTTCACAGGCATAAATAGATAAGAAGGTATATTTAGTTTTCCTAAAATCTTCATTTTTAAACAGACTTCAAACAAGATGTCTTTTGTAATGTCTTTTGTGCTTTGCATCTAAAATGCACACTAAAATGAGATTCATTTTTCATTATATCATTGTCATTTCAGAGCACAAAAATGCAGAATTAGCATCAGCATTAGTTGCACAAAGTACTGTCTTCAGATTAAAAGTCAGCAAATTATTGTAAACAGCATGATTTAATTCTTTGGCAGTGATATTTTTGGTAGCTCAGTCACTGTTAGAGTGATGTGAGTGATGTGAGAAACAACTGTGAAATTGTAATCTGCATAACAGACAATTCTGAAGCAATCCTTTTTCCTGTTTCCATGTACTGTTGAGAATGTGAAAATAAATTCTACTTCCAATCATCCTTCATATGTTTTCCTGTAACAACTAGGAATACCAAATGTTCATTTGTGGTAGCAATACAAGTCAAGAACAAACATAATCAGGGATTTACATAACCCAAACCAATGGCATAATAAATTATTGTTTTGTATAGGATTGCTATACAATATCTTCAATTGTTATCCGAGTAAGCTTTCTGGATGTTTAACAATCTGGCCAATGACATTTTCTCTTAGCATTGAAGCTTTTGAATTTTGGAAGATAATTTGGTTATTCACCATAATGGCTCTCTGAAATTTATGTGATTTCAAAAACTCTAATTTTGATGAATGGGTCTTTTAGAATGGAACCATGTTTGATATTTAAATATTTAAATAATGTGTATAGTATGGAACTATATAGAAACAATAAAGAAAAATATGTGAAATGATATTTATTATATTTTTAAAATATAAGAGTAATTAATTCTAAACATTTAAGCCTCTGCTCATTTCATACTAAAACTACTTATCTAGTTTTAATGTTTATAGGTATAATACTATTAATGATGTTAATCAAAATATATTTATACTTGGGAACCTGTCTTGGCAAATATAATTTGCATTGAAAATTTACTTGAATGCAAGTCAAAAAATAGAAATATTTATTGAATTCATTCAATGGAAAAGAAGTAAGATTTTTTCAGTACTTCAAATCTAAGTAAAAGGAGGCCACAGGGGATAATTAAAGGCATTACAAAACAGAATTTAATGTATCCGTTATCATGAGGGTAAGACTTTCCAGAAAGGAAGGAATATGAAGGCTGAAATATTGCCAGTGACATGACACCACTAATTGTCCTTCCTCCCTTCAGCTGAAAATGTGATTGTCTGTGTATTAGAATTCAGTATTTGTCACATTCTCTTAAAATGAAGTCCATAGATTGCCATTGGAAATGCTTCTGGAAAGATAATGTAATTTTTTAGCATAAAAGTAAAGTAATAAGTCAATAATTAAATTTTGCCAATTTATTGGACTTGCCTTGTTCAGATACTGTGTTTCCCCGAAAATAAGACCTAGCCAGACAATCAGGTCTCATGCGTCTTTTGGAGCAAAAGTTAATATAAGACCCGGTCTTATTTTATTATAATATAAGACTGGGTCTTATATAATATAATATAATATAATATAATATAATATAATATAATATAATATAATATAATATAATATAATATAATATAATATAATATAATATAATATAATATAATATAATATAATATAATATAATATAATATAATATAATATAATATATAATATAAAACAGGTCTTATATTAATTTTTGCTCCAAAAGACGCATTAGAGCTGATTGTCCGGCTAGGTCTTATTTTCGGGAAACAGGGTAATGCCACCAGCATCTGGCTGTTAAGTTACTTTAGTCTGTCACTTGCAGACTACTGCTCATCTGGTTCCCTTCTTCAGTAAGATCTTATAAACTTTGCTAGTTAAATTGGAAATTTTGTGTAACCCTATTGTGCATATGTGTGTCTTATATGTTTATGTTCAGTTTCACCCAATGCATATCTCCTTATTTCATATAAAATGTTCTAGTCCCAGAATGTCAAAAGAAGTTCAGAAGAATAGAAGAAACTACTTCATTTATTTTTATTAGGAGATAAATTATTTCATTGACTTCTTGATGTGTAAGAAAAATCAATGGAAAGAACACAGAATCTGATCAAGTACTTAAACTACAGAGTAGCTTCCATATGTGATTTTCCCAGTATGACAAGAAAGTCATAATCTCTAGTTTAATCCTTATACATTTCTGAAATAAGCATCGTTCTCTTTATTTGACATTATAGAAACTGAGGCTAAGAAACAGATATATATAAAACATCACGTACCTGCTTATTGAGAGAAACTAGAGGTCGACTAGCTTGATGGCTGCTGTCTTGAAAGAAGGAAATGGATCATCATGCATAATTCTTCGTGTCCTTGAGATCACCCTATTAAAAAAGATACACAACTTTCCCATGATGCCAAAGGATTTATCATTTAAATTAAAACAAATCAGTGAACATACTATCAAGGCAAATGTTTAATTGAATAAACACAACAAGAATGAGCAAAGTAACACTTTTCAACAAATTTCAAAAGTATATAAATCTACCTGAAGATAGTACCTTAGAATATAATTATTAAACATAGTTACTGCTTTTTAAAGAAATAAATTTCATAAACATGCTATTTTCTAGATATACCACTATAAAAAGCAATGTTACTATTGTCACTCTTCACATTGGGTATTGTTGTGGTTACGTTAACTTGAAAATAATAATGGATTTTTCTCTGTCAGAATAGAAATAGATAATCAAACACATAAAATAGCTTATACTTAAGCTAATAAACCACACAAATGATATCTCTTTCATTCTATGTGTTTAATGTATTTGGGTTTCACGTAATTACTATAGTCTTTAGGTATTTCATTAATTTTACAGAGATAAGAAAAGGTAAAAGGGGAATATAAGTAGAATATAAATGAAGGAAAAAGGACTAAAGATTCTTTTAAATGTTTCCATTATATTTTTAGATAATAGTGCATTTAAGTATATATTTTCTGCATGACACAGTAATATATTACTGTATGGGTATTCTGTGTGTGTAAGAATGTGTGAATATGTATGAATATGTGTTTGTATGTGTGTGGTCTCAATGAAGCACTTAAGTACTTGGCTCATTTTTATTTTTGATATGTAGGAATTCTTTATATATTCTTGACATTTATTTTTCCTTTGGTCAGAAAAATAGTACCGGGGTTGTCTTCTCCAAATATGTTTCTTGCCTAATGATTTTCTTAATGGTTTCATTGAAGAGCAGATATTTTAAATTTTATGCCTGATTTTTCTTTTTCTATGTGTGCTCAATAGGTATTCTCCAATACATTTCCGCACATCTGTAGCCACAAAGATATTATCCTGTGATTTCTTCTAAAAATTTTATGTTTTTAGCTTTTATGTTTAGGTATATAATTTATTTGACATTAATTTATATACAGAAAGTGGCAAAGGTAAAAAATTGTGATTTTTTCCCCCATATGAATATTCAGTTGTTTTAGTTCCATTTTAAAAAGACTTCTGTCCCCCAATGGAGTGACTTGGCACCTTATTCCAATCTCAATTGTTCATATATATGTGTATCTGTACCTGAAATTTTAGTCCTACATGGATCTATTTGTCTTATATTATTTCATACATACACCTGGTTAGGATTCCTTGGGTCTACCAGGCCATCCTCTTGCATATATCCTCTTTGAACAGGATTTAAATTACCCCATGAGGGCCCTCTTATTCATGTGGCCCAAAACTTTTCCACGAGAAACAAACAAGAACAATTGTCCCAACAAACTCTAGGAGTATAGGCCATTCAAATACAGTAACCAATTATTGAGAAAGAAATCACATGTGATAATCTGGATATATTTAAAATATATGATTTTATTAGTTTTGACAGCTATATATACAAGCTATCAGACAAACTAGATAATTAACATATCCACCAAACCCCAAAGTTTCTTCCTGCCCTCTATAATTTATGCCATTTGACATTCCTGATCTCAGGCAATCTCTGATTTACTTCATGTTACCAGAGATTCGTTTGCATTTTTCAGATTATTTTTTTAATGTATTTGTTCAGCTTGCAGTCTTTTTTTTTTTGGCGGGAAGGAAGAGTCTGGTTCTTTTACTTAACATAATTATATTAATTCATCCCTGTTATGTCAGACAGTAGTTTATTCTTTTTATACAAAATTTGTTCATTTACATATTAATGAGCAGTTATGGTTTTCTTCAGTTTTTGGTTAATACAAACTATAAAGAAATTGTGTACAAAATTTGAAGGACATATGCTTTCATTTCTCTTTATAAAACACCTAGGAATGAAAAGGTTGGGTGAGAATCTTTTATATCTTATTAATGTAGCAGTGTCTTTAGAACACTTTCTGAAATTTGATTGTCAAATGTATCAAATTTTGCTTTTGGTGTCATGCCTAAAGAATCCTTGCCTAACATAAGGTCAACAAAGAACTTTTCCTGTGTTTTTTCCTAGAAGTCTTACAGTTTTAGGTTTTATATTTAGGTCTATGATTCATTTTGAATTAATTTTTGTATTTTGTGTAAGGTATGGACCATCTGCATATGGACACCAAATTGTTCTAGTACCATTTTTGTTCAACTTTATATTTTCTCCTTTCAATTATCTTGACAACTTTCTCAAAAATTGAGTGACATACATGTTCAGGGCTATTTCTGCACAATCAGTACAGTTAAGCTGAAATGCAAGGCATTTAAGCTGAATCTTTCATCATAAGAATGTACTAAAATCTTCATTATACTATGGTTTCATGGGAGTCTAGCCTATAACAGTACCTTACACACTGAAAGCAATATATAAGTACGAGCTAGATTTACAAAGTGATTTACACCTTGAAAGCACTATATAAGCACGAGCCATTATGACAAAGCTGCAATTTAAAATATTCCATTCCTTTCCTAAGTAGCGATTAAGGTTTCATAAGTTTGGATAAAATTTCTTTTTCTTAGGAGATAATTGTGTTCATTTTCAAAAGGTTGTTCAAAGAGCTAAGGCTCAAAAGAAGTAATTTTTCTTTCACCCAGAATACTGACAAAAATACAGAAAAAGTATTGAGCAAAATACAACCTGGCCTGGAGTGTTGATATTCCACACATACCTGGATAAACCAGACAGTGGGAAATTAGTTAGTATCATCTCTTTTTGTAATTTGTCTATGAAATTACTATGTTGAAAATCAGAGAGTAGGGTCAACTTGCTGCAGAAATGAGCATTACACAGAGAGTAGATAATTGAAAAATTAATTCATCAAATGGTTAATTCAATTAAGCACATCAGTAAAGTAATAAGAGCTTGAGATGCAGAAATAAAAAGACAGAAAATGATTTCTACCTTCACGAAGTTTGCATCCTAGCAGAGAAAATATTTATCACTTTCAAATACCCTGGGGTGACAAATAAAAACAGAGATACCAGGCTATAGACGTCAGTGAGGGACAACTTGATGCTATATGAAAGCCTTGCGATTCTTAGTCCTGAAGAAGGATGTTCGGGATTTAAAAAATATTTATTGAGTCCATAATATGCACATGGCATTCTCCTAAGTAAGATCCAAATCCCTGGAGTTACATTCTAGTAGAAGATAGTATAGACAAAGAAATAACTATATATAAATACACACACACACACACGTGTGTGTGTGTATATATTTAAGACAGTGGAGAGAGCTATTGATGCAGTGAATGTGAAGCGGCAGAGAGCACTTGAGGAGACACAACTACTTTATATTCTATAGGAAAGTCAGAGAAAGTTTCTCTGAGGAGGATATATTTAAGCTGGAACTTCGTGACAAGAATGTACTAGAAATCTTGATTATGCTGATGGTTTCATGGGAGTCCAGCTATGTCAAAACTCATCAAATCATATGCTTTAAATGTGCTGTTTATTGCATGTCAATTATATCTCAGCAAAACAGTTTTGTTTTGTTTTTTACAGTTTGATTCAGAAGGTTTCCTAGGCATGCTTAAAGATATTTCTGTCAGGAGAAGAGAAGCTGATGTTGTCACAAAGCATGCACTTGGGAATGGTCCGGGAGGCATCCCCCTAGGCCAACAGGGACCGATGGTGGTCTCCAGGTCTGTGGGCCCACTGGCTGTTAGAGAAGATCCATCTAATACATTTGTAGATTTGTCTCTGTGTGTGTTCATGTGTTTCCCATGGGTCACCCCTGACTTTAATTAAAGTACTGCTAAAGGTGAAGCCATGGTTATTGTGGATAATTCATAGGCAGTTCTGTGTCCACATTTGGGTGGAAGTGATTAGGGAAAGAAGGAACTGCAGAGAAACTCTCCCATAGAAATCAGAGGTTGGGTTTCAGAGAAGTGAGAAGTAGCCCCTGAGAAATAGCAGTGGTCATGAGTTCGGCAGATGGCTGAGCCCACAAAGGGCTATGGGGCAGATTTGGGAAACTGAAAGCATTTACCAGGGGGAATACATGGAATGTAAATCTGCTAAGCAATTTTTTGTGTGTGTGCATCTGCAGCCTATAGCAGCCGCAAGAGTTCTGTGTCAAAAAGGTCAGCATCTGTAATAGAGCTGGAAGAAGTATCTAGGTACTGGATTTTTCCTTGCTACATTTAAAATTCAAGCACACTGTTTTTGGTTTGATAGCATGTTCTCTTTGGGTAGCTTCTAGAATGTGACAGAAATTTGGGCAAGTGATAAAGTCTCCAGAGTGTCTGAAGTTTTACATGAAAAGAGTAGACACAGAGATTTAACTAATTAATAAAATCTATATTTATCCTGTGTGTATGTGAATAATCACAAACACAGACACATGTATGCACATGTACACACACACACACACACACACACACACACACACACACACACACAGCTCTAGGAACTGACCTAGTCACCAGGAAAACAAAACTGAAGAAAATATACCACATCCTTGACATTTAACAGAGTAGAAGTGATAAATGGTAAACAAATAATTGAGATAATCTCAGCCACAAGTGATAGAAGAGATATAAAACAGGGGACTGGTCTAGACGGAATTACTGAGAAGAGGCAAGATGCAAGGGTCAGGAAAAGCCTGTCTGAAAATGGTCCATTATAAGCGGAGATCTGAATGATTACACAAAGTCAGACACGGTCAGTTCCACTAAATCCACACAGAGGAAGAAGCATATGCCAAGGCCTGAGATAGCAATGAGCTTGGCATGTCTGAGGAACAGGAAGCAAGCTGTGCAGCTGGAGTATATAGTGATGGAGCCAACAGCAGAAAATGAGGTTTTGGACACAGGCGATCGCAAGATCACGTAGGGCCAATATGATGTGCTAAGATTCTCTAGAAATTTGGAAAGCATTCTAATAACATGGAAAAACATTTAAAGATTTTAATCAGAGGACTGACTGGAGTTTCAAAAACTAATGTGCATTGTCTTGGTACTAGCTGATGAGCCCAGAACCCATTCATTACATTTCACGTCCTGGGCTGAGAGACTGAAGGGGCATGATTCAATCAAGTAACTCTTACTTGGGCTTGAATCTGAGAATTCACTGCTAAAGAATATAACACTGATTAGAAAAAGCATACTATAATCCTTCTGGAAAGACACACACAGGCCTTAGTTTTCTCAATTTATATAGGTTCTGAAAGAGGTACTATGAGACGATAATTTTAAGGCTAATAAGGCTTAATCAATTGAGTAGCACTGCAAAAATTGAGTCAACAGCAAGTTTTGTCCTTTCATGCCATTTGTCCTCATCACCACCTCTTTTGCAGCCAACCGCTGTATTCTCAACTGTTCTGTTCCTTTCAGTTCTACTTCTATATATGCACTTATCTAAGCCTAGAACGCTGGTTTCTAACCCATGTCTTCTGTCTCAGATTGGGTCCATTCTCTCTCGGTTTGGCCTTCTTGAACATCACCTGGTGAATTATGTTTTCTGCTTAGCCTCACAATCTCTTTGCAGGGTCAGCCCCTCAGGCAGGCCACAGACTCAAATAAGACTTACTGACAATAATCCCTGTTCCTTGGTACTGGCACCAGAAATTACAGGGTAGGATACATGCCACTATACCAAAAATATGCAAAGGAACTACTGCTATTTTAGAGTTTATAGTTTTAGTGAAAGAGTTTATAACAGGGCACTATAATGTTAACTAGGCCGATATAGTCAACTTCCATGGATTGTATGAGTACATAACTTCTTGCACTAGAAAATTTTGCTGAATTTCTTTTAAACTGATCAAGTTGTTCAAAAAACATAGGCCATTTACTAGGTAGATATTTTGCTATGGCTATTTGGCTTTTGATAATACATATGGTAAGACACTGGGTATTCAGTTTAAATAGACAGTTTCTTAGGTGCATTCCCTGTCAGACAGAACTATGTTCACTGAGAAATATACTACACCAAGAATCAAACATAGGAAATAGGATAGTACTACTAAAGAATAAACTTTGTTAACAATAACATATATCACGATCAGTGATGACATGGAGGTATTTTGATTATGTGTATCAGCAGAAATGATTATCAGATTGTTCCATTTTATTAAGTTAGCTAGATAGGTTAAATGTTGCATCATAGAACCTGCAGTAATGGAGCAAAGCAATTTAACTTAATACATATTTACTGATTTCCTCCAATATATTAGACATTTGCGTGTGGAACTATCTGTTATAAACTTCGCATCACCGTCCATCCTTTCAAAGGTCTCTTCTGCATTGCAGAAGAGAATCTTGAATTCCTATTTCTCCGAAATATATGCCCTCTATTGTCGTGCATAATTCCTGAGGATGGCAGCCGTTTTGTTGAGAGGTTGTGAGAAATACTCTCTTCAGTGCTGGAGGATCAGATCTTTAGATTCGTCTTCCCTGACTTTCAGCAACATATCCCTATCCGTCACTATTCAACTCTTCCAATGTTATAGAAGTTCATAACCCCTGTATTAAATTCATTATATTCAGAATATATTAACTGGCCATCATTTTACTATCTAAACCCAGACAGTTTGAGATACAGAAAGTGGTCTCAAAGGAACAGAACCTTAAATATGGGATCTGAAAGAAGTTCTTTGATCTGATTAGAATTGAAGATAGTAAGGATCTCATTGCTAATTTAAATGAGATCCCGGTAGACAAAGGCCAAAATAGCTATGTGAATTTTATCTGCCTGTATTCAAGGGCCTAACACGGTGAGATATGATACCGTGTTTCCCCGAAAATAAGACCTAGCTGGACAATCAGTTCTAATACATCTTTTGGAGCAAAAATTAATATAAGACCCAGTCTTATTTTACTATAAGATCGGGTCTCATATAATATAAGACTGGGTATAATATAATATAATATAATATAATGTAATATAATATAATACAATATAAGACCGGGTCTTAAATTAATTTTTGCTCCAAAAGACGCATTAGAGCTGATTGTTCGGTTAGGTCTTATTTTCGGGGAAACACTGTATGTCACATTGTGGTAATAACAATGTTATGGATAAAAATGTAGATTACATGAGACAACTTCTGACTACATGGGAAAACTTGGAGAAATAAAGCATAAAGCTCATGGCTTTAAATTTTGTAAACAAGACAAGCAGAGAAACTGAAAGCTTTTAATATGCTTGTGATCATTAGTTTTATGTGTCAACAATGCCCAGATAATTGGTCAAACATTGCTTTGGATGTTTCTGTGAAGGTGAATTTTTAGATGAGATTAACATTTATATTAGTGAACTTTGAGTAAATCAAAATCAGAGTGCTGTCCATAAGGCGGGTGGGCTCCATCCAATGAGTTGAGGACTTAATAGAACAAAGACTGACCTCTCCCAAGCCAAAAGAAAATCTGCCAACATAGCACCTTTGGACTCGGACTGCAACTCATCCTGGGTCTCCAGCCTTTGGACCTATCCTGAAGATTTTGGAGCTATGAAGCCTTGCTAATTGAATGAGCTAATTTCTTAAAATCTCTCTCTCTCTCTGTGTCTCTCTCTCACACACACACACACACTCACACACAAAGTCGGTTAGATTGTTGAAGAGAGACCCTAAACTTTGAATTTCTGAGTGGATGAACTAATCACAGGGCAAATTCATGGCCACACCTCTCTGTTATGTTCAAGTTGGGGCATTGGTTGAGTAAGAGTAAGACTTACAGAAGTTTCCAGTATGATTCTGAGATTCTTACTCTGTTATTTCAAGGAATACTTTAATATGAGCGTCCTTCATCTTGGTTGGTAACTTTAAAAACTTTTCAAAGCTCTCCTAACTTTTACCTGTAATTCCTACATTAAGCCTTTCATACTGAGAATGCTAAGAGCAGATTTTGGGCTCATAAGTGTAGTAACTCCCAGAGAAAGCAGCAAAATGTGATCATGAAAGTGAGAATGAAGAGAGTGAGAAAAAGAGAAATAAATTGAAATAGTTTTTTGCCTTCATGAGCTCAAAATTTATTTTGAAAGATAAAAATGATTCATAAAATATCATAGATGAAATCAAAATATAAAGTAATTATTAATGGAATCAGTAAGCTCCCAGAAAAAAAAAAAAATACATCTTTCAGTTATCTATGTATATGTCAGGGAATTAAGGAAAATTCTGAAATTATACAAGAAAACCTCAAAGATAATTATAACACATAACGCTTGCATTAAGAAAAATGAGAGTATAATCCTAATTGTACTGGGGAAAAAAATCCTAAGTATCCTAGTTATGCTGGAACATTTTACCAATAAAAATTCTGTTATTTTCTCATCATTATGCCCGCTATTTAAAATTATAGGTTCAAAATTGTGCATTTTATTAGATGTAATTAATTAGTTATCTATCCACCATATCTTTCAGAATGGCTTATAAAAGGAAATATAAAATGTGATAAAAATTAATAAATCAAAGGTAATTTGTTAGATATAAAAATAAGGTTGAGAATCATTAGAGCCAGGAATGAGAATAAAATGACTATTTCAAAGTTAGACATAGTTTTCTCACCTTGGTTCAAGTTTCCCTCTAAATTTTTTAAAAGATCACTAAGGACAGAAATCTTATGTTTAAAACATCCACAAAATGTAAAGGAAACGACTGATACACCAGGATTTAGCATCATTCAGGAATGACTCCACAGAGTCTTTATTAACTAAAAATGAGTTTTCATTGGACTTAATGGAAAGTGGACTGAAATATGAGTGGAAAACAGCAGTACAGTTATAGGCATTCAAAGACCAGCTGATTTGACTATATCTTAGTATGTTTTTTAGTACAGGGGGAGATTACGTTTTTTTCCAAACAATTTGATTATCTTCTCAGATAAACTTTTGATAAATATTGAGTTGGGTATAATTAAAATTGTACTCAATGGCAAATCTGGTGGAACAGCTAGTCTATTCTATTAGTTGAATACAACCACGTAACACTAAAGGATAGTTCTATATAAACAGATGGAAACCTAATAAGTACAAGTGCCAACTCAGATGGCCATTCTTTAAATGGAAAGCAATTATCTGTGAAGAACTGTTAAAACAGCCAAGACTGTCCCTAAATTACGTGAATTTTCTCCCGGACAAACAACTAATCAGTGTTCCTAAAATTCATCTCACAACAATGTAATGAAAAGTGGTTCTTTCAGTTTTCATCCTTGTTGTGACAAATTATCACAAAGCTAGTGTCTTAGGGGAACACAAATTTATTTTATTACAGTTCTGGAGGTCAGAAGTCCAAAAATCAGGCAGTTCTGCATTCCTTCTGGATATTGTAAGGGAGAATATGTTTCCTTGCTTTGTCTAGCTTCCATAAGCCACCTGAATTCATTGGTTCAGAGTCCTTTCCTCCATTCACAAAAGGAGCAGTCCAATATAGTTATCCTTTGTTTGCATTACTACATCTCAATCTCTGACTCTGACTTCCCTGTATCATTCTTACAAATACCCTAGTGATTAAATTAGGCCCATCCAGATAATTCAAGACTGTCTCTCCACCTTAAGACCATTTCTTTTATCACATAGGCACTGTTCTTGCCATGTAAGGTAACATGTTCATAGTTCCAGGGATTAGGCCATTGGCATGTTTGGGGGCAGAGGCATTATTCTTCTCCCACAGGGGTTTACCCTAAAATAATGTTGTGACAGGTATTAGTCAACATTTCATTAAATTTCATCAAGAAGACCATGATAGAATCAGTGCAAAATGTTACTTCCTCTGTATACTCCAAGATAAAAGTTTGGCAAAATAAAAATTGCATTAGCCTGTAGTGAAGTAACTTATTCAATGAGATTATTATTTATATAATTTTTTTGGGGGGTGGGCAAGAAACTCCAATACTCATCCATGACAAAAACTCCCAGGAAACTAGGAATAGATGGGGATTCGTCCACTTGATAAAGAACATCCGCAAAAACCTGAAGGTAATATTCTTCATGGTGAGAAACTCAAAACCTCCCACTAAGATTAGCAACAAGGCAATGATGTCTCTTCTCACCACTCCTTTTTAACAATGTACTGGAAGTTATAGTTAATATAACAGGACAAGAACAGAAAATAAAGGTATACAGATCAGAAAAGAAATACAATTGTCCTACAGTTTCTCAGATGACATGATGGTCTGTGTAGAAAATATGAAAAAAAATGACCAATAAATCTCCTAGATCTAATAAGAAATTATAACACGGTTGCAGGATCATAAGGTTAATAAACAAAAGTCAATTGCTTCACCTACAATGAATAAGTGAAATTTGAACTTAAAAACATAATACTATTTATTGTAGCACACCATACAATGAAATACCTAGGTATAAATTAACAAAATATGTACAAGATCTATACAAAGAAAACAACGGAACTCTGATAAAAGAAATCAAAGAGGAACCAAATAAATGGAGATTTTCCATGTTCAAAGATAGGAAGATTCAATATTTCCAATGTCAGTTTGTTCCCACTTGATCAATAGATTATATACAATTCTAATCAAAATTCCAGCAAGACATTTTTGTGCAAATTGATGAAATGGTTGTAAACTTTATACAGAGAAGGGAAAGACAGAGAATAGCCAACATGATGTTGAGAGAGAACAAAGTTGTACTGAGACTATCCAACGTCAAGACTTACTAAAGTTACAGTAATCAAGATAATGTGGTATTGGCAAAATAATATTTAAATAAACCAACAGAACACAGAGCCCAGAAGTAGACCCGCATAAATATAGTCAACTAATCCTTGACAAAGGAGCAAAGGCAAGACAATGGAGCAAAGATAATCTTTTCAACAAATGGTGTTGCAACAACTGGCAAACAAATTCTATTTTCCAATATTGGTAATCTGTAAGCACTGAAACATTTTACCACTCCCACTGGTCTGAAACTGGAAGTCTTACTGATACACCTTCCATATAAATATCTGTAATTGGGAAAGTAATCCTCTCCGCAACAGATGTACTTTTTCCTGCCCATGACATGTTGATTAAAGCTACAAATACAATAATATTGTCTTTAGCAGATTTTAAATGTGCTCTGGTATGATAATAATGAAAAACATACCTAAGCAACCTAGACTTGCCTTTTATAAAGTAAATAATTTTAAATTTAGATGAAATGTTTTATAAGGTACTAAGCTTCTATTATGAGACAGTTACAGATTTGATTCACCTGAAGATGTAAATAAACTTTTGGTACAGTATAGACGGCTATGCTTATGGAACTTATATAAGTAAGTTAGTGAATATCTGAATCTGCTGTTTTGAGTAATACCAGCAAATGACTAGAGGCAAAGGAAACCTATGCTTCATAATTTTTTGAGGGTGGGAGTTTTTACTTATTTTCATTTTACTAATTTTTAAATGAGTAGTATATTATGAGGTTATAGCTTATGTAACTTTGTTGAATTATTTTTTTTCTAGAAGGAGAAAAACAAATGTTATGATGAGTTACATAATTAAAGGGATTTACAGTTGGCAAAGAGATTACCGCTTTCTATTTATTCAGTAATGTTTAGTCCCTAACACAACTCAGGCAACAAGCTATATACTTTACTACATTTTTTAATTTGATCCTGATGATGTATATATATATATATATATACATATATATATATTTTTTTTTGAAGTAGCCAAAAATTATACTATGATTTTCACAATATATCCGTTCTAGCAAATGAATGAACTGCACCATAAATGGGACAAATTATTTTATCTTCAAAAGATATGACGATTCAGAAGTTATAAACAAAAAGGAAAATGACAAAGTCAGATAAAAAAAGAGGTTTTGAAAAATCATGCATTTTTCCTTTTTTTAAACGGAGATCAGGTTCAGTATGAATCAAGGCAGTAGCACTTTAAAGGTTTTTATACGTGAGGTCAAGTAATTTCAATTGAATCAAAGCTACCAGGTTCAAGAGAGAGATTGAAGGTATCGAGACCCTAAGGACACTGGAAACTTCAGTAGTTTAAAATCAATTTAAAGTATATTAACATCAAACACTGGGAAATACAGGTTAGTGGTAGCATTAGAGGAAGACTTGGGACTACTGTTCCTGGCTTTGCTTTTGAGTTGTTAGTTGTCATTGAAGAGCTACATATGCCTGTATAAATGTACTATCTAACTTCCAGAAATTCGGATTTTATTTTATGTAGAAATTAAATTCTGGAATAACTGGTGGTGGTTCAGTTATCTTGCTTTGGCTGTATTTGCGTGTTTTCTTTTTTCTTTCTTTGTTTTCTTTCTTTTTTGATGGAAACACAGAACAAGTCTTAAGTGAGACTTTTGAAGGGTTTGTTGTCACTTTCCCTTTTCTACACTTTTACCCCTATTTGGAACAGCATTCTGTGAATATATTGCAACAGATATTTGGAAGTGTTTCCTAAAATAATGCTCACATATTTTATAAACTCCAGTAAGTAAAAGACTAGTGAACACATATGACTGTGTCTCCAGAGTTTGGGATAAACTTTAGAGAGAGAGTTCTCATAGAGCCTATGTTAACTAGGGTTTGAAGGTTTCCACTTAAGGGCCATACCAGTGACTGGGAAAAAGCTGTTAAACTTCCTCTATTTCATTCTCCAATAATTAAAACTTCCTGCGTCTAGCTAATTCAATCAAGCTACTGTTGCAAAAATAAATTATTTTTTATTAGCTAGAATTATCCAGCTTTTCCATAATAGAAGTCTTTTTATCTAACAGGATCAGGACCATAGGTGGTAGATTAATCCAAAAAAAAAAAAAAGGTGAATATATAGCAAGTGATCATGAAAAACATAGGCATAACTTGCACATTTTTTGTTAAATTTCAGTTTTAAGAGTATTCACTTGTCAAACAATTCATGTAAGAGTACAATGTACCTTATAACTGACTGTACCCTTTGACTTACATCTCTCCATTTCCCTTCCTCCAAGCCCCTGGCAGCTACCATTCTGTACTGTGTGTGTGTGTGTGTTTGTGTGTGTGTGTGTTTGTGTGTCTGTGTGTGTGTATGATTACACATATAAGTGATAGCATATGATTTTTGTCTTTCTTTATCTGGTCAGGATGCTATACTTGTTGGACTGACTCAAACAGACATTCTTATTTCTTGGTAGCCTTGCATATATGGATCAGGTACAATTTTCTATTGTATTTTATTAATAGATATGCAGGATAATGAGGCATCCCAGAAGTTCCCTTGAATTCCAGGCATCTGTTGGTTTACAAACTGGCCCCTATACATGGAGGGCAAGACAAGACAAAAGAAAGACATAGACCACTTTAGATTGGTAAGTGGAGGGTTTAATAACCAAGGGAACTTATATACTAGCCTTGTCTTGATTAACCACAAGATGAGCAGATCTCTGCACCTACCCGCCAGAATCTTAAAAGCTTATATAGAGGGCTTTACTGGCTCCAGTCACATATTCAGTTCAGATGTTTTTAACAACACCTTGCTCTCCCAAGATTGCATCTTTGAAACAAGGATTAATATAAATTGATGTAAGACCCAGTTTTATTTTACTATAAGGCCCAGTCTTAAAATATAATATAATATAATATAATATAATATAATATAATATAATATAATATAATATAATATAATACACTGGGTCTTATATTAATTTTTGCTCCAAAAGATTCATTAGAGCTGATTGTCCAGCTAGGTCTTATTTTCTGGGAAACACAGTACTATGATCAATGAAAATATGATTCTTAAACACCATGCAAAATTGATTTCTCATCTAGCCCACATTTTTAGCTTCTCAAAGGCACCCACTACTCATTAATTTATTCGCCAAATAGTTGTTGAGAAAGGTACCAAAAAAAAAAAAAAGTCATTGTTCTAAAAGTTAGAGCTGAATTGACCAGTGGACATGTAACCTTGATACAAGGCAACACACAATGAGAGGCAGGAGTGACAGGAAGGCAAAGGAAATGTTGTGAACCTCATGAATCAGCCTCTATTTCAGAGGTTCCCAGGTTTTTACAATTTCAGGCCCTTACAATTTCAATGATAAAACTTAGGGGCTGCCAACGTTCCGTCTTGCCAAAGAAAAACATAAAAATTACCCTTATAATTGCTATCATTTTATGAGTTAACTTCCCTGACTTTCTTTTTTTTTTTCTCCTCTTTTTTCTGTTAAAGGAACAAGTTCTTTTGTCTGTTGTAGCCCCCAAAGGGGAGAGATGAAGTCTCTGGGCAGGCTGCTTTTCAGAGGTGTACTTCACAGACCTAGGGCGACTCTTCTCATGTTCCCGCACCCCAACAACCAGTCATTAGAAAATCCTGACATCTCTACTTTCACAATAAGACCAGATTGTAAGCATGTCTCCTCACCTCCATTACTACCACTACTTGATCCAAGCCACCGTATTTGTCTCTCTCTGGGATTCCTGAAACTGCCTGACCTGGCCTCCCAATTTTCACCCCTTCAGTCTATTCTCAGTACATCAGTTGGAGAGATACCTGTTAACAATCAGATGACGTGGGTCCTCCAGCTCAAAACTCTCTAATGGCTTCCTATTATTCTCACAGTAATATCCCTCGTCCGTACCATGAACTACTACGTCAACAAAAGCCATCCCTACTATCTCCTACCCCAGTCTCTCTCTTTTATTCTGCCACAGACACATTGGCCTCCAGGTTGTTTCTTACACATGCTGACCATATCCCAGCCTCAGGGCCTTTGTACTTGCTTGTTCTCCAGATAGGCTTATGCCATGTCATCACTTAATTCCTGAGCTCAGCTCAAATAACATGATATCAGAAAGGCCTTTTTGTTTTGTGAATCTGCTTGTAGCCCCAAAACAGTAAGAATTTAACTTACTGCTAATTCAGCCCTATGACAACCAGAAATTCATGCTAGTTGTCGGTGTTCTGACTTCTACAGGCACTCTTGAAAGATTCCAACAGCCCTTTCCCACTCGCGCGTGCACTTCACGCACAACTCATGCACACCGTGCACTGCGCGGGCTTTAGGTGAAAGATTTCAAATGCTCCCAAACCAGCATTTCTCAAACTTTAATGTGTTATCAACCAGAAAAACTGCTAATCTTTGCTTCTCACACTGCACCATGCAAATCCATTTACAGATTCGTAGTAAGTTTGAGACAGGCTCTGCATCTCTAATACGTGCCTAGGCCGTGCTGATGCTGTTCTCACCACCCCGTTCTTTAAGCAGCAAGGTCGTGACTTAGGTGAAGATACTCTCCACCTCACCCCAGACACACAAGCTGAAGGCTAGGACACACCTTTTCTTCCCTACCTGTGTACGAGTTTCTCCTTCAGCCCGACGGTGGTCATCTCTTCTATTCCAATGGATGTAATGGCACAGCAGCAGAGGCACCACGGAGTACTGGCTTGTGGGGTGAATGTGGCTGGACCTAGATGACTGCTCAAAGCATTTGACTCTTTAGACAGGCCCTGCGGCCCTTTCCCACGCGCAGGCGCACTTCACGCGTGCCGTGAACCTGGCGCACCTGAGCACCGAAGGCACTGCGCAGGCTCGAGGTGAAACTAGTGAATCAGGATGTCAGCGCTCTACTCTGCAAGGGGCCTGCGTAAACTGAGAAAACCCTTAGAGAAAACGAGGCGCGTGTGCTGAGATCTAAAGAATGGGAGGATTGAAACAGATGGAGAACACAGGTGACATTTCTGACTGGGGAGCAGAAGAAACAAAAAGGAGCAGCTCACATCCCGGGGACAGTGGGTTAGCATATCATTGGGGGACACTGTATGATCTGCATGCTATAACCCCAACCTGGATACAGTTCGATTATCTCTTAAATAGTTTACAAATAATATACTCTTGTTGAAACAAAGTCAAACTTGAAGAAAGCCTGTGAAAAAGAGAAGGAAGGAGAAGAAAGGGAGGGAAGGTTCCTCCTTGTTTCTTCTTTCTTATTCCAGGACCCAAAAAGGTTGAGGAGGGGACAAAGCTTCAAGAACATTTATTGGAATTTTCTATATATACGTAATAGTTTTGTACTTGGATATTTAACTCAATAAACTATCCTGGACCTTTTACAGGCCACTAGTTTCCATTCAATATATATATATATATATATATATATATATATATATATATATATATATAACATTCTCAAAATGACAAAATTACAACAGTCTAGTTGTTGCCAATAGTTAGGGATGAGGGTGGGTGTAGGGATGTGGATATGACTATACAGAGGAAGCATGAAGGAATTTTTGTTGTTGTTGTTGTTTTATGATGGAATGTAACTGAATATCATAGAACTGTGTAAACATAATGTGCCAGTGTCAGACTCCAGGTTTTGATATTGCACTGTAATTATGTAAGATACAACCAATGGGCGATATTGGATAAAGGGTACCCTGAACCTCTCTCTATTCTATCTTTATATCGTCCAGTGAATCTATAATTATTTTATAATAAAATAAGTCTAAAAGCTTTATAAATTTTGTAACTAAGGAAATTACCATAGAATAGTTTCTTAGGCCTACAAAGCTCTTTATGAATCATTTCTCAACTGAGCCATATAAGTTTCTACTTCTGGCTGATGGACAACAGTAGAATTCTTTTTTCAAGGGATATTACCTCAGAGAACATTTCCAAAAATCCCCCCAAAAGTGTTTTTCCCAATGCACATTTCCTCTGATAAATGGCTGCAAGTAAAATTTGGGGAAGAATAGAAGCAAGATGTACTTATGGGGTTATCTCATGGTCCTTCTAAGATAGAATACAGCCTCAGCCTCTTGCGGAATTCTGTAACTGTGAATTGACACATGACTAGGAATTAAATCCAGGAATGTTTAAGGAGATTCAAATTAGTCTTCAGAATGAGAAGACTCCCCTTCAGTTAAGTAAATCTAAAACGTTACTGAGATTTAGTGATTCCTAGGCATAATACCATCAGGTGGCCATCATAAAGATTCCTGAAGTTGATATTCTGCCATTCCGGGAAGCCATCAATCAAATACAAATAGAGAATCTACTTCAGGGGTAGTATTTCCTATATAACAAATACAGCAGTTTCCAGGAATACAGGTTGACATTCTATTTATCAATGGACTTTTCAGTGCTTTGCAAAATAGTGTGTTTGGGTTCTCTCAGGAACTAGTTAGGGGGTTAATGTTGTGCCATATATTATCTATCAAATATTAGAAACTAGAAGAAGCAAGGAAGGATTCTGCTCTAGAGCTGTCAGAGAGCATGACTCTGCTGACTCCTTAATTTTGGAGGTCAAGCCTCCAGAACAGGGAGACAATAAATTTCAGTTGTTTTACTTTGTTAAGTAAGTCTTTGTTAAGGCAGCGCTAGGAAACTAACACAGTGCCATAATTCACCAAACTAACGGGTGAGATTTTATTTTTAAGTTTATATCTATATAAACCTTGCAGCTAAAAAGATAAGTGAATACTTTACTGGGAAAAAAAACAAAACAAAAAAAAAAACACAATCCTGTGCTCTCACTGGCCTTTGAGATGAGAATTTAAATCGTGAGCATAGTTAGAAACTGCCCTGTGTAAACCTGTCATGATCATTAATTATAACACCACTAAATCTGTTCAAGCCTAGCTCTCAATAGGCAATTCATTCCAGGTGATCATAGGTAATAATATAAGTAAATAATTTGCCACTGTGTGCCATGGATTTATCCTTTTTGTGTTAATCGGCTCCTCACTGACATAATTTCAACATTGTGAGATCACTAATCTGAGATTCCATGAGAAAAGATTTCCTTGTGTTTTTTTTTTCCCAAGCACTTTTGTAACCAATTACTGTATTGCTTACAATTCCTCAGTTTCAGGCAATAATATACATGCTCATTTCTTAAGAAAGGGCCATATTACATAGTTCATAGAATCTCCCAAATAGCCAAGGTTTAGATACTGCATAGCTAGGAACAACAGCAGCTAAAATAAACAACCAAACACACTATAATACTCTTCAAAAAATTACTTATAAAAATTCTTCAGAAATCCAATTAATGCACTGACACTTTCCTCAGTGTCTGAGATACCAGGGATGTTAGGAAAGATAACTGAAAATGTAATGCAGCATAGTGGTTGAGGGCATGGCCTCTGAAGCAGGCCTAGCTAAATTCAAATCTTGCCTGTATCATTCATTAATGGTGATCTTGGCCTCCTTAGGAAATCAGCTGTGTTCCCGTTCTCTCATCTATTCAATGAGAACCTATCCTGCGATAGTACCTATCCTGTGAAGTTGTTATGAGGATTAAATGAATGAATATTAAAAACATCTAAACCTTTTTAAGTGCTAGATAAATGTTTGTGAAATTGGGAATAAACACATAAATAATAATCAGGTACTATACAACGTCAGCCTGAATTTTTTTTTTCCCCAGATATAACTAAACATCTCTAACCATGCTAGCAAGATAAATCAATTTATTGCAAGCATTTCTAATTTTCTGCTTTCCAGTCCCATGTGTATGCCTTCTTCCACACATCTAGAATTTTGGCTGCAAATACGTTTTAGAAATGCGGTTCTTAGATTCAGTGTCTATAAGGCACAAGTCAATTCATATTATGCATGGTACCCCGCCATAACAGCCTCTTCCCACTCACACAACATTGTATTTTCGTATCAGATGTGATGCCCTTGTTCCTGGGAAATTGTAAGGGAAACCCCATAATTGCAAGAAACTAAAACTCTTGGAGAATAATTTCTAAAACATATTAATTAAATAAATCTCTAAAACATCAAAAATATTAAATAATATCCCAAGATCAGATTTTAGGAAAATATTTTCTTAATCTTTTCTTTTATAAATAGAGTAATAGAGTTAAATTATACTTGAGTTTACCAATCTGAAGAGAAACTAAATGATACAATAAATCTGAAACAATTTTCCAGTGATATAAACATATGTCCTCATTAACTCTTAAATGATGCTAGATGGCATCCAATTTTAACTATGGTGGTTTTTAATGTTTGGTCACCGAAGAAAATATTTTTTGTGAAGTGTATGGAAGTTAAATTGAACATGAAGTCAGGTAGCTTGAACCATTGCAAATGTATTAATATTTGAGAAATGATATAAGGACAGATAATATAAGAGCTTTCTATAAGTGGAGATAACTACAGGGTTAAAAAGGTAACCTGTCTATAGTGATCCAAAAATGTCAAAAGTAATCTGTCAATCTGATAAATCCATGGAGTTATTAGGACCTATAGATCTGGTGTCCTGGAATAAATGCTGATTGCTAGCCTTATCCTATCACTGCAAATCCATCCATCAAATTTGTCAAAGCTGTGCATTCAATATATCTTGTAGTCTTATAGTGTCAACTTATTATGCCTTTGGGGTCCAGGCAGCTAAAACAGGTCCACAATCTTTTATTCAAAAGCCTTGGAATCACATGTATTTATAATGCATCCCTAGGTGGTCCTTAGGCAGTACTTAATAATCATTCACATAAACACATACCATGTTTCCCCGAAAATAAAACCAAGTCTTATATTAAACTTTGCTCCAAAAGACGCATTAGGGCTTATGTTCAGGGGATGTCATCCTGAAAAATCATGCTAGGGCTTATTTTCCGGTTAGGTCTTATTTTCGGAGAAACATGGTAGTAGGTGAAGATATCAATATTCATACTGAATGCTTCTGTCGAAAGTCAGTATATAATGATAGTTTTGATTTGCAGCTTTTTCACATTGTAATAAATTCCTAAAGAAAATGAGATGACATTGGCAAATATTTTAAGATATAAAACAAGCATGTGAAAAAATCAAACTAAATTAAATGTGGTGTATATACAGTGCAATAGAGTGAATAGTGTTTATTCTATCATTTTAATTTAATTTTATTTTTTATTAGTTTCAGGTATACAAAACAACATAACAATTAGACATTTATACCCCTTACAAAATGATAACCCCTTCAAATCACTCCCCTTCCGACTTCATATATAGCTATTACAATACCATTGACTATGTTCCCTATGCTGTGCTTTACATCCTGTGACTATATATTTTATATATATATACACATATATGTATACATATACACACATATATATAAATTATACACACATATACACACATATATATAAATTATATATATAAATTACATATACTATATATATATAAATTATAGTTGACATTCAGTATTATTTTACATTAGTTTCAGGTGTACAGTGCAGTGGTTAGGCATTTATATAATGTAAGAAGTGATCCCCCAATAAGTCCAGTACCCTATTCTATCATTTTTTTTGAAGCTCCTGAAGAAGTGAGTACCTCAATGTTATCATTTAGTACTCACTGAACTGAAGATCACATCTAAGTGAGCCTTAAGCAGGCTTCTCAAGTGATAGACTGTCTTTAATGGACTTCTGATATCCTCTGACTCTTAACACTTTTTTTTGTCTGAGTTGCCTCTCTTTAATTAAGCACTAACAAATGTACCTTATTCAGATTCAGCTGATCACATGTTTCACCATAGTGTCTACGGTAACATTTTTTCTTCCTTGTTCTCAAAAATATTATTATCATCATCATTGTCACTCACTCCCACCTAGTTCATTATTTTACATATTTAACTGGAATTCAGTATAATTTTATCAATCTTCAACATTCAGTTTTTTGTACCTTCTTCCAATTTAATTATGTATTTGGCTAATACACTTTTTTGTGGAAGTAATACATTCTGATATTATTATAGTAAAAATTCTCTAAGATCTTTGAATTCAAATCCACTCTTAAATATCATTGTAGATCTAAATCTCATTCCCAGTTGTATAAATGGGAATCCATATCAAATTCTAAACTTTGGTTAACTGCGCACGCAGCATCTCCAAGAACATATTTATAGTGACTCCCCTTAAGACATAAATTGTCTTAGTCACACAGCTGTTTCACAGATGCCATGTTTGGGCAAGAGTAAATTTTGAAAAAAAGATATTTTTACATGAAGTTCAGCATATGGTGAGCTTGTGCTATTGGTACAGAGTGGTTATTAATCCCACTAAAATATTTTCTCTGATTTCTCATGATTTCTGCCATGTATAATAGTATACACAAAAGTTGTTTAAAAGTTTCAGGGTTTTTTTGGAATTATTGACACCTTTCTTGTGTGGGCCTGTGGCCAGCAACAGTCAACCTGATCTTAGCATACTTACAGTCTGATGATGCTCTTTGCTCAGCCATGTTAATGTTTTTTTTTTTTTGGATTCATTCATTCATTCACTTTATAGAAATATAGCACCAGTAGAAGGCTGTTTTATTAGCACTGAAAATTGTTCAAAATTACAGCTGTCATCAGACATTACCGAAGCAAAATATTCAGTGTAATTTTTGACTACTCAATACACATTTTTTAAGCCCTGATTTTCATTTTTATTTTACACCATAATGCTTCTTACATTTCTACAGCATAGTTACATTCACTTCAATACTAAATTTTCATGATACATATATGAGCTTGTTTCATATCCAAAGTAACTTGTGGTCTTTGCTATTCACTTCTTTGTCAAAACTGGGTTTAGTTTGTCAAATCCTTTCTTTTCATTTGTCAAATCCTTTCAATTATGAAATAATCTTCAATTTTCAAGTGATGGACTTTCTGTTTTTCATTGTTTATTAATCACCACTGCCCTTTACATGAACTAATTTTTATTCAACCCCAAATAAAAACGTATATAAAACCTGCTATGTGGCAAACATTATTATAAATGATTTATAAATATTAATTTATTTACATTTTATATTGCGAAAGAGAAAATCAGCCTCTAACTTTCAACAACTGCCTGGCAACAGCTTACCTCAGTCTCAATGTGTGAACTATGGATGCTGGGTTTTGGTATGTAATATCCCATGTTTTCTCACTATAGTATACAAATTTTACAAAACAACTTTTTAACTTTGTGACATGGCTATCATTATGCATTGCATGCTAATATTTATTTTTCTTTGGTTAGACTCATCTTCTTCTCTATATAAATATCTGACAGAGATATGTTATAACTACTCATTAGAAGAATATGCTTATCAGTGTGTATATAAGACAGTAGCTGAAGTGGATAGTTATTATAATCAAAAGGTTGAATAATTCCTTTGGTGGAGACATTGGGATATAACTCCCTTGGTAGAACTTCTTGTAATTCTTATTAAAACAATATGTATAAAGAGAAGAGTATACTCCAAAGAGTTGAGTAGTGAACTAAAAATGAAATTGTTAACATATTAAGAGTTAAAATGGTCAAATTACCCAAAACAATATTCAGTTGTAATGCAATCCCCATCAAAATACCATTGGCATTTTTTCAAGAAATAGTACAAAAAATCACCAGATTTGTATGGAATCACAAAAGACACCAAATAGCCAAAGCAGTCCTAAGAAAAAAGAACAATGCTGGAGATACCACACTCCATGACTTAAATGTATACTACAAAGCAACAATAATCAAAACAGCATGGTGGTGGCAGAAAAACAGATACACAGATACCCAGACCAGTCAAATAGAATTGAAACCCAGAAATAAACGCACATGTATACATGGGTTGATGATTTTCAACAAAGGAGCCAAAAACATACAATGGAGAAAAGAAAACCTCTTCAATAAATGGTGCTGGGAAAATTGGAAAGCCACATGCAAAAGAATGAAACTAGACTGTTATCTGTCACTATATACCAAAATTAAATCAAAATGGATTGAAGACCTAAACATAGGCTCAGAAACAATAAATTGGGTAGAAGAAAGTATAGGTACTAAATTTATGGACCTTGTGTTCAGAGAGGGTTTTGTCAACTTGTACTCAAAGGCAAGGAAAGTAAAAACAAAAACAAATGAATGGGACTATATCAAACTAAAAAGCTTCAGCACAGCAAAAGAAACCAGCAACAAAACAAAGAGGCAACCGACTGAATGGGAGAAGATATTCACAAACAACACCTCCAATAAGGGGCTAATATCCAAATTATATAAAGAACACATACAACTCAACAACAAAAGAACAAACAGTTCGATTAAAAAAATGGGCAGAGGACCTGAACAGACACTTCTCTCAAGAAGACATCCAAATGGCCAACAGGTATATGAAAACATGCTCAACTTCACTAGCAATTAGGGAAATACAAATCAAAACCACAATGAAGATACCACCTGACACCTGTTATAATGGCTATTACCAACAAGACGAATAATAACAAGTGTTGGAGAGGTTGCAAAGAGAAAGGAGCCCTCGTATAGTGCTAGAGGGACTGCAGATTGGTACAGCCACTATGGAAAACAATATGAAGTTTCCTCAAAAAATTAAGAATAGAATTACCACATGACCCAGCAATCCCTCCCCTGGTATCTACCCCAAAAATCTGAAAACATTTATCCATAAAAATATACTCATGTACAAATGGTCATGATACAATAAAAAAAGTATATTCATTTAGATTAAACTAAAATGTTTCTATGAAAAACCTAGTGGTCAGTATCAGAGTATTAACTAGATTTCTATAGAATGTTTGTAATAAGTCAATAAATGGTTTTCCAAAATATTACTTGACAAAAGGTAATATCAAATTTCATGTACTAATTTTCATGACAAGCATTTTTTAAATCAATAAATAGTGTCTATATTTCAATTAAAGAGTAAATGAACCATTATTGCATTATAATAACATTCATAAAAATGTGAATTTTTTATGAAATATTTTCATACTCATATTCACCTTTGCTACTCACAGTAATTCATTTGAAGTTGGTTCTGTTTTATTTGAAGTTGGTGCTGTTTCATATTTTTGAAAATGGGTCATCTTTCAATCTGACAGATTATGTGTAAACACTAGTAACTGGGATGATTGCCATCTGCATTTTCTGAGCCCAGATGAAGTGAACTTGCCCCCCTCGCACCGCCTCCATTTTCATTTATAGGAAGTACAAGAGAAGAGCTACAGAGTCTTCAATCTGTTTGGGAAAGGCAAGAAGTATATAATACTACTGTTTGAACAGCTTATTACGCAAGTGACTTATAGTGCTTGCCAGATAATGTGTGCTTAGCATTATGTGCCATTTGTTTTCAAAGTCTCGGAATACCTCATAGAATCCTTCAACTTTCTGCAAGCTCCATTCACATAAATAATGTATCACTACTTAAAAATGACTTCAAAACAACATGAGCTTCTGTATTATTGCCTCAAGAAGTATTTACAATTTAAAATGCAACTGGTTTAATTATATGCTGAATGCCATAACCATAAAATACACGAGTATCATCCTAAATACTTAAACATTTTCTTTCCAAATCTTAAGCAAACAAAAAGAAAAAAAGGGAGGGGGAAAATTCCATAAAATATCAAGATACAAAGTCCTCTCAGTTTAGGGTTGCCAGATAAAATGCAGGACAACAGCTAGATTTGAAAGAATCTAAGGTAAATAATGGATTATTCTAGTATAGGTATGTATAATGGGGATTCTTATACTAAAATATTATCCATTGTGTTTCTGAATTTCAAAGTTAACTGAGCGTCCTGCATTTTTATTTCCTAAATATAGCAACTCTCTCTCATAGAAAAATCCTCTTTACGTTTTTTTCAATTTTATACTAAGCCCTGCTATTAAAAATCAGTGACTAAAAATATTAAACCAGAATGTATTGAAACTAGGTAAGCTTCAGTAGGTTAGAAGGAGAGAGAGACTCTAAGAAATGAGCTCATACAATTAAGGAAGCTGGCAGTCCAAAATCTATAGGGCAAGCCAGCAGCCTGGAAATTCATGAAAAAGATAAAGTCAAGATCTTGTTAGGACAGGCCAACAGGCTACAAACTCAGCATGGTGTCTTTATTGCAATCTTGAAGCAAAATTTCTTCTTTGGAAAACTTCAGTTTTTGTTCTTAAGGGCTGAAGAGATTGAGGCCCATTCAAGTTAAAAGGGGTAATCTGCTTTACATAAAATTACTGATTGTAAATGGTAATAACATCTAAAAAGTACCTTCACAGCAACATGTAGACAATGTTGAAATAAACAACTGTACACCAAAGCTTAATCAAGTGGACATGTAAAATTAATCATCATACTAATCTAGATATTGCTATGAATAGATTTGGAGGATGTAATTAAGATTCCAAATCATACGATTTTATGGGGAACTAATATACACTATAGTTTATTGTATTTAGATTATTTTGAATTCCTTTAGATTCACTAAAAATTGTATCAGTATAGGATATATATATATATATAATTATACATTATATAATGCACATGAGATTGTATATATATATATATATATATATAAACAGTGGTACCTCGGTTTTTGAACATCTCCGTTGACGAATATTTTGGTTTATGAACGCCGTAAACACGGAAGTAAATGCTTCGGTTTTCAGAATTGGAACATGTCACATGGCTTCCGCTGAGTGCAAGATCCTGAGGCCTAGCTTTCAGCTGTTTTTGAATGTTTCAGAACTCATAGATTATGTTTGAAAATCGAGGTACCTCTGTGTGTGTGTATATATATATATATATATATATATATATACACACATACATATATATATATATATATATACACACACATCCCTGTTTTTTTGAAAATTTAACATACTTGTATATTTTTTCTGTAAGTTGGCTTAATTATCTCACTAATACATACAAGACATATTGCCTTCTTAGCTCATGGCACCGCATGCATTTGTACAGTGGTTAACAGTGTAGCATATGGAGCCAGCCTGCCCATTCAAATCCCAGCTCTACAAATTTAAGCAAGTGAATTTTTCTGGCGTCGGCTTTCTAGAAACATAGGGTTGATAAGGTTGTTGTGACAACTCAACTAGACAAGAATTGTGAAAACACCTAGAACAATTCCGAGCCTATAGCAAGTTCTCAGAAATGTTAACAAATAGTGCTATTCCTCTTAAAATTTTAAATCGCACAAATAATATACAAATCCATTTTCTGTCATAAAAAAGGAATACTGACACATATAAAGAGTGAAAATATTCTCCTCAATCTATTCACAATCATGTTCTCTTACCTGCATCATAGCATATACTGCATTTTTATAGCTTTAAAGTTTGCTATGTTACTTCAGGTAACAAGTCCTTCTTCATATTTATTTGATATTTTTGCATTTTTCATTTAGTAGTTGAAATTCTTCAATGTGTATTTAACTTGTCAAATCCATCAGCTATCCCATTGAAATTTTACTTTTAATTCCATTGATTTATGAGATTAATTTGGAGAGAATAGTTATTTTAACATAGTGATACTTTTTATTGATTTGGATTTCTACACAGAATTATTATATTGCGTAGAACCTTAGGAAAATAAAAAAAAAATGTGAGCAAATAAATTAATAAATGAGCTAATAGTTGACATTTTCAAATGCCCTCCAACTAGAACTGGCAAATAGTTTACAATGACATTTGTACTGATCTCTTTTAGTTACTAAGGTGGCTATGTGATATAGAACCCTGCTTTCCCAAAAATAAGACCTAGCCAGACCATCAGATCTAATGCATCTTTTGGAGCAAAAACTAATATAAGACCCGGTATTATATTATATTATATTATATTATATTATATTATATTATATTATACCCAGTCTTATATTATATTAAGACCGGGTCTTATATTAATTTTTGCTCCAAAAGATGCATTAGAGCTGACGGTCGGTCCGTCTAGGTCTTATTTTGGGGGAAACACGGTATGTGTTAAAATCAACACCTTGAGTTACCCTGTAAAGCATTGGGAAACTATTGCATGTTCACTACTGTAGAATTTATTTCTAATTAGAAAAATTGTGGAAACAATTGTATATTTTTGTTTTGTGGTCTAAGACTTTATTATTTTATAGCAATATTAGGTCCAGAGCAAAACTAAGAGGGCTTCCGATGTATCCCTTGCCCCAAATATATAACTTTCCCCATTATCAACATCCCCTCTCAGAGTAGTGCATTTGTTAGAATCGTTGAACTTATACTGACACGTTGTTATTACCCAGAGTCCATAGTTTATTTTACATTAAGTTTCACTCTTCCTGTTGTGTATTTATTGTGTGGCTTTTGAGAAATTTATAATAACATGTATCCATCATTATCACATCATATGGAGTATTTTCACTAATAATCTGTTTCCAAAATATTCTCTGTGCTAAGCCTATTTATCTTCCTACCTCCCCAAACTTTGGCAACCACTGTGATTTTTTGCCGTCTCCATACTTGGCTTTTTCTAGAATGTCATGTGGTTGGAATCATATAGTAGTATGTTGCCTTTTCAGGTTGGTTTCTTAGTAATTTTCATTTAAGTTTCCTCCATGTCTTTCATGGCTTTATAGCTCATTTCTTTTTAGAACTGAATAATATCCCATTGTCTGATTGTGCCACAGTTTATTTATCCATTCACCTACTGAAGGACATCTTGGTTGTTTCCAAGTTTTGCCAATTATGGATAAAGTTGCTATAAACATTTATGTGCAGGTTTTTGTGTGGGCATACATTTCCATCTCCCTTGTGCAAATAACAAGGAGCACAATTGCTAGATTACATAGGAAGAGACTGTTTAATTTAGGTCAGTTTAGTAAGTTCAGTTTGCTAATTAAACCATCAGACTGTCTTCCAAAGTGGCTGTACCATTTTGCATTCCCACCAGTAATGAATGAGAGTTCCTGTTTCTCCACACCCTCGCTAGAATTTGGTGGTGTCAGTGCTTTGGATTGGGGCTCCTCTAGTATCTGTGGAATAGTTATTGAATTTCATTGCTATTTTGGTTTGTGTTTTCCTGATGGTATATGATGTGGAACATCTTTTCATATGTTTATTTGGCATCTGTATATCTTCTTTAAGGTATTGGACCATTTTTTAACAGTTGTTGTTGTTGTTGTTGTTGTTGTTTTCTGTTTTTTTGTTTTGTTTTTAATTGTTGAGTTTTCAGAGTTCTTTATTTGGATAACAGGCCTTGATCAGATGTGTTTAGCATGTTTCCTCCTATTCTGTAGCTTGTCTTGTCATTCTTTAGGCATTTTGTTTCACAGAGAAATTTTTAATTTCAATGAAGCCAAATTATCTATTATCTCTTTCCATGATTGTGCCCTTGCTCTTTTATCTAAAAGTCATCAGCATACCCAAGGTCATCTAGGCTTTCTCTTATCTTCTAGGATTTTTATAATTTTGCATTTCATGTGTAGATTTGTGATCTATTTTGAGTTAATTTTTATGAAAGATGTAAGGTCCAGGCTCTGATAACACCTCAGCTGGATAACCTCTGGATAACTAGTGTCATATGCAGGCAGATCTTATTAAGAAGAACAGAGGACTCTGGCATATTTCAAAATAGTTCCTTTTTCCTCCTCCCTGCAGGAATCAGGAGGGGATTTTTTCTTTGATATTTACTGTGGGAACCTAGCAGAACTTCTGGAGGTAAACCTTTTAATAACGTAGGGAGCTCAACTTTGGAGTTTTTAAGTCTCAGAGTTGTCCACACTGAGCCTTCAGCAATTTGTCAATCCTGTTCCAGTTCACCTACCTCAGTATTGTTTCCTGTGGCAGTCTCTGCTCTTGTGTCTCTGCTCCAGTAAGTTGTGACTTTCCATGTTCACCTATCTGTCTCTCTAATATTGGGGATAGAATTTTGCCCCATGTCCTCTCCTTTCCTATGGAGCCAAGAAGAGCTGTTGATTTTTCAATCTCTTCAGTCTTTTACTTGTTGTTAGGATGGAGTGTCAACTTTTGAGCTCCTTACATGTATAACTGAAAACCAGATATTCCCAATATTTTTAAAATTTATTTTAAGAATTATTACACTTTAATATGTTCATTGTAGCACAAACAATAAATATACTGGATAAGTTACAAAATGTTCTAAAGGGGTTCCATTTGAATTTAAATGAATGTGATTGCATAATGTGTCTATGTTTGGACAAAGCTTAAGCAAAAACAAAATGATGAATTTGGAATCCTTAAAGTTTAGCATTCCATGTTTAGGAAATTTTCCAGTGTTTGAGGACCATACAGTCTTCTGTATAAGGATATCTCTCCTTTGACATGTGTTTCTCTCCCCTCACCACATCGATTATTTATCACAACACAGAGTAAGAAAAGTTGTGTGTGAAACAAACACTATTAGTACTCCTACAGTTTAACAACTAAAGCTGTAAGTGTCACTGGCACCTCTTTGATATCAGTGCCAACAAGTGGTGCTGTGAACTTTGACAGCTGGTAGACTTCTTACTAACAATTTCAGTCAATTAATGGGATGATGTTACACCTGATACCTTGAGTTTCTGTAATACACAGAATAACTGGACTATAGATATTAATAATTCCATTTAGGAGTTAATATATGCAAAACACCCAGCACATAGTAAAGACTCATAAGAATTAACCAGTATTATTTGAAAATATTAGCAATCCTTGGAAAATGTGAGCCCAACTTAGAGACTACTAAAAGTTTGAATATGACTTTATGCCGAGTAAGAAAAATATACTTTGTTTAAAGGTATATTTATAGAATACTAAACCACCAATCAATATCACCAGAAAAATCAATTATATTTTCATTTCTTAATGAATCATTAATTCTTACACCACCTTTTTATAAAAAAAAAAAGTTCCTGCAAAATAATATAAATCAATACATTTTGATGAAAATTAGCATTTTATAAGTTTAATTGATTCATAGTAAATAATAACACCAGCTAAAATGTGTTCACATATTGTAGCACAGAAATTTGAAATCTTGATTGTGCTTCTGTGTGATGGATTAGTCTCCAAACACTATTTTGGGAAAAGCCTGTCCCTGAAGTTGTACTTATCAAGTACCTGTAAGCAGACAGTGTGGCTTTATAATTAGGAAGAGGGGCATGTACACCTTTTCTGTCATTATAAGGGACAGGCACATGTTATACAGTAAGAAATATTTGATATATGAAAATAAAAGCAATGAATGATAAAGCCCCAACCCAGGTAATAAAACATGTAGACCTGTACATAAGGATCAATAGAGGCTATCAGCTCTACATTTACATTTCCAGACAGGGCCACGTAGGGAAAGGAAAATAGAAAAACTTAACATTTTTTCTTTTGTTTCTAATGTGACATTTTATCTTCTAATCTCTCTCAGACTTTAGTTATAATCTGTCCTCTGAACTCAGTGATTTTTCAAATTTCATTACAACTTTCTTACATAAATTTTTAACGAGATTAATGGAGAACCCAATTATTCTCTCACACACACAAACACACACACACACACATTTCCTCTACGAATATAAAATACTGAAGGTGGAAGCACTAAGCACAATTTCTCCTACATAATCACTTTGTGTATGTTTCAATTTAACCCGAAGCAAATGAATTTTCATAGGTGAATCAAACAATCATATTGGTATTTTTAAAACGTTGTCCATAGATGGTGTTTTAAAATGCGTTGAGAAAAAGAAGTCATCTGGGAATAGAGTAATTTGCAATTTATGATAAATGTAGCCAAAAACACAAAAAGAGTTTATCTCAAATTTATTACAATATCACAAACAAATGTACACTCACTTTGATATTTAAATTCAACTGCTTCATTAATAGATGAGGTAACATCCAAATATAGTAAGCTATTTTTGTCCTTGGCTTTTAAAATTGAAATATAACTCCTATGAATTAAAATGAATAAATTATAAGCATATAGATCACTGGATTTTTAAAAGTGCACATTCCATGGAACTATCAGATATATCAAGAAAAGAATATTACTAGCCTCCAGAATATACTTCTACTCAGTTACTAATGCCTCCAGAAATGTAATCACTCTTCTGACATCTATTACAATAAATGCCCTGCTGGTTTTTTAACATTATCATTTTGCAGTATTGTATTTATAGTTTTTTTTTTAACTAATCATTATGTGTTTGATTTATCTGTGTCATTGTACAAAGTTGTAATTAGTCCTTATTGCTGTATAATATTCCACTGTAATAATTCTGAAATTATTTTTCATCCTACTTTGTCTACTTTATTGTTGTAATTTTGGTCAATTGTAGTTTTGAGATGCTATGAATAATACTTCCTTAAATAGTCTTGTACTTATCTTTAGTGAGATATATACAGATGTCCACTAAATATATATAAATTCCTAGTATATATCTAGAAATTTAATTGATGAGTAACTAAATGTATGTTCAGCTTTGGTAGATGCTGCTAAACAGTTTCAAAGTGTTTGTAACAATTTACACTTTCACTAGAAGTGTGTGAGCATCCCTGTTAGTCTATATCCCTACTAACATTTGGGGTTGCATTTTTATTTAATTTTACCAATTCTAACACTTTTGTAATGACATTTTATTGCAGTTTGTGTTTTGTTAATGACTAAGTATATTGAGCATATTTTTATGAACTTAATTTTGGATAACATCTTCTAAAATTGCCTATTCAATCCATGTGCTCACTTTTATTTTAAATGCTTTTGTCCACATTTTCATTACTTGATTTGGACTTATATTTTATGTATTTTTATGAGTCTTTAGTTGGTTCTTTGTAGTGTAAATCTCTCACCCTAGACTGTGGACTGACATTTCCTTTTTCAAAATGGTCTTGATGAGCAGAATTTCTTAATTTCAAAAAAGTCCCATTTATCAATTTTTTCTTTCCTAGCAAATAATCAATGTGTTCTATTTAGGAAATAATGACCTATTAAAATGTCACTCTATTTAATGTTACAGAAAATGTATTGTTTGTCCCTTCATATTTTGTTTTATAATTCATCTAGAATTAATTTTGTACAAGGTGTGACTTAGAAGTCATTTTTTCCTAATATAGCACAGTTATTCTGACACAATTTATTAAGAAAGCCATCATTTTCTCTTGCTTAGAAGCTATTTGTTAATATATGATAATTCAAGTGATTTGGCATTTTAAAGTTCTAGAAATTCTATTTCTTTTTGTTTAATTCAATGTATTTCAGTTTATAAAAGGTGAGTGGAGAGTGTGGCTCAGTTGCACTCATCTTCTAATTTATTATCATTTAATTATAGTTATTTATACATGGTTTATATCTGTGGCTTTTTATGTATTTTTTTCCCTCATTTAGTCTTATTTGTTGGCATGGTTGGTAAGATTTTGGTTTATGGGAAACGTTTTGGTGTCACCAGATAATATTATCATCCTCTAGAGAAGAGTTTATTTTTCCGCTGCAGGCAGATAGCACACACACTCAAATCACCTTGACTATGAATGCTTGAAGCTTTAAGTTTTATGTTCTTCTCTTTCTTAAGTGACCTTTTTCTTAGATCATAACCTTTTAGGACTATGAACTATTAATCTGGGGTGACTGCAAGGCCTGACTCCCTTTTTAGGACTTCAACTCTATCAATGTTTGCCCCAGAAGACAGAGACTGCCAAAACCTTCGTATAGTTTGTCCCTCAGCAACTGTTTTTCTTTGTTGCTTTCCCATTTTCCTCTAGGTATGTTCAACTTAGGAATTGGTAAATGCCTTTGGAAGAACTGTGTACACTAGTTGTAGAACAACTTCCATGGTTTCATTTCTCTGCCATTCTGGCCTCTTAATTTCTGGTTGGTCTCGTATCCATGAACTTCTGTAGCTGTTACACCAATGCAGTAGAAACAATACAAGCTCCAGACCACACACCCTAATCAGGCTCTACAACTGCTGGGTTGCAACTTCCTTGGAAGCATTCTGGTTATAATCTGATATTGGCCCCTATATGTGAAAGGTAGGGAGACAACAAAGCAAAGGGCAGAACATTCTAGATTGATAGGCAGCAGGCTTAATAAGCAAGGGAACTTAATTGTCTTGGGTGGCTCCAAGATGAGTAGCTCTTCACAACAACCTGCCAAATTGTAAGTTTATATAGAGGCCTTAAATGGTTCAGTCATATACATAGGAGACCTTTACAGGGTTTAGTTATGTACCGAGTCCAGATGGTCTCATCACCACATTATTATCTCAAGGCAGTTTCCTTGGGAAGCTTCTAGTGAAGGAAGGCAAGAGTAGAGAACCTCCAGTTGCTGGAGTCCATCTAGAGGGTCACATCTTCTTGATGACCTCCCCCAACAACAACCTGAAGATAAAGTCAGCAAATAGCCCTGGGAGGGAAAAGGCTGAATTGAATGCAACCTTGATGCACTCTATAGGGTCTTTACTCTTTGAGTTCTGGTACCTCAGTTGCTTTCTGATACTTTCAATCAGTATTTGTTATTCTCTTGTTTTCATAATTTATAAATTTTTATGGTTGTTTTCAATGAGTGATTATGGTAGGGGATGTTCATCATAGCTAGAAATGAAATTCAAGGTTAATTTTTACCAATCTATTAATATACGGATAGTGATAAAGAAGTACATAAAAATAAAATTCAATTTTGTTTTATTCCCCAACACTATGTAGTAGATTGACCGAAATTTCTGGATGGCACATTTTCAACAAGTCAACAAGTTATTTTGACATGTTGCCATATCAAATTTTCTATCAGTGAACGACACTGGTTCTACGTGCTCTAAAAGACCTGAAATTCGTCCCTTTAGGGGTCAAAGGGGGATCTTTCTTCAGAATTCCTTATTATCATCTATTTCTTCATTCTGTAGAGTTCTCTTGTTCTCCCATATCCTTGTTATTCTGATATACATAACTTTTCCTGTTTAAATAACGACGTGATTTCTCTCTCCTCATTGGACCCTGACAGATACAGGCATGTAAATAAGAGTAATGAGGAAAATTCAGACATAAGTAGCAAGCACATAGCTACCCTCTAAATATAGTTTAAGTGTTCCTAGACCTAAAAAGATGGGTACACAGAGGAAAAAACAAAATACAGATCAGATATAAATTCAGAACAAAATATAACTAATGTGATCTTGATTCTAAGCCAATGGGATGCATATCCATGTATATATACTCTGAGTTCTCATAACTCAGAAATACTCAGTTCAACAAAGGGTGACACCACCCTTTAGTTAGGGTTTACGAGTACATAACAATCTGTACAGGTTAATTGTCTGCAGAGTCAGAAAGCTGAGTAGAAAAAAAAAAAACACAATAGAATAAAAAATTTGGTGGATATTGTGGATACATATTATTATGGTGGTTAAGAATACTAGATTTAGAGAAAGGTAGTCAAGATTTGAATTCTGAAAGCACTTCTGATTAATGATGGAAATTAGCAATTTTTAAAGCTTCCTGGCCCTAAGGTTTTTGAAGTGAAACTGGTGGAAAAAAAAACAAAAACAAAAACAAAATGTAAGTCTCTTGAGTCATAGATGTGTAGGGTACATGTATGTGTATGTATGGTATGTGTAGACACACATACATACACACATATATGAAAAAAATTAAAAGGGAAACAGGTAGATAAAATGAGCTAACATGGTGGGTTTTCAGCGTTGGCATCATTATTAGCATCACGATTAATTATCATAAGCAGCAACATCAATAGTACCAAATTGAGGATAAAAAGCAGTAAAAGTGGAACAAAAACTATTTCTCAAGGAACTCTATGCCCAGGTAGTACAAAATATCTTGACCTTCCTTTTTTTTCTTTTTTTTTTTTAAGTCTGAAAGTTCTGAGGGTATTTATTTACAGTAGGGCTCTAGAAGAGGAGATGGAAGGGACATCAGAGGAGGCTTTCAGAAATATTGTTATAATCTACATTTCTCTCGACATAGTGATTAGAAAAAGCAAGTAAAAAGTTTCATTTTTTTAAAATGTTTTGTTAAATGTTTTTTTATTGTTTAAATGTGCTTCTCAAATATAACATTGATCAAAAACGGAGCTATTGTATTTAAATCATGACATAGTTATCCTGGACCCCATACCTTTACCAATAATATCTATATCTCCTTTTGCTAACACCATGCCTAATGAAAAGCATTGTGGTAATTGAATTTATCAAGTCCCTTACTCTGAGGGAGAAAATGTGTTTGACAGGCACATAGGCAATTTGTTTTTTTATTTACCTTTGAAATAGTTCAAGTTAATATGTTGACATTGGTACATTGCTGTGTTAATGCATTTCTAGGAATATGAAACACATTGTTTTCAGTCCACTCAGTGATACTGGAAAAACTGAAATCCTAAGTCACAAGGAATTAGGACCAAACTCATGACAATTGTGGTTTCACCAAGATTAATATGACCTAAGGATTTGATCTACTGGGGTGACCACTCAGTCTTCCCAATAACTTCTTAATTGGAAACATTGTCAGTATAGACCACCAAGATGAAACTGGATAAACTGGTAAGATGCTTCTTTCAGTCCAGTTTATTATGCACACTTTATAAGGAACTTTGAGCCACAGATAGTAGAAATAGCCATGCCTACAAAATAGAGAGCTAAAATAACATACAAATAAATATAATAAGATGAGATGAATTCAGTGAATAGTACTTATAAACAATAATGTGCCATGCAAATTCATGTGGTAGTCAAGAAAAATATATAAAATATAACCTTGCTCATATTTAAAAAAACACAAATCTAGCTATTCTGATGAATAATCATCTTTTAATTGTGTGATATATATTTTAGTCCACAGTACAAATTTAATTGTTACTTAAAATTGTATTAGTATTCCTAGTAATTAAAATCCCATTCATTTTAATATCAACAAGGAAATGAAAGCTTAGAGGATTATGATTTTTTTTCAATTATAATATTGCAATTGTCTATGAGATAAAATTATGTGATAAATGTATAACTTTACTCTTGGGAACTAATTTTCTTTAACATTTTTATAGAGTTTACCATTTTACTGCTTTTATAACACACAATAATTTGGGTCTTTGATGATCTCCAAACTGTTTTTATTAAGACAATTCATTATTATAGAATCCAAGAATGTAGTTACACTAAATAACATGTAATTTTTATATAATTGTGCACAGGTTAGTTTTAAAAAGTCAAAATTTGGTACAATAAATAAAGAGAAAAATATATATTAAACAATAGATTTCACTTTCTTCATTAAAAGTAAATTAAGACATTAACAAACGATTATCTAAGTTACTCAACTCAATCCAGCTGTTTCTGTGAGTCAGACTATTTTTAACTGCTTTTAATTAGCAGTTTGTGTGACTATCTCAGAGGTTGCCAACTAAAGAGAACATTAACTAGTAGATTCTGTACTGTTTAAAAAGGATGTATCTTAGCGAGAACTCCAAATAGTGATAAAGAATCTCAGTAGTAATGGAAGGCAAAGATAGGGCATGTCTCAAGAAATATTTTCTTTTTAAGTTAGAACTACTGAAGTCATCAACTTGATGCTATAAAGCTAAGACTCAGAAGAGATTAGATGATTTGAATCCTATGATTAATAAAACTTTGAAAAACAAAATCTACCATCTCACCAGAAACAGTTTAAATGTATATATGTGTATATGTATGCACATATATTTTTTTCATCTACACATGTACACTATGTGTGTGCATGTATGTGTTTGTATATACCTGCTTTTTTATACATGTGGATGCATGTGTATAAACATGTGTCTATACATTTATATGCACTTTACATCTCCACTCCTAAAATAAAATAAAGATGAAATAATTTACAAAATTATAAGATTTTAAAACATCAGAGTAGAGATCTTGTTTTCTTGAGGTCCAAAGTAGACTGGTATGCTTTGGTTTAGAATGATAGATAGATAGATAGATAGATAGATAGATAGATAGATAGATAGATAGATAGATAGAGATAGAGATATATACATAGATATATATAATTTAGGAGATTTATAAGCAATGTGGTAAAAGTAAATAAATGCATAGATACAAGTAAGTAGCAGCTGCTCCATTATTGAACCATTCCAAAATGAATAATTAATAAAAATGTTGGATAGATTTATTATTTTATTTTGTTTTGTTTTTTTCTGTATGCCAGTTTATACTGCCAAGCTAGTATTACCTCATTATTGAGAACCAGCATGGTTTTCATTATATATATTTCCTCATATTTCCTTCAAATGTTTTATTTCTGTGAAAAATGCCATTGGAATTTTCATAGATTTTGCACTTAATCTGCAGATTTTTTTAATTTTATTTTTAGGATAGTATGGAAACAATATTCTTCCAATTTGTGAGCATAAAATATCTTTCTATGCTTGCATCTTCTTCATTTTTTAAATTAATGTTTTAAAGTTTTCAATATATAGGTCTTTCACCCCCTTGGTTACCTTTATTACTAGGTATTTTACTCATTTTGATGCAATTGTAAATGGGATTGCTTTTTTAAATTTCTCTTTCTGCTGCTTCGTTATTAGTATATAGAGACACAACAGATTTTTCTGTATTGATTTTGTATCTGGAAATATTAATTAATTCATTTATTCCAACTTTTTATTTTTTTTTTTCTGGGGAGTTTTCAGAGTTTTCTGTATATACTGTGTTTCCCTGAAAATAAGACCTAGCTGGACAATCATCTCTAATGCTTCTTTTGGAGCAAAAAATTAATATAAGACCCGGTCTTACTTTACTATAATATAAGACCCAGGTCTACTATCATATGATACGATATGATATGATATGATATGATATGATATGATATGATATGATATGATATGATATGATATGATAAGATATAATACAATACTGGGTTTTATATTAATTTTTGCTCCAAAAGACACATTAGAGCTTATTGTCTGGCTAGGTCTTATTTTCGTGGAAACATGGTAATACCATGTCATAAGCAAATAGTGACAATATTACATCTTCCTTTCCAATTTGGATGTATTTTATTTATTTTTCTTGACTAATTGCTCAAGGACTTCTAAAACTATGTTTAATAAAATCAGCAAGAGTGGGCATCCTTGTCTTATTCCTGTTCTTAGAGGAAAAGCTTTCATCTTTTCACCATTATGACGTTAGGAGTGGGCTTGTCATATGTGGTCTTCATTACATTGAGGTACATTCATAATATACCCACTTGGTTGAGAGTTTTTATCATAAATGGATATTGAATTTTGCCAAATGTTTTTTTCTGCATCTATTGAGATAATCATGATTTTCAACCTTCATTTTGTCAATGAGGTGTATTATGTTGATTTTGAACTATGCTTGCATCCCTTAATTAAATCCCAATCATGGTATATTATCCTTTTAATGTACTGCTGAATTTGGTTTCCTAATATTTTGTTGAGTATTTTGGGGCCAGGCTTATCTGGGATATTGGCCTGTAATTTTCTTTCCTTAGGCATCCTTGTCTGGTTTTGTTATCAGGGTAATGCTGGTATCATAGGATGAGTTTGGAAGAATTTTTTCCTCTTCTATGTTTTGGAAGACTTTAAGAAAAATTAGTATTAATTATTCTCTAAATGCATGGTAGAATTCGTCAATGAAACCATTTGATCCTAGATTTTTTGTTTTGGGAGGTTTTTGATTACTGGTTCAGTCTCCTTCCTAGTAATCAGTCTGTTTAGAGCTTCTGCTGTATCACAGTTCAGTCTCAGTAGGTAATATGTTTTTAAGAATGTATCCATTTTTTGCAGGTTATCCAATATATTAATGTATAATGATTTTTAGGAGTCTCTTTTGATCCTTTGTATTTCTGTGGTATCAGTTGTAACATCTCTTCTTTTGTTTATTTCAGTCTTCTTTTGTGTGTGTGTGTGTGTGAGACTAAAGTGTCAATTTTATTTTTTCAAAGAATGGGCTCTTAGTTTCACTAATATCTTCTATTTTTTTATTCTGGGGAGTTTTCCAGAGCCTAAAAAGAATTAGAGTCTTTTTAGGCTCTAATTCATTTATTTGTACTCTAATCTTTATTTCCTCTCCTCTACAAATGTTGGGTTTTGTTTGCTCTTCTTTTCTACTTCCTTGAGGTATAAACTTTTTATGAGATTTTTTTCTTGTTTCTTGCTTCCCTCTTAAAACTGTTTTTGCTGCATCCCATAAATTTTCCTATTATATTTTCATTTTCATTTGTTTTAGGGTGAAAAATTTCTTCTTTTGACCCATTGGTTGTTCAATAGAATGTTGTTTAATGTATACATGTATTTGAATTTTCCAGTTTTCCTTATGTATTAAATTTCTAATTTCATACCATTGTGGTCAGAAAAGATGCTTGATATGATTTCAGTCCTCTTACATTTATTAATATTTGCTTTGTGGCCTAACATACGATCTATCTTGGAAAATGTTTCATGTGCACTTGAGAAGAATCTATATTCTGTGCTTTTGGAGAGAGTGTTCTGTAAATATTTGTGAATTCTATCTGATATAACATGTCCTTTAAGCCCTAATGTTTCATTATTGATTTTTCTGTCTGGATCATCTACCCATTGATGTAAGTGGGGTATTAAAGTTTCCTACTAACACAATAATATGGCTGTCTATTTCTTCTTATAAGTATGTTAATATTTGCTTTATACATTTAGGTACTCCTATGTTGGGTACATATGATGGCATCCACAGCCTAAGATCCTTGAGAGCACCTTTGTAGGCCACTAAATGTATGCCAAACCTGAAGCCTACCCGTCAGGCCAAAACTCCAGCACAAGCAGAGACCTCACTCACAGAAAGACTGGGGAGAGTGCCTCAGTCCACAGTCTGTGTAGTGCTCTTTTGGTAGTATCCTTTCCAAAACCATCTTTCCGATTGCCACACTCCCATGGCACACAAGAATGTAAGGCAGCCTGACTACCGGAGCCAGGCAATTAAGGGATGCCTCCTGGTTACTGGCTGCAAAAACTGGGGCACCAGCCATATAAATAAGGCACCAGACATGTGTAAAATTTCCCTGAAGGAGACACTGGCCCTCTGGAGCACAGCACAGTCTGAGTGCAACAGTGGGTGAGTGTGAAGACTGCACCTGCTCTTCAAAGTCACCAGAAAGGATCACAGTCAGCTCAAGATGTGAGTTTAAATAGAATCCTGACCCTCAGGTTGCAATCATAATGGTAAGCCAACAGACCTCCACAAAAAAATGGAGCCCCTAGGTCTGTTGTCTCGTGTTGTGCCCTGTGGCTAATAGTTGTTTAAGAATTCTTTCTCAGTTAGTTACAGTCCTGTGGGACCCCATGAGTGAAAGCCCCTCTGGTCACCGGAGTCAGGTGTCCCCTGGCAGCAGTAGCAAAAATTGGGGCACCAGACAGAGGTTGAGCTCCTTTCTGGGTGACATTAATTATTAGTCTGATAGGACCAGGAACACAAGCTCCCGTGGCCTCCAGTGCCAGGCAATCAAGAGGCATCCCGTATGTCACAGCCACAAAATTTACACTAGACATGTATAAAAGCTCCCTGCTGGGAGCCACTGGTGCTCTGTAGTACATCAAAAGGAGAGTACAAACATGGTGTTTGCCAGTCTCTGTCTCTGCATAGAGTTCCAGCAGGCTCTTCAATATATGTGTTAAGTAAGATGTCTGCCCCGCAGGACAATGTTTTAATATAAACAGGTTAATCTTCACTTTATGTCTGGGAACAATTGGTTGCCTCTGAGCTGGGCCCTTGGGCAGGTGAGTCCAAGAGTGTGAGCCCTTCAAGAGCAGTTTCTCAGATCACTAGTCTTGTGGGTCTTGGGGAGTGAGTCCCATTGGTTTTGAAAGTTAGATGTATTGGGGGCTTGTCTCTCAAGTGTTTGTTAATAGCTGGGATGCCTGTTGTGAGGTTCAAACTCTCTGTTCCCCAGGGAGAAGCTCTGAATCACCTCCTGGTTGCAGGACAGCTAACCAGGGTGGGGTTTATGGAGAGACTGTATCCCAGCCTCTCCTACCTGCTTCAATGGGGTTTTCTTCACATTTGCTCAATGTGTCATTGTCACTCAGCCAGGATTTAGTGTTTTTTGTTTGTTTGCTTGTTTGCTTTGTTTTTTAAGGAGGACATTTTTCCATAACTAGATGTAGACTCAGTGTGTCTATGAGAGGGGTGATTTCAGGATGCTATTGCATTGCCTTCTTAAACTGGGAATTCCCTAACCCAAATGTACTGCTTGTTCTTTGCGGTAATTTAAAGCAAAGTGAGAGAAATATCTGGTGTCATTTCCTTACTAAAAATTTTCAGGGAAAGAGATAGTAAATGATTAAATTTTATAGTACGTTTATGAAGTCATACGTGCTACAACATTAGAACAAGGTAAGGGAGATAGAAACTGTGGCAAACAGAATAGAAAGAAGTTTTTTTTTTTTATTTGAATAGTCATGCTCCTAATGCTTATCTACAAAGAGTGAAGTAAGGTAAGGAGTAGAGGTTAGGAAGGTTAGCAGGAATTTGTGAGGGTTGGGGGAGGGGTGTGTATGTGCATATAATGTGCATTTTGTAGACCATAATAAGCACTATGATTTTTCACTGAATAAAATGGAGAGCCATTGGAGAACAGTGGCAGAGAAATGACACAATTCAAATGCACACAATGCAATACACAGATGATACAGAATTGTACACCTGAATTTATATAATCTTAGTAATGAATGTCACCTCAATAAATTTAATTTAAAAATAATTTGAAAAGCATCTCTGTGTTGAGAATAGATGCAGGTAAGCATATTAATACTAAGACAAGATAAGAAGCAATTTAGTACTCCCGTGACAGTAGGTGAGAACTTGGACAGGATGGTGAGAAGTGGCCAGATTGTGGATACATATTGAATTCATGAGCTCCTGTGGATTGGATGTAGAGTGTGAGAGAAATAGAACAATCAAGTTTCCATAGAGTGGTTGAGGAACATCAGATGTTCTATCTTGTATAAGTTAGGTTTAGATAACTTAAAAATATCCAAGTGGAAAAGCAAGTAGACAGATGAAGGCACACATTTGAAGTATGAGGGAGATGTCCATGTTGGAACATTCCCAAGAATTTCTGGGAGTCACTGGCAGATATCTCAGATATGCTTGTGAAGAACTCTAGTTAGCCACCAGATTGTACCTAAAATTTCCATATTCTTCTCTTGCTTTTCCTCACAACTGCAATGACTGGGTATCATGTTGTTTTTCCTAGCTAGTGCTATCCTAGAAGGCATTACAGTTGCTTCCCAAGAGTATTTTTTTTCCCAAGGGGCACAATCATCTTTCATTCCAACTGCTAAATGCAAGCCTCCGTGATAGGCATGAAGTATAATCGTTTATTGCAAAGTAAAGGAATGACACGGTGTGTGTGTGTGTGTGTGTGTGTGTGTGTGTGATGATTTACATTCACCAAAACACTACTTAAACAATGAAAATGTATTACATTCCATTTAGGAATAAAATATTTTATACTCACATGTACAACAAACTATAAAGATTGACTACCAGCAGTCAAATCTTAGAGGCAATTAACGGGATCTTTTTTCACATAAGATTTTAGTGGCAAAGATATTTGATGGTTGACAGACAAAATCATAGTAAATATAAGGTTATATATTGCTATTCCCATTATTTTTTTAAATAAATAATTATTTATTTATTTGAACAATTAAACCTGCTAAATAACCGAAGATATTCTGATTTGGGCAATATTGTCTTACCCTTAACTGATACAAATTCTGTATTAGCTTATAAATCTAACTATAATGCTTGTTAAAAAATAATGTAATCAGTGAGACTGTCTAAAATAAACTTAATAATTTTAGTCATTTTTTTGTACCATTCTAGGAATAAAATAGGATGCTTATTAAATCATTAAAACTTCTCATTTACCTATACTTTGGTACTTAATTCAAGAATGCTGAGCAGATGTTGATGGAATACAAATAGTCTTTCTGAAATTTCTCAACTGATTCAAATTTGGACAAAAAGGACCAAGAAAAGAGCTGATGTCAGGATCTGTTCCCCACCCTTGTCTGTTTCTATGACCATATTTGGTCCAACTTAAAGGACATTGGCCTGTTATAGAAGTTCAAGATACCCCATATCCTGCTTTGTCCTTAAAATGTCCTTATCTGTAAAATAGGGATTAAATAACTCCTTTAGGGCATTAATGAGAATGGAATATTAAAAATATATATATACATATACCAAAATGGTTACCATCAGAGTTCAGGTACTTCTGATTATGGTGAACTACTACTGCTTGAGCAACATTGACCAAAGTGTCCACTGTTTTTGGCACCCCTAGTGTTTGTGTATGTGTGTGCATGTGTGTGTGTGTATATATGATATATGATTTAGAATAGTGAGTGCCACATAGTAGGAAACATGTTTTGTAGGACTTTATTATTTTACATTTTACTATCATATAGTCATTTAAAATGATTTTATTAATTTCTGATAATGTTAAATAGAATTATTCAGGATAATTTTTTTTTTAATGTTACCCTAACAGTAATCGAATCTTTTGTGGACATTTAAAAAAAATCTTTAACAGAATATAACATTCATTTAACCAAGCAAATAATTAGATGTAAGGACAAAATAAATTTTGTTATCTCTTCCTCTTTCTCTCTCTCCATTTACACACACACACACACACACACACACACACACACACACTCACACACATATGATATGATCAAACAATATGGTGAATGTTATATTAAAAAAAATTAATACAGTAAAAGACACATCAAAATGCACCCTCTCACTTTGAACACATTTATCCCATCATTATTGACACTTTCTGAAGCAGCTCTGGAAGTCCTCTTTTGTGAGTGTCTTTAGTCATGCTGTTGTGGCTGCCTCAATATCCTGAGTCATTTTGACATTGGGGAAGAGCCAGAAGTTGCACGGTGCCAGATCTGGTGAATAAAGTGGATGAGGACACACCATAATGTTTTTATTTGACCTAAATTGCCATATACCAGAAGTGATGTGTGACACGAAGCGTTGTCATGATGGAGGATGATTTATGGCACACTTTAAAATGTACCTTCTCTCAACTGTAGCTCTCACCCAACTGACAGCACTGAACAAGCTGAAACTTTTCACACAGTTACTAAGGTTCGTCGTACTGCTTCCCTTATTGAAGATCCTTACCTTTCCGTTGGATGGCCCTCAGCAGTAGCATTCACTGTGTGTGTGTGTGTATATATATCACAATGGAAATATATATATATATATATAAATATAAATATATATATACTATATTTATCACAATGGAAAGACTCTGTGTCACATATTGCTTCTGGTACGGCAATTTCTGTCAAATAAAAACATTATGGTGTGTCCTCATCCACCTTATTCACCAGATCTGACACCGCATGACTTCTGGCTCTTCCCCAAAGTCAAAATGACCATGAAAGGTAAACATTTTGAATGAATTCAGGACATCAAGGCAGCCGCAATAGCACAAATAAAGATACTCACGAAAGACGACTTCCAGAACTGCTTCAGAAAGTGGATGGGATAAATGTGTTTGATGTGAGGGGGAGTATTTTGAGGGAGATTAATGGCAATGTGTCTTTTACTGTAATTTTTTTAAATTTAAACATTCACTGTATCTTTGATCATACCTCGTATATAGTAGAGATGATATTCCGTTAGGTTTTCAATTTAACTCTAAATTCCCAGGTTGATATGTTTGTGAGCTTTTCTTTTTAGTTAGAAATTACTTCAACCCTACAAAATAAATGGAATAGTTACAAGAATTATAAGTAACTTTTTATTTTCCTGAACCATTTGAAAATACATTGCTGATAAATGGCCAGCCAAAATACAACATAAATAAATAACATTGATAGATTAATTACTACAATCAAAACTCAAACCTCATCAAGTTTTGCTGATTGTCCCAATAAAGACCTTTAGGGGAACAGGACCCGATCCAGAATAACATGTTGCATTTATTCTCCATGTCTCATTAGTTTCTCAGGTTACTCAAAAAAATTAGCAAATATGTCCACTCAGGAACACACCGTATACTTTAGTTCTTATTATTAATAGGAGAATTGCTATTATATTCTAGGGACTAAGAAATATATATTAACAAAGCAGCAAGTACACATTCTCTCACAAATCTATATGTTGAAATAAACATATTGAAGTTTTCATTAGTATCAGAAATATTATATTAATATTCAGATACTATTAATATAAAACAGTTGACACAAAAACAAGTAATGAAAAAAGCACTTAATGATAATACTACAAAGAAAAATACTTAAGTAGTTAATATTCATCTAATATTTTGAAAATGGAATTGGATTTTTCAAAAAAAATAATGGTAACTAGTACAATGCAAAATTGCTCTCCAACTGTTCAGAATGAACCTGGAATACAGGCATGCCATCTTAAGAAACAACAATTTTCCAGTGATTTTCGAGGATTTTTACTGCTTCAAATGGCTGATTGTTATATAAGCAATTTTCTGGAATGTGTAAAATTTATATCCTAAAGTAGTTTTTTTGTCTGACTTTTTTTTTTTGTTACACTATAGAAATAGCCATAATGTACCTTCCATTACCCATAGATGAAACATGAATCCAAATGTGTTAAATAAGTGAATGCAGCAAAGGCCGGACATTTTCCAAGAGTTTTCAGTGTTTCTCATTTGAACAATCTACTATAGGCAAATCTAAGCAAAACATCCTTTCTTATAAATACTATAGTTTCTATACTAAAACAGAATGGATGACCGCATATACAAAGGTTCATGTGCTTTAAATGTATAAATACATGTTTGAAGAAGGTACCTACAAACTAGAAAAAACTCGGAAATAAAAGGTAGATTTTGTTTTCCAAAAATGTTTCAGATATTAATCACTATTTTGAAGTGTTAGTTGCTTAGGATTTAGACTATTTTATGTTATATAGCATATAGCATATTCTCAAATTCTAATAGAACCATAATATTTTGCTCATAAAATGAAGGAATATGTTTATTAAACATAGTTTTTTACATATAGAATTGGCGATTTTTGTATTAACTTATTTAAAATGTAGTCTGTTAAAGGTAAACTGAGGCATATTAAATTTTTAAATTTATTTGAGTGAAAATCTATTTAAATTGTGTAGCAACAAACCAAGAATGAGATAGGAGCGAGAGGAAAGGTTTATAAAGTACAGAAGCAATAAAAGGATATTTTTGATTGGCTATATCTTAAAGCCCAGTTGGTTTTATGTGATTGGTTGTCCTTAGTGTTTGATTTTGTTACCTTGATGCATTTACAGACTTTGGTTTCCTTATATAGGCCACCATGACATTAGAGCTACCTCAGTCTAATGGTCTCCTCCTTGTTCGATTAATTTAAGAAGTCTAATATTTTAGTCAGATTGACATTTAACATTCACTGTAATAAATTATGGGTATAAGAGTTATTCATTTAGACAATCTGAATGTTAGATGTTTTTGACTGCTGTCTATATATATTGTAATCTGAAATCCATGCCAATTAATTCATCACTATTAAAATGAATAAAATTAGAATAATGTTTCCTAATTTCCATATGGTGAGATACTAGAGTTTTATAGCATTGGTTTTCTGTGAAATTTGAAGAATAAGAAGCACTTTATAGTTTAAGTACCTGCTACTACTTGATAGATGAATACATACAGGAAGTAAAAATAAAAACAGGTTATTTGACAAAAAATTGATTGTAAAATAGATATGTCAACATAATTACTCACTTGCCATATCCCAAACCACAAAAACAAACAAACAAAAAGACTCATAATGTCAATATAAATATTACTACTAATAATATTATTGCTGAACATTTAAGAATTTTTGGTAGTTATTTCTTATGGTATATGCCACAAGAGATCTGCAACTAAATGACTGTATTTTAAAACAGACTGTGATACTTTCCATGTGATTATGCTGCCAAGTAATTGCAGAACTTTTTTAAGATTTCAGTTTTTAGAGACTGCTTTGATATTTAAATTTTGTGTAATTATCAAAATTTTCATTGTTCTAAAGTCTAGTCTGCAAAACAAGATTTTCATGAATGTGCCTTCCTTTGTAGATTTTTCCAGTATTTCTTTGGGACAGAGACTGAGAGGTAGCATCTGTGGACCACATGGTAATGCATGTAATTTTTGGCAGATATTGCAAAATATCACTCCATAGATTTGTGTCACATTTCATTCTCATTAGAATTGTATTATATGGCCTGATCCCCAATGGCCTTGTAGAGTATGTTTTACACTTGTATTTTTCCAATCTGATAGAGGAAAAATGCTAATTTACTATCTTAGTCATTTTGGATGCTCTAACAGACTACTATATATATATATATATATATATATATATATATATATATATATATAGTAACATTTTAAGAGATGTTATCTCTGTATAACTTTTCAAAGTTGAATTGAATTACAGTAGCAATATGTAGTATGATGTTTGCTCAAAAGATGGTGTTAATCAAATGAATGCTAGCGTCATTCTTTGTATTACAATTTTAATACAGTTTTTTCCTTTCTTAAAATGTGTATACAGTTTATTGGCACCGTGTGTGTGTGTGTGTGTGTGTGTGTGTGTGTTATTATTCTCTCTCTCTCTCTCTCTCTCTCTCGCTCTCTCTCTCTCTCTCTCTCTCTCTCTCTTTCTTTCTATCTCACAGTTATGTAGGCTGGGAGTCTAAAATCAAGGCACCAGGTTGTTCATTCCTGATGAGTCCCTCTTACTGATCTGAAGAGGGATGCCTTTCTGTATCCTCACCTAGTGGAGAAGGAGAAATCTGTCTCATCCTCTTTTTTATAAAGGTATTAATTCCATCAGGAAGGCCCCACCCTCATGACCTTATCTAACTCTAATTACTTCCTAAAAGTCCACATTCTAATATCACAGGGAATTATGGTTTCAAGATTGAATTTTGGGAGAACACAAATATGCAGTCCATAACCCACAGTGTAGTTTTAATTCGCACTGTTCTAGGAGAGAATATGAATGTATATGACTTATTGATATTTCTTTTGTCCTGTGAAATAACCGTTCTTATATCTATGACTGTTCCCCTCTCTATTTTGGAAGTATGTGTGTAGGTATATCCTTTTGTCTGTGAAATAAGTTGAAATTGTTTTTCAGTTTGTCATTTGTCATCTATCTATGGTATTTTATTTTGCTACCATTTTACTTTTTCTTAAGCAGCAAAAAAATACAATGGCAAAATCTTCACCATATAAATCATAAAATTACCATATTTTCTAATTTTATTTCAATGGTTTCCAATACAAACAAAAAGCTTTTAAGTCTTCCATCGAGTAATAACTACCTATTGCAGTTGGAAAAGCCTCATTGCCTGGTAGACTTTCTCACAGGTGCCCATGGGAAATTAAGTTAGCAGACGCTTTTTAAAAATAGTTATAGGTTGGATTGTTCAAATGAAACTATTTGCCCAAAAATTTCTCCCAAGGGTTTGACTAAAATTTCCTCACCAGTATTTGTTAAGACTTTCACACTGTCACCCAGGAGAGGAGACTCTAAGGAACTAAAAGAAGAGGTCGGGCAGTACACATATAGGAAGAATCGTTTTTTTCTTTTTAAACAGTTCGCTTTTTAATACTCTAAAAAAATAGAAGATGGGACTTAACATTTATTTCAGGTCAGCAATTTCATAGTCACATACTGTCCTCTTTATAATCTGGAATTTAAATGAGACTTTCAAAGTCTGTGTGCTTGTAATAGAGCATGACAAGCATCTTACTGTCAAGACCTATAATGTTTCTTGACAATTTCACTGAGTTGAAGAAGATGACAATTTTTAATTTAATTAATACCATGGAGTATGGGATACATGCCCACACTCGATGTTTTAAAATATTTTATCTTTATTATTTTGCAAGTAATTGCAAAATGTGGCATTTTGAAATTGACACATTTTGAACTTGAATTTGATACAAAATCTGTATCCTGGTAGCACGAGAAAGGTTACGTTTTATTAACTTCCCGTCACTATATTAAACATATGAAGCATCCTGTTTAATTTCATTCTTATAAAAATGTGTCATAGGTATAATTATTCCCATTTTACAGATAAGTCAACTGAAGTTATTAAGAAACAGGTAAAATTATCAGTATTACATAGCTACTGTGTTTCCCGAAAATAAGACCTAGCTGGACCATCAGTTCTAATGCATCTTTTGGAGCAAAAATTAATATAAGATCCGGTCTTATTTTAATATAATATAAGAGGTCTTATTTTCGGGGAAACACGGTAATTAATGACAGCTTGAAACTGAACTGGGCTGTCTCTAGAGGTCATACTCTTAACTCCTAAACTTCAGTAGTTCTTATTTTTTCAGGAAAGATAAATGATATGTTTCACAATGAAGCAATGACTACTACTACCCAGGTAGTAACTCAACGATACCCTTTCTTTCCTTAATTCCATCACAATCTAACTCAGCAGAGTGTTGTACACCCGGTATGATAAAAGGGACACTGGTGTGACAGACATCGACTGGAAAAGACTTATAAATTTTTCTTGTTTCTGGAAAGGGCCAGGTGTCAGGGGACCTGGCTCAGATACAAGTAATAAAAGAAATTTGAAACTGGCACATCGAGCTTATTTTACAACAGAAAACAAAACCAAAAAATTAGAGAATGTTCTGAAGCATTATGACATATACTCCAAAAGAAATTGAATGCATTATATAACATATAAATATATACTATTGATGTATAATAAATATATTAATATCTATTTTATAAGTGAATTGCTGATTTCTATATTATTTTATATTAAATATAATATAGAAGTACATTAATTTTATGTTACAAAAATATTTACCGATACGTATATGCTTTTATAAATCATTATATCACAATATAGATATATAAAGCCATTTTTTATAATTTGGAAGAAATGCAAGCCAGCCTTTCAGAACATGAGTAAACTACAAAATCAAGCATTATATGGAAGGCCAAGCAGATATGAAAATCAGGGTGCATGGAAGCCAGCGGGGCTGGTAGACTTTCTCACAGGTGCCCATGGGAAATTAAGTTAGCAGAAGCTTTTTAAAAATAGTTATAGGTTGGATTGTTCAAATGAAACTATTTGCCCCAAAATTTGGGCAAATCAACTATGGGAAGCGAAGGAATCGTTTCAGCAGAAAGTTCGTGCTGAAAATTTTGCTGAGTCCTGAGTCTAAAAGAACTGAAGAATATAGTGGGTTTTGACCACAGGAGAAGTCAACGTCTGAGGTATAGGACCATGGGGGCAACTTTGAACCAAGAGAAACACGAGAGTTTGCTAATGTTCAAACCCATGAGGGCAAGAAATCGCCTATCTTTGTTTCTTATATTCCCAAAATGTAGTACAGCACCTGATTCAGAGTAAACCCTCCATAATATTATTTAATAAATTATTCTCTCAGTCACATACTCTTTCACCAAGGGCTATGGTAAATTAGAAGAGAGACTATAGGTGTAAAATCAAAAGAATCTGGAATCAAGACACACACTACTACTTACTATTAATAACTTTATGGCAGTCAAAAATTATATAATATGTCTCATCTTCATTCAAAGTGATACTTATCTTGCACTGCTCTAAGGACTGCATGAAAAAAATTAAGAAAATGCATAATTTGGGGGAAAAAACACATTCCTGTTTGAAGTTACAGGCTCACTTAAAACAGAAAAATCAAAAACACTCCTATATTCTTATATAGCTGTGTTAATGTCAGAGCTGCTTTTGGTCCTTTCAACATCACTGATCTTTTGTTCCTATCTGTCACGCTCTTCTATGTTTCATTTTTTGAAAAAAAAAAAAAAACTAATCTGAAATAATAGTCTCTCTTCCCCCTCAGTTGACCTTAAGTTGCTAAATAAGTTTTTTTTTTAAGTTACATATAAGCAGCTTCTTTTTTTTTATCGTTAGAATAAGTATAATACTGTAAACAATTTCTCATTACTTGTGACATTACTTAAATTATACAACAGATAGCATCATTTCTGAAGATATAGCTAACTTGGTGTTTGTTTGGATTAGTACTATAGCCTGAATATGTGTGTCTCCCTGTAATTCGTGTTGAAACCCTAACCCCCAATGGTGGTGTTATTACGAGATAGGGCCTTTGGTGGGTGATTATGTCATGAGGGTGGATCCCTTGTAAATGATATCAGTGTTCTCATAAAAAAGATCCCACAGAACTCCCTAGCCCCTTCTGGCATGTCAGGATACAGTAAATCTGCATCCTAGAGGGCTCTCATGTGACCATGCTGGCACTCTCATCTTAGACTTCCCAGTACTTGGAACAGTGAGGAACAAATTTCTGTTGTTTATAAGCTTTCCAGTCTGTGCTATTTTGTTGTAGCAGGCCTAACAAAGACAACTAGCAAATACAGTCATTCTAATAATAATTTTCACTTAGGTGACAAATGTTAGAGTTGGGTCCTGGCTTTCTCACTCCTTGTTACCTCTAAAAATATTTCAAATAAAAACATTGTAATGGAAAAAACTTTATAATGATCGATTTGATTCGGTCATTTGACTTCTGCTTGCTTGTGTCCACATCTTTATTTTTAAAACATGCCACTGACTAGTTTAGACTTCTACACTTTTACTAAATAACATAATAAAGGTAGTAAGTAAACTTGTAAGGAATTTATAATTGGAGAAATGCATCTCTGCAATTAACAATACAGTTTTTTTGTTGTTGCTTATTGTTTTTTTTTTTTGTTTTTTTTCCCCTGTCTTATGATTTTGTATCCATTCAAGACAGAAGAATGAAATGTTCTTATTTCAAAAATGCATTGTCATTGGGTCTTTTAGTTTAAAATTGAGTAAAAAAGTAGTGTCCTCGTTTTTAATTCCTGTAGTTTTGAAAAATTACTAAAGACTAACTCTTTCACATGCTGGCATTTCCAATTATCAAATGAACCATTTCTACTAAGGACTATGTGTCACTTGTTTTATAACTTATGTACTATATTTACAGATTTCAGTTTTCAACTTCATTAATTTGCATATGTTTCCATAAATTGAATAATTATTCATTAGCTGTAGTTTTCTTTTGCTTTATTGCTAATTACATAGAATCCCAAAGGTTGAGTTAAGCAGTTGTAACTAAATCATATTTCTTGTTTAAGAATAGTACTACCATGTTACCCCCAAAATAAGACTGGGTTTTATATTAATTTTTGTTCCAAAAGACGCATTAGGGCTTATGTTCAGGGGATGTCATCCTGAAAAATCATGCTAGGGCTTATTTTCCGGTTAGGTCTTATTTTCGGGGAAACACAGTATAATTTACATTTCAGTACCAATTATTTGTAATCAAATTTTAGTATAATAGAATTACAAAAGCCAAAATGGAGAACATTAACCAAGAAACTATTTTATAACACAGTGGCCCCCCCTTATCCACAGGAATACGTTCCAAGACCCCTAGTGGATGCCTGAAATCATGGACAGTGTCAACCCCCCCCACACACATATATATGTCTATCTATATATATCTATATATATATGTCTATCTATATATAGACATATATAGATAGACATATACATATAGATATATATATAATGCTTTTTCCTGTATATGCATATCTATCATGAAGTTTAGTTTATAAATTAGGCACAGTAAGAAATTAACAATAACTAAAAATAAAATAGAAATAGTAAAACAATATAGTGTAATAGGAGTTCTGTGAAAGTGGTCTCTCTCACTTTCTCTCTGATAACCAACCTGATAACCAAGACAGCAACTAAGCGATTAACAGGTGGTTAGTAGATACAGGGTGCATACAATGGACCAAGTTAGGATTCACGTCCAGAGTGGGGTGGAGTGCGAATGCCACACTCCACTCGCACTCCAGATCTTACCACACTACTCAGAATGGTGTGCAATTTAACACTTATGAATTGTTTATTTCTGGAATTTTTAATTTAATATTTTCAGACTGTGGTTGACTGCAGGTAACTGAAACCATGGAAAGTAAAACAGTGGATAAGGGGGACTACTGTATCTGAAAATTTTAACTTGTTTTACCTAAATTGTTTGTAATCTCTTGTGGGCTTCGCTTAAATTATCTATAATTTCTGATGGGCTCTGTGATAAGTGAAAATTACAATTTAGTCACCAGCCTTCTTCTAATTCAGGCTGTGATATTATATAATACTTTGGTTATTATAATAACAATAGTTCTTAAAATGACTTATCATTCTCTTATTGTTCTCAGACTTTCTAGCCGCATTTACCCCATTCCTTTATTTCTCCATGCACTTCCCAGAAGTAAAAACTTTCTTGCAATCTTGATTACGGAATGTACATCTTTACAAAATGTTTACTTTAGATGTTTCCACTCCAAGTAAGAGGATTCTCAAAATCAAAAATGCTTATGCTATTAGACAAATTTTATGTCACATGAGAAATTTAAAATTATAGTGACTGCCAGGTATGATGGCTCTGAGTGACATTTCTTCCACAACAATCATAGTATAACTCCTTGTATATCTCAATGATTAATGTTGGAACTTTAAACATTGAACATTTTAGATATAGTCATCTCTCTATTTTGGAGGAAATTTCAGATATCGGTTTAGAGAAGGAGCAAGCCAACTGTGTTTTTTCACAATTTGTTTTTAAAGAAACTGGGATATTCTGATATGTTTAAAAGACTGACTTGAAGATAATATTAGGTTATGATACTAAGCCTACCCATTCATAAGAAAGGTTTATCTCTATTTCTTTGTGGAAATTTTTTATGTTGCTATGTAGGAGTTGATTAATAATTTTGATTAATTCTCTGATAATTTTAAATAACTTTTTCAGATACTTTAAGATATTTTAGTTTTTTTCTATTATTATTTTTCTTATTATAAATTACTTATTAAATATTTAGCAATGAGGATGGATTTTTATTTTGCTAATACTATATAGATTAAGTTGTTTTTAATATTATAAACAATGCTCCAAATAACACATATGTATACATATAGAATTCTGGTCTATAAATTCTGGGAAGTAATACAACTGAGTAAAGGGTATACTTTAACTTTTTTTCCTTAATGGATTTTGCCCAGTGGTTCTCAATGAAAGTTATATTAGTTACGTGCTAATATACAATGACAAGTTTCTTCATTTTATGAATGAAATGCGCTATGGATATCTGCTCTTATAGTAAGTGGGAAAAATATCAGAGTGGGACATTAATTTGTGTGGGTTTTTTTTTGTTTTTTTTTAAGAAACTTTTATGTTGTCATTTCAATGTCTTTTTCCGGTCTGTTCATATTTGTCACCATCTTTCTACTGCTTTTTTTTTTTTCTTTTCAGTTCCTAAGAGTGTTGGGTGTTTGTCCTTTTTCAAAGATATGGGTTGTGAACCTTAATTTACAGTTTATAGTAGGACATAAAAGTCTGCACATCACATGTGTATCACATGTCATACACACACACACCTTATTTTTTTATAATGGGATATTTTTGGTAATATATAGCAAATTCATTTATCTTTTATAATTTCTATAACTAGAAAGTTTGTTCTCACTCCCCAGGTGTAAAGAAATACTCCATATTTATATTTATTGAAACACAATGCATTTTGAGCTAATTATGGAATTTAGTGTAAGTTAACTCATACCAAAATATATAACTGAACTATAGATTTAATTTTTATCCAAATGTGTACTCAAGTGACAGAGTTCACTGAATAACTCACATTACACACTGATTTGGAGTGAAACCTTTATCATATACTTAAAAACCCATGTATTTCATTCTATATCTGGACTTCTGTTTATTTACAACAATACAATGTTTTAGAAATTGAAATTAAACTTTACCCTTTATATATATTTCTGTTAATTTCGGTTTACCCTGTGGTTCTTATTTGCAAGATATTTTCTGACTATTGTTGATTTTCTTTCCACAAAAACATAGACAAGTCTTGTCCAGGTCAAAGAAAAAAAAAAAAAAAGCTTATTGTAATGAGACTAAAATTACTCGTAAAATTTAACTGAGAGAAAACTGACACCTTTGTAAAACTGAATATGTTATGTATTTTCTTTTGCTTGAATTTATTTCCCTGACCTAAAAGTGTATTTTTAACTTTCTTTCACACTCATCTTAAGTTTCTTTCTTTTTTTTTTTAATCATTAGCTAGTGTAGCATAGCAACCAAGACCATGCAATCAGAATCAGAATGCTTACTTCCAGTCTTCTTTGTATCATATTCCAGGTGCATAATCTTGGACTCAACTGTTTTTTTTTTTTCTGAAGGGATTAGAACTAAGAATAAATTTATGCCTTGAGGGCCCAAGGCACCTAAATGGCCTCGTCACTTCTCCAAGTTTCCCTATTAACTCTCTAGGGTCTTGGACTCTGGATTTCTTTGCCTCAACAGTTCTCCAATTCTTTAAGCAGATACTTTGTTGTTGTTTGCTTTCTTTTCCAACTTTTCTAACTGTGATTGTTTTAGCCTGTTGCAAGCTACTCCATAAAAACTAAACTCTTATTTCCCTTTCAATATATATATTTTTAATGTTGACTTATTTACAGTAGCAATATATAAATTGTGATATCATGCCCCAGAAATAATGACTGTTGGATAGTCCTGTTCGTCTTTTCTTTTAATTGAATTTCATCAGAAGACTTTGGTAGCAACCAATAATAGCTTTGACTGAGATAACTTCAAATTAAAACACCTTTCACAAAATGTATTTAAAATAAACTGAGAGAGTGCCTGTTAACATAAGAGACTTCATAAATAATTAAATGAAAGATGACTTCTCCATTTCTCAGAATGCCTTTTTTTCTGTGGGGAAATAACTCCTACCTTACATTAATGTACATATGATAAAGTTTAATTATCAATAGATTAATTTTCTAACATAATTTCTAACATAAGCAAGTAAAACGTTTGCCCTATGAAGATTGTCTAATAAAAAGTAAAATAAAATAACGTCAAACACAAATATGAGCAGAATTTTCTTCTAGAGTTTACTACATTCACATATCTGTAAAACTAAAAGCAAAAATTTCACTGACACCACATTCTCCTGAAAAGCCTTGATATAGCAGTATGGTACTGAAAACTGAAATAATGTTCTTGCTGATAAAGAAAGGCATTTCAAGTCTATCTTAAAAACACCATGGCAACTAAAAGAAATTTTTAGAAGAGACTTGAGAGACTAGTATATACTTGTATGAAAGAGAAACTTTAATATCTTGTTTGGTAAGATGATGTAAAATATTATATGTGAAATAATATAATTTTTTATTGATCCCATAGGGTCAGATTTTAGCAAAATTGAGTCATTGTAAAAGCAAAGAATCTACTCAACAGAAAATTTATTTTCTCTTATTCAAAGAATCCATTTTAGAGTTTGGATACTACAGTTATTTAAATGCGACATAAATAAGTCTTTATCATTGACTCCTGGTTACAAAGTAGGGCAGAATTTAAGCATCCAAATTAAATTTCCACTCGTCAGTGTGTTCTCTCTGGAAGACATCATATCTGCTTCACTGATACTATATCACAAGGTACATTTTAAATTATTATTTTGTGGAAAAAATTTCCAAAAATTACCTACAAAGTATCTGACACATTGTGCAATTTTCTTAAATATTTTTAAAAATTAATATAAGTTTTTTCAGAATATCCTCATTTTTAGAAATATTGAAATATCTGTGAAGGTATATTTGAGGGTTTTTCTTTTTTCAACAGACAAAACTAATTTAAGGCCAAGTTCAATGTGAGTGAATTATTATGATATTTGGAACTTTGGTCAAAAGTGAAATAGGCTTATAATATTAAATTTTATTTCTTGTATATTTATTTCCCTAAAACGACTGTAGGTCAGATCACTTATCATAAGAGATGTGAGTGAATCTACTGAGAATTTAATTGTATTTTAGACATTTAAAAAATAATGAGACATAGTATTTTACTTTCATATTAAGCTTAAAAAGCTTTAAAATATATAAGAACATGGATGTTTGTATTTCTATGTCTTTTTAATTATGGCCAATAAAAAGTAAAGAATGACTATTTCTTTAGACTAGTCATTCTTTACTTTTTATTGGCCATCACTAGAAAGAGGCATAATATGCCATTGCAGTACCATCTCCTTTTGCTCTAGGTAATGATCTTCAGTTAGTTTACCTTCTGTTGAGTACTTTGAAATGCATTAAAAGAAGTTCTATTGTTACTATTGGAAGGAAGAGAATTGCAACCCAGTGATTTAGAGTTCTTATAGGACCTAGTTCTTTCCTAAAGTTCTCTACTTAGATTTGTAGAAAAATCACAGGAAGCGACAGGAAAGGGGGACTATCTGTATAGCTTGCCCTGTGTTTTGTTCAATAACCATTTTCTCCTTGGACAAATGACTTGTATTACTAGAACTAACTTGTTTTCCTCTCACAAAGTTTGCTGCTTTACTGTTTATTCAACATCCTGGAATCTCAGTTCTTAATTATGGAACATAGGCAAAGTCAAGGTGAGGTAACTATCCCAATATGACAAGAGAGTTTAATTCTTCCAATTGGATGGAATGGAGAGATGTCAGGTTGTTCAAATATATGGTGATGGAAGGAGAACTGACTCTGGGTGATGAACACACAATGGGATTTATAGATGATGTAATACAGTATTGTACACCTGAAATCTATGTAATTTTACTAACAATTGTCACCCCAATACATTAAAAAAAAAAGAGAGAGAGAGATCAGGTTGTAAGACTCTCAGGGTCCTTTGCTCCCTCCCACAGAAAGTCCTCAAGTTTAGATCTCAGAAGGGAGCAAATGTTCTTTAAGCACTGTAGTCTTGGAAACTATGGTATTTGTTCAGTAACTTGTCATGAAGTTCATAACTGTAATGGGAAATAAAAACAAAAACCAACTAATTTTAAGGGACCGTACAAATATAGGCAAGAGTAAAAGCATTTTGGGGGGTAAGAGGGCAGGTCTGTACTTCCCACTGGTGAGAAAGTTGAAGAGTTAGGAGATTTAATTTTCCTGAAACTGATTTTGTATAGTAACAAACAACACAAACATAATGTTTGCTTTAGGTTGTTTTTTGAATGGTGATAGGAATTTTTAGAAAGACTGAAGTCCAAACAAGGTACATTTCAGTAAAGCCACTGTTGGGCAGTGTCTTAAAATTGTCCATAGTAAAATGAAGATCAGAGGTCTTTACCCTCTACTCTAGAGTTCTCTCTCTCTCTCTCTCTCTCTCTCTCTCTCTCTCTCTCTCTCTCTCTCTCCCCCCCCCCCCCCCATTCTCTTCCTCTCCTCCTCCTTCCTTCTTCTTTAATTTTCAATAATGAGAGTAGGGCCTCCCCTGCCACTAGTGGATGAGGTTATATATCCTATTAACCCACTCAGGTAGAAGTGGAACTAGATCAAATTTGGTTTATGAATATAACAAAATGTGATTTTTTTTAATGCTTAACTGTATTGAAGAGATCCATATGGATAGGTGCCTAACTTGAATTTATCCATTTGTTTAAATCTTTAAGTTCTAGAAACATCCCATAACAGATTGCTTTGGTATCCTGGTAACTAGATTAAAAACAAACAAACAAACAAACAAACAAACAAACAGACAAACACAAAACACCAAAAACTTTTAAATACCTAATCTATATAATTGAGTGAAAAAGTTTAACTAAAACAAAAGTATACTGGGGAAAAAAAAACAGGTTCAGTTTGTAGGAATTTAAAATAAAATCAAGTAAGAATGCTGTCAGTATCCCACTCTTCTTGCCATTTACCTACCTACTCACACAGGTTCAATTTTTCAAAGGCTCTGAAAACTATCTGTGTACATATAAATTTTTGTATGCAATCAAGTTAATTATGGAAAAGTGTTCATTTTCAGAAATAATTTGTCCTTGACTTTGATTCCCTTTCTAAATTATCTCCAATTTACTTTTCAAGTACAACTAGAAAATAGATTAAAGTCCAAAACACCCAGGTAAAAATTGAATTAGGGATTATATTAATATATTCAATAGTAGCTCACTTATGCTCAAAGGTAAGCAAATTAATTCTGAATTAATTTGTGCCTCAGGTTTTCAGAAAACAAATCCTTTCTATGCAAACATCCAGCATTTTAATCCAACTAATTTACACTTAAAGTTGACCTCTTCTAATACATCAAACTCAAAGTTTAAACAACCATACTCTTTAAAGTTAGATAGGAAGAAAGGTAAATACATACTTGGGCAACATATTATTATGTGAACCTAGAAAAGTGTGATTAATTTCATGCCTAAAAGGATGTAGTATACAACTAAAAAATTAACTTTCCATTATCAGACAAACTGAGAACAGAAATTTAAGTTTAGTTTTAAAATAACTTATATCAGGAAGCACTCTTACGCATCTCAAAGAACACTGGAGCTAAAAATGTGACAAAGAGGCAGAAACATAAAATCAGGAAATACTGAAAAAACAGTTAACATTTGCTGAACACACACAAATGATAATGTAGGGTTATAAAATTTAGGTGAATGGAGTTTTGAGAAAACACTGACTTGAAGCTATTTATAGGGGAAAAACATTATGGGGAAAGCACTGATTAATATCCTCTTAACATTATATGTATAATGTATATTGTATAATATATATAATATACATAATATACATATGTATATTATATATATATTATATATATATATATAAAATATATAACATGTATTATATAATACATATAAAAAAGCAAACCATTCCCAGAGAAATACTAGCTTTTAACCTTTTTCCACAGGAACGTTGGGTAGCACTTTCATTGTTAGTTACTCAAAACAATGAACTTCAAAAGCAAAAACACTCCTGTCTTTCCATTAAATTACTTTGTGAAGTGAGTGGCCATCAGGCCATAGCTCTTCATTATAACCTATATTTTCCAAATATTAATTTGTTAGTTAATCTTTGTAAGCATTATTTCATCATATGCATTTGTATTTGTTTGGATATATTCTATGAAGATAATATGCCAAAGGAGACTGAAAACTTTTGAAGACAAACATTAAGTGTTTTTAGAAAGCCAGACAGGATGGTCAAAGGTCAGTAGATTAAATTAGTACATACCTGAACTGGAAAGTCAGATCCAATCACAGACACCGGGTGAGTAACAGAGACTGAGTTTGCCTCAAGTCACTTTCTGAAGGAAACTGAGGAAGAAACATCTCTGTCTAAATGAGTTGGAAAAAAATGCTGGCTGAATATGTTCTCTGCTTGACTTTTTCAAGATCAGAAAACAGCAACATTGCACATAACAAACAGCACTTGTCTTCCTCTTAGAAAGTAAAGGTTGGCTGGCAGCCAAAGCCAATCTTGCTGTGAAAATAAAGAAAAGCACAAGATTGCCACAGTGATATGAAAGTCAATTTGGGGAATATAATCATTAATGTTGTAAAGATTCTGTAGGGTATTTTATGGACACTTTTATTAGGGAGACCACTTCAGGGATGATATAGATGCCTGATCACTGCACTGTACACCTGAAGCTGAAGCTGAACAATAATGAATGTCAACTATAATTTAATATATATATATATATATACACACACACACACACACACATACATATATACACATATATATGTGTGTATATATTTATATTCACAAGAAGTGGAGTACAGCATAAGGAATAGAGACAGTGGAAATGTAATGTCTGTATGCAATGTCAGAGGGGTAGTAGATTGGGGAAGGGGCATAAATGACAAGTGTCTAACTATTACAATATTTTGTGCACATTAAACTAATAAAAAATAACTTTAAAAAAAGGAAAAGAAAGAAAAGCAAGTAGAGCATCACAATTGAGCCAGAAAAGAAGAGAAGTGAAAAAAAATGAGAAAGCAAAAAAAGAAATCTCATGAAATAGGAAAAAGACAACAGAATTGGTGAAAAATGAATAAATAACACAGCTGAAATACTAAGTCTAATATTATTGCCTATGTATTGATTTGCAGAAGTATAAAGGGATATTTTATTAGGGATTTATATAAGCAGAGGAAAAACAGTACACTTGAACTTTGAACAACGCTGGTGTTAGGAGTGCCAAACCCCCTACGAAGTTGAAACTCCACATACAACTTTTGACTCCCCCTGAATTTACCTACTAATAACCTACTGATGACCAGAACCCTTACTGATAAGATAGATTAACACATACTTTGTATTTTACATGTATTATATGCTGTATTCTTACAATAAAGTAAGCTAAAGAAAAGAAAATGTTAAGAAAATCCTAAGGAAGATAAAATACAGTGTTTATTGAAAAAAAGTTCAGATATAAGTGGACCCACCTAGTTTAAACTCATGTTGTTCAAAGGTCAACTGTACTCACAAATTTAGATATCACTCTTAGTTTCTGTTCTGTAGCTTCGGTCTCTCTGGGTTCAGCTTATTTCTCTGGGCTTAAGTTTTTATTTATTAATGTAAACAATAAATAAACAGAAGGAATGGTTAGGGGAAGAGGAGCCTTATGGAACCTTCCAACTATGAGATTTGAAAGAGGATGAATGCTTTGTTCATGACTGTGTGAAGTAGCAGTTATTTTTGTTACCAATGTATTTTATCAAATACCAAAAGGACTATGCTTTTATGGCTTATACCAATAAAATTTATAGTAACAGTGTGATTTCATACAATCTGTTTATTAGCGAACAGGGAGCAAGGTACAAATAGGCAAAAATAAAGAATACTTGACAAAACGTTGTTTTTGGACGCTATTAAATTTTTCTTAGATGTCACTGCTACACACAGAAAGTAGTACACAATTGTTGGTAGTCCACAAACTACCTCTTCCTTTAAAACCATATTAATTACTGATTATCTAAACATGGTTAGAATGGGAACTTTTTTTTATTTATTTATTTATTTATTTATTTATTTATTTACCACAGTAAAAAAAAAAAAAAAGTACACACAAAAAAATACAAATTAATTCAAGGAAGAATGTGCTAAGGAAAAGTTCTGAAGTTTTGTTATTCACTTATCTGAGTCAGGTGGGGTAGGGAGAGCATGCTAGTTTTCTCCAAATGTTGTTTTTACAGGTTAGGTATATTCACTAAACATTGAAGCTCTTTTTGAGTTGCTATACTCAACTCTCAGTGCAACAGAATTGCCTAGGGAGTTGTTTGTTTTTTGTTTTTCTAATACAGATGTTCAGATTTCAATCCCAAGAGTTCATTTCAATTGCTCTGTGGTAGGGACTATGCAACAACATTGTTCAATTCTAACATGCAGCCGGGGTTGAGAACAACCACTCTAGAATGTAGAATCCATGAACACAGGAACTATATTTGTCATGTTTATCACTGCATCCCTGGTATATCTCCTAGTCAACTAAATACCTATAGATTGACTGAATAAACTAATTATTTCTTAGTCTATTTTACCTGTCTATACCCTATATTAGATTTTCTTTGAAGCTGGAAGAGCCATTTAGATTCCATAATATCAGCCAGAAAACATGAAGGTAAATTGAACAACAACAAAAAAGGCAAATTTTTCTCTCTTACCTTACCACTCCTACTCCAAGACAACAAATGTTAACAGTTTGGCACACAAATATCCACCCGTTCTCTACTGGTATACAGATACACACAATTAGATATAAATATGTACACTTCTTTTTTTTTTTTCCTTTCTAACCCTCTGTTCCCCAGCCAAATGGGATGAAACTTCACAATGCTGTACATTTTTTTCACTTAAAACTTTTATGTAAGCTTTTCTCAAGATCACAGATGAAGGGATAGTTCATTTTTTAAATATAGAGCTAACGGATAGTCTAATAGTGTGGCTGTTCCCTAAGCTATTCAATGGTTCTACATTCATTCACTTTCCTTTCTTTCTTGCACACATTTCAATAATACTTTGGCTTCAACCATACCAGAAGAAGCCTGTGTTAAATTGTCAACTTTATTATTCTCAAACTATGTGTAGCATCTGACCAAGTCCTCACTCCTTTCTTATTGCCACACTTTTTTCACTTGACCTCTAGGCTACCACTATCTTTTTGTTTCCTATGTAACTATCTCAGTGACCATTGTGGATACTTCCTCATCTTCTCCAGCCTTAAGTTTTGAACAAAGCCCCAAAGACTCTCTCTTTTATATACACCTTTTCTCTTATTTCATCCACTCCTAGGGTTTTTAAGACCTGCTGTATTATGACAGCTTTTTTTTTTTTTCCTTCTAGGCTGAAACTCACCTGTAAACTACAGACCGATATATTTAAAGAGTCTGCTAATATCTCCAATTTTGTATTTAATAGGTATCTCATACTTAATAAGTGCAAAATAGAAATTTTCCTTTCTCTTAAATTTACCCTTATCTTTCCCCATTTAGCAAATCACAACTCTGATTTTTTAGTTGTCAGGCCAAAATCCCTTAGGTCATCCATGAATTTCCTCTTCTTTCAGATCCTGCAAGAATTTATTGACAAATTCTGCTCTGAACTTAGAAACCAATCTAAAATATAACCACTTTTCACCACTTTTTACTCAAAGACACACCATTTTTCACATGGAATATGGCAATAGCACCCCAACTGGTCTCCCTGTTTTTCTCTCAGTCTCCTAAAATCTAGATACAGCAGTATGAGTGATCCTTCAAAAATATTAATCAGGTCATATCATATCTGCGCAACAAATTCTTCAGGACTTTCCCATTTTCCCTGGAATCACATTTGCCTTCTCTCATTCAAAACCTGCCTGAACACTACATTTTACTTCCTGCTCTTCCCCCGACATCCACACACACCATCACTCCTCAGATTTCATTTGATCCCATTTGCACTGTCTTTTCCTCTGTCCCAGTAATACCTCTCTACCTAAGCTTCTTTAAACACACCAAACATATTCTAAACTTTGGGTATTTGCACTTACTCTTCACTTAGCTTGAGCAATCTTTGTGTAGACATTTACATGGCTTAATATGTCATTTCACTTAGGTCTCTGCTTATACATCACTTAATCAGAGAAGTCTTCCCTGATTATTCTAAAATAAGATCAATAAAACTTACAGTATCCTACCTAGCTTCATTTCTTTTATCTTAACAATTGTCATACAATAGATGAATTATGATTGTTACCAATATCTTTCCTGCATAAAATATTGTATCATTAACCATATTATATATATATATATATATATATATATATATATATATATATATATATATTTACCATATGTGTGTGTGTGTGTGTGTGTGTGTGTGTGTATTATATCTATTTACTTACACATTGGTGCTTTAAATAATGCAGTGGAGTTATAAAAACAGAATACTCTGATCAATTCTCTCAGAGATTTATCCTATGTCTTTCCAAAGATATTGTAGTTTTTCACATTGAAATTGGTATTATTTATTTGCCCACATTGTCAGTGCTGGCGCTTTCCTTCTTCCTCCCTCTCTTCTCCCCTCCCTTTCTTCCTCCCTCCCTTCCTCTTTGTGGTGATTTTCAAATCCATCCATACATTCTTTAATATTTCCTTTTAACATTGTGGAAATGTAGTTCACTTCCCAAGTGTGGACTGCCCTTAATAGAAAAAAAAGTGGAAATGATAGTGTGCACCTTTACTTAGAAGCATTCTGGATATATATGTGAGTGTGTGTGGCTCACTCGCTCTGCGTGTGTGTGTGTGTGTGTGTGTGTGTGTGTGTATTTAAAATTTTATGACAATATTGTTCTTATAGTCTCCAGTGTTTCTAAAAATTAGACAACATTTAACAGAAGTAAAATATTTTAAAAATATATTTATACCAATTTATTTTTTCATTCTTTTATCATATATCTACAGAAATATTTTACTATTTCATGACTTATAATGATATATTAGTGTCTGTAAATGTTTTTAATCTTGTTTACTGTTTCTTTCTACTTTGACCCTTTATAAGCCTCTTTTAATGTAGTTTAATTTATTACTACTTATTTAAAAATAGACATTATATTTTTTAAGGAAGTTTCAATGTTCTGGGACCTCTATTTACTTTTACAGATGTACTATCTCTCACAAACACTACAGATATTTGAGAGTACTTTTCGCAGGAACTTTGTACACGTTGCACATTTCATTGGCTAATGTGATGCTGAGACTAGTGTATTGAGATTGTAGTGGGACTTATTTGAGAATCTTTATTAACCATCCAAATAGTCCAGAATTAAAGGGAGAAATTTATTAAATTCAGGTTGCTTTATTTCATAAAGGGGGACATTGCCAAACATTCTCTAGATACTCGATTTGATTTCTATGGATAGATCATATAGCAACAAAAAGGCACTGAGTAAAAAAAAAAAAAAAAAACTGAAATTTAGAGCAGATACTTATTATTTACAAAGGATCTGTTTGGTAATTCACCCTCCATTTATTTCAACTCCCTTTTCTTTTGGTGTCTGCATGTTCTACTCAAATTTGAGAAGGTTCATGTGGTATAATCCACCTTTCCTAAGTGTCTCAAAAGATGCCTACTTAGATTTGTCACCTTTAAAAGAACTTTAAAACCTTACAATTTTTAAAAATTTTTTTTGCCTTCTCCTGGGAAGACATAAAAATATTTAGAAAATACAGTTTGATAAAGGCAATTGTTTCATAGTTTTAGTCTATACAAAGGTTTTTATCTTCATGCAAGATAGGTATTTGGGGGAAATTAATACATTTTTAGATCTTTATTCCTTTAGATATTTATTCCTTGAAGTATTTCTGAGTATCTATGGTTTATATGGTATATTAAGCGTCTTAAACTAAGCTTTTGTAGCTTATCGATATTTAATATGTTTGATAGTCAAACAATTATAAAAGTACAGTTGTTCTACTTAGTTAATGCATACTTACTTAATGCATTTATCATAAATGATTTTATAATTTATATTGATATTATTTTATTAATTATTTATGTATATAATTAACTTCATAAATAAATATACCCTCTTCCCTCCCCATCACTACCACCAATAGCTTTCAAGTAATTGGAAATGAGCAATGAGATATTTGGGAAATGAGAATGCCAAAGCCTCTCCTACTTTTACTCAATGCTAATGGGTGGAGGAAAGCCAAACTCTATTGAAAAAAATTCCCAAAATGCAAACTAGAAAGAGGTCTTATGGGTTAAAGTTTTCAAGTAGGTCAGAAGTTAAAAGTCACCACATGTAAATTGTTATTTCATACCTGTTTGTCTGATCTCTCGTCCTTTCGGACTTAGAAGTGTGAGACAGGCCCATTTATTTTGTCACATGGCAAACAGGAGCTCTCTATCTTTATTCTCTTGGCTTTCTTCTTGATCTCTTATTTTCAACTATTAATGTCCCAACATTCTTTTTCATGGGACACCAGGCAATTTTTCTTTTGCCTTTGAAATTTTCTCTTTCTTCCCAATAGATGGAGGAATAAAAATTGCTTGGAGTTGCTGTGCTTCATTTTCTCGAGATGTCACTGGGCATGCACTCTAGAACAGTCCTTTCACAGGCACTGTGGCAAATGTCCTTACTTCTGTTTCCCTTCTTTAATTTGTTGCTTTCCCAGTCCTGGGATGGTATAGTTCCAAAGAAAGGTCAGATTTAGATCAAGGTTGGGGTATAAACTGGCTGTTTATTTTACCTCTTCAAACAAATGGAGCCTGAGATGTAATTCAAGGTAGTTCAAATGAGTTAATTTTAGAACTTGGAACCAAAGATCCAATAGGAATAGTTTGTTTGACTTCTTTGACTTCTTTCTGTAGAATTGAATAATCTGATTTTTTCAGTTTCATGCATATTTTGTTTAAAAATATTCTATTTTTAACAAATAGAATATTTGTTAAATATTCTATTTGTTAAATATTCTATTAAAGAATATTTATTATGATGACGTAAGCATGATTGTGCTATATATTGTTTTATGTTGTGTATGTGCCCACATATGTGTGTCTAAATGTTTCATTGCGAGAGTATGATATGAAAACAAATTAGATAAGTAAAAATAAAATTGAAACTATTTCATCTGTATGCATTTGGCATTTGATTTCTACATATTTTAATCAGCAATGTTGTCATAACACATGTTCATCAGTCAATCAAAATGAAAAGTTCTCTAAAGCTATTTGATAAAAGCTATTGAATAATAGCACAAAAATTACTATAAACACATTATCAGCACTTGAAAAATTCATAAAACACCTTAAGTGTGTGTCAAAAAAATTAAGATGCTGGGAACTCTTTATTGTTATTACTCAAAATGTAAGCACTGTTGTCAAAATCAAATCTCACAGTAGTTTTGTACTCAAAGCAGAATACGTGGAAAGTCTAAGTTGAAACCAGCATCCTGTTGTCATTTTTTATGCACATCTATTTGTACATTTATAATTTAGACTTGGATATTTATAAAGTAATAATGACACATAATTTTTATTAATTTCCTGTGCTTCTATATATTGACATTTTAGGATGTCAGTTTTATTAAAATGTTACTGAAGTATAACATTTAATCAGAAAAATTCACAAATAATAAGTGTGTATTTGATTCAGTTTCAAAAATTAAGCATGCCCATATGAATAGCAACCAGATCAAGAAACAAAACATTATCATAAACCCAGAATGTGCCTTTCTAGGCAAACATATCAAAAATAATCATAATTTTAAATTTTAAAACCATTGATTACTTTTTCTTTTATTGAACATTATATGAATAGACTCAGTATAATACAAGGTCCGACAATTAAGTTTACGAACTTCCACCAGGCACTTACATAGGCAGCACTGTACAAATAGATCAGTAAGATTTCATTACCTTGTTATATCAATGTCTCACAGCTGTGTTCGTGTCAACATGTGGCACTGTCTTGCTGAGTGGCATTCATTATTGTTGTTGCATGTTTTTGTGTGCCATCGTGAGGCTGTCTGAGCTTAAATTAGAGCAATGGACAGACATTAAATTTCTTGTTAAACTTGGCAAGAGTGAAAGTAAAATCAGGAACACGTAAGTCTAAGTTTCTGGGGATAATGCCAAGAAGAAACCAGCAGTGTACAAATGGATTAAACGTTTTTCTGAGGAGAGAGAATGTCTCACTGATGAAGAGAGGTCAGGATAGTCAGTAACGAGTAGAACTGACACAAACATTCCAAAAATTCATCAAATTGTGCGTCAAAATCTTTGGCTGACTGTGAGGAACATAGTCGACCAAGTAAAGATTGATAGAGAAACACTTAGGGAAATCTTAACTGAAAATCTTGCTATGAAAAAGGTGGGTACAAAAATGCTCCCGAAGGAGCTCACCAATGAAAAGAAACAAAGGAGAGTGAAAGTTTGCCAAGACCTTTTGGAGAGGCAAGATGATGTTTTGGACTGTTATGACTAGTGATGAAACATGGGTGTATCAATATGACGCTGAAACAAAGTGTCAAAGTGCACAATGGAAGTCAGCCTATTCTCCATGACCACAAATGTTCCGTCAGTCCAAATGAAGAGTCAAAATGATGTTGCAAAACCTTTTTAATATCAAAGGGATTATTCATTATGAATTTGTACCAACTGGACAAACAATTAACCAAGTTTACTATTTGGAAGAGCTGAAAAGGCTGTGTGAAAACATTAGATGAAAATGACCTGAACTTTACATCAATAATTCATGGCTCTGCATCACGACAATGCACCAGCTCACACGGCACTGTCTGTGAGGGAGTTTTCAGCCAGTAAACAAATAACTGTATTGGAACACCCTCCCTATTCACCTTATCTGGCCCCCAGTGACTTCTTTCTTTACCCAAAGAAAAAGGAAATATTGAAAGGAAGACATTTTTATGACATTCAGGACGTCAAGCGTAATACGACAGCTCTGATGGCTATTCCCAAAAGAGTTCCAAAATAGCTTTGAAGGGTGGGCTAGGCACTGGCATCGGTGCATAGCTTCCCAAGAGGAGTACTTCCAAGGTGATCGTAGTGATATTCAATAAGGAGGTATGTAGCACTTTTTCTACAATGAGTTCACGAGCTTAATTGTCACACCTCATATATATATATATATATATATATATATATATATATATATATATATTATATCTGACTTTACATTCAAATTATGTTTGTGAAAATAATCCATGTTATTATGCTACTTAATAAAAGTATTGTTTAACTTTTAATAGAATCTAATTTATTTTCTTATTTTGGAAAGAGATTTTCCATTCGAATTTAAAAATAATAAACTTGCATAATCAAATTATAAAACTATGATCCATTTGTTAAAATATTTATTTTTTAATTCTTCACATTTTGCTGTATAATCCATTTGGAGTTAATTTTTGCTAGAGTATAAAGTAGGGACAAGGATTCCTTTTAATCCATTATGAATATTCAATTGACCCAGTACCATACTTTGAAATATTAATCTCACTGTTGCTGCACTATAGTATTATCTCTGATATAGGAGATGATTCTTTATGTGTGGGTTTCTTTCTGGATTATCTCTTCTCTTCTATTGACATATTTGTTTGTACTTGCCTTAATTTTATCCTGCTTGAATAACCATAGTTTTATTTACCTTGATATCTGGTAGGGTCTGTCTAAAAACAATGTTTTAATGTTTTAAAAATAGTTTTATACAATTCTATTGGTGCCTCAAACTTCTAACTTATATATCTGTTAATCAATTATTTCTTGAAAATATTACATTCATGAGGTGTGATGAAAAGATACAGTGAATGTTTAAATAAAAGTAATTTATTACAGTAAAAGATACATTGCCATTAATTCCCCTCAAAATATCCTCCACCCTTGCTTCAAACACTTATCCCATCCTTCTTGCCACTTTCTGAAGCAGTTCTGGAAGTCCTCTTTCATGAATGTTTTTAGTTGTGGTGTCGTGGCTGTCTCAATGCCCTGAATCGATTCAAAATGTTTACCTTTCATGGGGAAGAGCCAGAAGTTGCATCGTGCCATATATGGTGAATGAGGTAGATGAGGACACACCATAATGTTTTTATTTGACAGAAATTGCTGTGCCAGAAGCAACTTGTCACACGGAAAATTGTCATGATGAAGGGTGAAGTAAAGACACTTACGAAAGGGGACTTCCAGAACACCTTCAGAAAGTGGAAGAATGATGGCATAATTGTGTTTGAAACAAGGGGGGATATTTTGAGGGGGATTAATGGCAATGTGTCTTTTACTGTACTATTTTTTTTTATTTAAACATTCACTGTATCTTTTGATCACACCTCGTGTCTATGCATTTGATTCACATTTGATATAGGTACTATTATTAGCTCTATATATAGATCAGATGGTATACATCAGTGATTCTTAGAAGTTTTCAGTAATCCTTTAGGCTCTTAAGCACCCCAAACAACTTTGTTTATGTTGTTATATCAATTTATGTTTGCCATTAGAGTTTAAAATTGATAAATTATAATATTTAGTACATAACAGTTTAAAATACTACTAAAATCATTATTTTTAGCCAAAGTATCATTTTTTTTAACAAACCAAAAACAGTAGTGAAAAGAGTGGTATTGTATTTTTATTTGTTTTAATTTTCAATTACAATTAGACATTTATATAACTTACAAAGTGATCCTCCCAATAAGTCTAGTACCCCCCTTGAAACCATACATAGTTATTACAATATTATTAACTATGTTTCCCATGAGGACTGTAGAAAAGCTCAGCAAACAGCTCCCCACACATTAGGACCCTCTCACTCCAATAGAAACATCCCCACCACTGCCCTGACTATTCTAAGGGCTTCATAGAAACACAGTACAGTAGTGTTCCTGGGGCCTGGGTGGCATTTGCACAGCAGAGGGCCTCCCATTTCAAGCTCAGGATTTCTTCCCCTCCTTAGTTTTCTTAAGAGGACCTGTAACTGGCTTCCATGTGATGCATAGTATCCCGTTTAGTTTATTAAATGTTAGTTGCAATGTGGAAGGTGAGACCATATAATGGGCATTTTGTACTCCACATTTTCAAATCTGCATCTTTATTGCACTTCGAATTAATCTCTTCCCCATGTCTGGTTTTGTAGTATTTGATTTGGCCATTTAAAAAATGTTGAATTATTGAGTTATGCATGCCCTCCAATAGTCACCTTCTTTTGATATATTTTTTTAAAAAATAGACCAATTTTGTTAATATCACCATGAACCTCATCAGCAAACCTTAAAGTGTTGGGAAGCGGTCAAGTTCATATGGGAAGATAATGTTTTCAAATGTTCTAATTTTTATTAGAAAGCTCAAATTTTATCATTGGCATAAATTAGTTTTCTCTTGTTTTTCTCGAAGAGACAATCTCATTTCATTTATTTTCAATAATCTGAGAATCTGTCTACCAAGTAGCCAAATATGGATAACTATAGTTTATGTAGTTGGTGTTCCTTCAAGTAAAGATGGTGTTCTTTGAAAATGTTTTTCATTCAACTTACAGATAAAATTATCACATATGTGGTTTCCCTTGAGGCTTTTATCATACTTAGGTGTAAATTAGAAAATCTTAGTGCATACTTCCCATTTTGTACCACAGCATATTAAAAAGACATGTGCTCAAGGACTGAAAAGTTATCAAGGATTGAAACGGTTTTAGAAATCCCCAAAGGTCTTTGGATCACACTTTGGAAACTATTGGGATAAGATGAGGAACAGAATCAGTTTTGGTAATCTGGCTCTAGATTCTCAAGAACATGATTCTGGTAATCACACTTTTGATCACTATTATACTGTATCTTTAATTAGTTTACCTTTGAGAATTTAACTGCAGCACTTTCACATCACATCACTAGTATTCAAATTAGAAGTTCAGTGAATAATCATCTTTGACCAAAATTTCAGCAAAACCTCATTGACTTCGGAAACAATTCGAAGTATTTTCTTATACAACATTAAACTTTTTGGATGCCCTCCTAACAGGAATTGCAAATTCAATAGGTACATGCAAGGCTGAAAAGAGAGGATGCCATTTTTCCTATCATGAAACTGAATACTCAAGGCACAATTAAATCATCTTAAACTATGTAAACTAATAAATGTACACAGTAAAGTGTGGCTATATACGAGGTTGATCATCTTCCTGACCATCAAGTAAGAAAAATATTTGTGCAACATTCCCATTCATATTAAAAAAAATATTTAAAAATACCTGACAATAATCTCATAGTACATGGAAAATAAATTAAAACTACTGAACTTTAAAAAGATATAAAAAACTACTTTAACACAATATATTAGGACCTGTACAATATGATATATGATGACCTGAGTGGTTAAAAAAGAATCTCAAAATTATTCACTGTGCAATGGTGATAGAAACTCTTATGAGAGTAGAAGATAAAGACAAGTAAAAACATAGCTATAATGAAGTTTGGAAATACTACGACTGCAGTAGTTGTTAACATGGATGTTATGGAAAATGAAAACAACCTAATAGAGACTGGATGTGGGACAGTTCAGGAAAAATTTTCTGGAGGAATAGTTATATAAGCAGAGCAGGGGAGAACAAAAATTTGGCTAAATAGAGAAAATTAGTAGGTGAAGAAAGCCTTCTAGGCATAGAGAACAGCCTTGAGTAAGGTACAGAGATTAGATAAAGTTGCATGAGAAATCAAATATTTCAGTACATTGTTACAGATTTTAGTGTGGTGGGAGGAGGGCTGAAATTTGAAGTGATGTGGTACGTATTTATGGTGTGATAGAGAGGCAAAGAGGGAGAGAAATGGTACAGGTGGCAGAAGATGATGTTGCAGAGGTAAACCTGGGCCTGTGATGTAGAAACTGGGAATTTTAAAAGATTAGGGAGACACTAGTTTAAAGTTTAAGCAGAAATTTAAACTTGAAAAAGGATTTGATGGAGGGGGATGACGTATCAGATTATCTTTATGTAAAGAGGACTCAGGCTGCTATGTGAAGAATGGATTTTTGGAGATTAGACTAGAAAATAGAAAATTTATTAGAATCCTGTCACAATAACTCAGGCCAAAGAAGAACAGTGGTAGGAACTGGGATAGGGGCAGTGCAGATGAAATAAGATTCCAGATGTCTTTAAGAAGAAGATTTGACCCAGCTTTGCATATACTGTGAACAGAGATTTATAGCAGTCAAGGATGATATTTAAAATTATGGCATACAAATTAAGAATATGAAAGGGAAAGGAACTTTTGAAAATGGATTGGATTATTTCTGTGCATCTTAACTTTAATGTGTCTTTGGGCATCCAAATTCCCAGGTGTACTAATCAGCTGAAAAAGAAAATGTTCTTGAAGCCAGGAGAGAGACCTGGTTGGTCCTCATTTAGGGACCAAAATGGTGTTTCCTAATAGCTGAGAAATACAGGCAGTAGATGAGATAGTCTGGTTAAATTGTGCAAAAAGAGAAAAGGCAGGAATAAAGAACTCCAGAGAGTGAAATTGTTAAAAGTTATCTGAGGGATAAGAAAAAAATAAGCAAGGGTTATTGTTGTAAATTAGATATCAAGAGACTGATACCTAGAAAAACATAGTCCAGCACACACTGACATGAGATGGGAATGGGAATCACCTAAATTACAAATGACACTAAGAAAGGGAGAGAAGGAAAAAAAAAGGAAAGAGAAAGGCAGGAGACTAACAAAACAGAAAAAAAAAATCCCCTTCATAAAACCTAGATAGAAACTTCATTTCTTTCTAGAGAGTGAAATGAGAGCTTCTCTGTATATTTATAGTTTGCATATAGATATGTTCTATGTTATTACTCAAAATTAGATATATGGTCGGTTGTCTTTTCAAATTGTGGATTGAGTGAGCTAAAAAATCATTGCATTGTAATAAAATCTGTCATATAATCCTCATATATACATATAAACTCTCGGGCAATTTCTTTTAAGATTCAGGTGTTCAGATTATATCTGTTAATTCTTAGACCTGTTCACTCTTAGAATGCTATTAAAATGAGAATAAGTGAATGAACTAATCAGAAACAGTTTTGGAGACAAAGAGGAAAAACTGAGGGTTGCTAGATGGGCGGGAGGGGTGGGGGGTGGGGGGAGGGTGAGGGGATTGGAGGGCAGTCGGTGACCACAGGATGGCCACGGGTTTGAAAATTAATCTGGGGAACGTAATTTGGTGGTTACCAGAGGGTAAGGGGGTTGGGGGGTGGGGGATGAGGGTGAGGGGGATCAAATGTATGGTGATGGAAGGGGAGCTGACTCTGGGTGGTGAACACACAGTGTGATTTATGGATGATGTGATACAGAATTGCACACCTGAAATCTATGTAATTTTACTAACAATTGTCACCCCAATAAATTAAAAAAATAATTAAATAAATAAATAAATAAATAAATAAATAAATAAATAAATAAATAAAAAATAAAATGAGACTTATTTCTGTTATGTATAGGATAGATAGTTTCACTTAATTCCAAAAAAAAATTTAAAAAATTGAGAAGGTACTGTCATATAATTGAGAATTGTCAATAATTGACAATTCTGCAGTTCTATTCCAAGTCATTTTACAGATGAGTCTGACGTACTTGTATGTATAAAAAAATAATAATTAGATAATTGATAACAAATCAATGGGGGCAAGGCTGAAAAGACTACCTTTCTTCTTTCCATTATTTACACATGGGGAAATTTGCTTCATGTTTCCTTATGATGAGTTTTGGAGAAACAAAATTGCACCAGAATGGAAAGATTTTCTTCTATACATCTAGTCTTGTTGCTAGGGGCAATCATTTTTGTAAATCCTTGGAACACCAGTGACAGGTAATAATGTCCTTGGTGCTCTTCAAAATACTTTCTTTATACATTTTATACTTATTTGGTTATATGAATTTGAAATTGTCTAAAATTTATATAAAGACTGATATATCAAATATATAGAGACAGAAACATAAAACATTGTCTTGAGTTTGCAAACACTAGATTCATGTCCTACCACTTTTTCCTCCCACACCCAGAGAGCATCAGAAGACTTCCATTGTGCCTGGACATGGTTTCAGAATCCTTTTCCAAACAACACAAGTACAGCATCAAGTACATTCAAATGAGTTTGGCATCGAAGATGGAACCTAGATGATATTCTTACTGTGTTACTTTTTAAAAATTTTTTTGAAATATAGTTGACATATATTATTGTGTTATTTTCATGTGTATAACATAATGATTCTATATTTGTGTATACAAATTTCAAAACGATCACCACAATAAATCTAGTTAATACCCATCACCAATCATAATTATAATTTTTTCTTATGATGAGAAATTTTAAGATCTACGTTCTTAGCAACTTTCAAGTATACAACACAGTATTATTAACTATAGTCACCATGTTGTACATGACCTCACCATTTTTTTATTATAGAAATTAAGAAACTGAAGTCAATAAAATGATTCAAAATTAGCTTAATAGAAAAAAGAAGATTAAATCGAGTGCCCAACCATGTATGTTCTCTGGGTAAGGAAAGTAGCATTTCATGAAATTAAATGTCTTGTTTAAGGCTATTGTTGCCATTGGTTCATCTAGATACCTGGCGCAGAGTTGCTTCCCCTAGAACAAAGCTCCTGTTGAAGCCCTTCCTTTTAATTTTCATTTCAGATCCTATCTATGGTCCTTTATTAGCTAACACGCTCTTTACAGATTCCTAACGATTAATGCTAAAACATCAAAAATGAACTCCACGTGCTCTTCCCTTCTCTCTTCAGATCTTGTTTCTTTTACAGTGTTCCCTTAGCTCAGCAAATGCCACCAGCATTAACACTGGTGCAAATGCGTAAACCTTCGTTGTCATCTTTGACTCCATGTGATCCCTCATGCCTCAGCCCTGTTCCGTCACTAAATTCTGAGTGTTAGTCCTCCGGATTATCTCACAAATTCATCTACTAATCTAATCCCAGTATTTTCAGACTTCACTTATTTCTCTGTTTCATATGATAGCCTCTTAAATGGATCTTCCTCGATATTTTTTTCCTCAACACCTCCAATCCACTCACCATTGTGCTCCCAGACTAAAGTAGAAGTCTGTGCATGTCAGTACAATAATTAAACTAAATTTGGCTTCCTATTTCTCCTAAAGTCTAAAATATTTACTAAAACTTACAAGTCCTATAGTCTTAGAACTAATTATCTCTTTTCTTATGATCTTGGCATATATATATACATATATATTTTAATAGACTATTTTTTGAGCCATTTTAGATTCACAAAAAAGTGGCGTGGAAGATACGTAGATTTCTATATACTCCCTCCTCCTACACATGCATAGCCTCCCTCATTATCAACATCCATGTGTACTAGGAGTGGTACACATGTTGCAACTTATGAACCTACATTGATGCATCATTATCACCCAGAGTCTATAGTTTACCTATAGTCACTCTTGGTGTTGTACATTCTGTGAGTTTGAACAATTGTATAATGATATGTATCTGCCATTACAGCATCATACAGAATAGTTTTATTGCCCTGAAAATCCTTTGTGCTCTATGAATCCCTCCCATCCCCCAACGTATGGCAACCACTGATCTTTTTTATGGTCTCCATAGTTTTGCCTTTTCCATAATGTCACATGTTTGGAATCATATAGTATGTAGCCTCTGCCTAGCTTTTTTACTCCAGTTATAAAAAAATTATCTTACCTCTTTGGATGGGTCCAACGCTATACTTTTTTTTTCTCTCCCACGCATGTTATTGCCTCACCTACAAACTACTTCTTCCTCTACTCCCCTACATAACTTTATATTTCAGTTCTCAGCTGAAATACCACTTCCTTAGAGAAACTTTATCAAAATTTCCCAGAAAAAAGTTATTTTCCTATACATGTCCCCATGGTATGTTGTATATCTATCTTCCTAGTATTTAATGTCAGAAATAGATGATTATTCTTAAGTATATGTATGAGATTCTTTGCTTTGCATATTTTAAGCTCAATTAGGACAAATATTATATCTGTTATTTACACTGTGTAGGTCCACCAACTGGCATGGACATTACTATATATTAAATGCTTAAGAAAGCATTGAATCACCAAACAGAGTCGTGTCCATGTACCATCTGGGTAGGCACAATTTTAGTCAGTGATATTAAGTAAATATGTAGATTACGAAAACTGTATTTGAGAGCTCATATGGAGAAACAAACCTAGTGCAAACTTGCTAATAACCTGTGAATTATATATGTAGTTACAGGATCATAATTTTAAGAATTGATTAAGCCTATCTAAATTCAAGTACTAGGAAATGTGAGGAAATATATATGATCTATAACAGTCTTTTAAAGTTACATACATATTAAAATATGTCAGTAAGTAAAGAAGTTTTTCTTGCTAGAATCCATAGTAGAACATACATAAAAGGATGTATCTATTTTCAGACATGGGTAGTTATTTTAGTGGTTTGAAAGAGTTTTTATCCCTCATTATTAACTTTCCTCTAAATGATTCAGGCACCCTCCTAAAGAAAGAAAACTTTTCTTCTTTTTTTCCATTAATCTTCCCAAAACTTTTGGATAATATTCTTACATGTTCTTTTGGGGGATTTTATACATGTGAAAACATAGGCAAATCACAGTGTCTTTATCTTAAGCAAAATTCTCTGGCCCAATTCTGGAAGACAGAAATAGAAATGAGGTTGCTGACTCTAGACTTCTGTTGGGCAAGAAGTGTCACTTGCTTTAAACATACCAGTGCCCAGAACTGAGTCACACAAACAGATGAGAAAGTATAAAATAATGCTGTGTATACTCCCTTGAGGATATGGAGAGAGATAAGTAGGTAGGTATGTAGGTAGGTAGGTAGGTAGGTAGACAGATAGGCAGCTAGAGGATAGATGATAGATATATAGATAGATAGAGATATAGATGTAGATGTAGATAGATTGATTTTACTTTTTGTTTTGTCTTTGCAGAAATTTTACAGAAATCCCTTTCTAGTGAAGATTTTCTCACAAAATTGATAGCTCATGTGTTAATATAAAGCGTGAAAGAGAACATTCTAAGACTTTTTTTTGATGTTTTAAACTGGCTTTTACTCTTTACATAGGAAAACCAATAGGTTTCCAGGCATCAATTTCACATGGGTATTAACAGCTCTGTATAAAGTATATTTGACTGTCTACGTCTCATTTAAGTTTTGCTAGGTTTTTAAAAATATATTTGATCTCCGTAATTTACGATAGACAATAATTCTGATTATATGGGAATGATATATTTTCACTTTACTATACTTTCTGCCATTCTCTTTTCTCCATCTTTAACTATTTGCCATCAGATTGTGAGATGATGCAAACTGTCCTTCACAATATTGAAATTGATGAAAAATTACCAAAAGTTTATTTCACGTAGGAAAACAAAATCTCTAGAAATATCTTTGGTTTCAAGTACTTTCCCATTATTTATTAGAGGATGAAACACATATATCACGACAAAAGAGATGATGTGATTCAAAGAGAATACATTATCAACATTGAAACGTAAAGCACATGTTCACAATCTTTCTGTGGAGGTATCAACAACACTGATTAACGTTCTAATGCACGTTGTGTTTCTCCAACCCAGACTGAAGGTGGAATATAAGCATCTTAAACAGACAGTTCCCAGGTAACTACTTGAGCCTATGTAATTTCTCTGTGGTGCTGGAACCCAGTCAAAGTCATACAGAAATCTTACCCGCCCATTAGTTACTGTATTTTGCCATATATAATGCACACTTTTTTTGCCCAAATTAGTGAGGGGAAAGTAAGAATGTGCATTATACATGGATAGTACTAATTCTATATCTATATAAATGCTTTTAATTGTTTTATTTATGCTTATGCGTTAAAAGCGTAACTCTAGAAATCAATAACGATATCCATATACAAAATAACACCTGAAATACAATAATCAGCGTTGTTGAATTTATGATGAACTTGCAATAACAAGAAGTTCTTGGACTTCTCTGATGCATAAATCTCATATATTTGTTATCAGTACATAACACTTCTTGTACCTTGTATCTGCTCTTGTATTTTGTAATTATTTGTTACATAAAATTCCCTGTACCATAATGTTAAAAAATAAGTGTTAAAATCCCTTTATAATACAAAAAACAAGCATCTAAATGTAAACAAACAAAAATTTGAATTAAAAAATTAAAATGAAAGATTTTTTTCCCTGAAAGTTTGGGCCAAAAATGTGGATGTGCATTATACACAGCAAAGTACAATAATTTCTCATTTGGATCAGGAAAATAGCACATGTTCAAAAGGCTAACAACATATAATGTCCAGCATCCACAAGTGAGCATTGGCAGTCTCAGAGAAAAGTCAATACCATTTATTCAATTTAATTTTCATAATCATATAATTTGATAAAATAAAAGTTGGTAAAACTGGCATCTTTTAGTGTACAAATATTAATAGTTCATTCTTCACCATCTCAATTAATGAACATTTCATCATTCTCTTTAATCAGACCAAAAACTCAGTCTTCCTTTACTTTTTCTCTCACATCCTATTTCCAAGCCATCAAATTATATCCCAAATCCTTCTACTTCATAACCTCTACCACTTTTCTAGTGCAACCATCCTGGCTAAGCCTTTTAAACCAGTCAGTCTGCTTCTATTCTCATTCTCCTACAAACCATTTTCAATACAACAGCCAGTGTGATTGTTCAAACATGTAAGACAGATCAAACCATCCCTGCCCTCAAAATCCTCCAACGTCTCTCATTTCACTCAGAATCAAAGCCAAGAATCTCACAGTGGTCTGCAGTATTTGATCACAATTGTACCCTCAATTTCCTCTCTGATTTCATCTTCTATGATCCCCATTCTTAGTCACCAATTCACCTACATCATCTCCTTTATGTGCCTCCAATTTTCCAGGTTATGTCCCACCCATAATGCCTTGCACTAGATGCCGCCTTTAACTTGACAGGACAATCCACAGACATCCACATAGCTAGCACCTTCTCTTCTTTCAAGTCTTCGCATAAATGCTATATTATCAAAGAGGTTCTACCTTAAACATTCTATTTAAAATTTTGGCCTGTCCCTACCCTCAGAGATCGGTGTGTGTGATTCAATTTACCCTGCTCCATTTCTATTTCCCTTCAAAGACCCATATGACCTTCTAGTTTGCAGTGCAATTTATTGTTTATTATGCTGTTTATGTAAAGCTCTGCAGAGCAAGATTTTTTTTTGTAATAGTTTTGTTCAATGATGCATTTCAAGTACCCAGAACTAACACAGCATCTATGTCTTGATTGCTTGCCAAACAAGAGTTTTGTTTTGTTTTGTTTTTATGACTTTTGATAGCAGTGGGCAAACCAGATGATCAGAATGTTCACAAACTGTGATGAGATATTTTGTAATATATCTTCTTAGATTGAGCTATGAATTGATGCTTGCACAATAGCATATCGATGGGCCAGGATGTATTCTGGAATACAAATTATGTGTTACCTTATAACCTTATATATTTTCTTTAAGATTTCTCAATTCATAAGCTTTCTACACAGTTGTAAATTTAGGAACAGTGGGCAAAATATGAAAATGTTTTAAATGTTTTATATATCTATAGTCATGACAACTCCTAGAATTTAGATAATAGTAGAATCACTTGAAAAAATTAAAACAAAGTATTGTAATGGAGTTAAGTAAGATATCCTTTATATTATGTGAAATCAAGAAACCACATACACATACACATACTATACACATACACACAAACTGTAGCTGCATTTGGAAACTATGTAATTCAGAAGAAATGATCTTGAAAATAACTAAAATACCTGAGTTGTATAACTTATGTGATTTGAAACTAAATTTTACTATAATAGGTCTTTATTGGAATACTTGGTGCCAGCCGGGTGGATCAGGTAGTTGGAGCTCCGTGTTCCTAATGCCGAAGGCTGCCGATTCGATTCCCACATGGGCCAGTGGGCTCTCAACCACAAGGTTGCCTGTTGGATTCTTCTACTCCCAGAAGGGATGGTGGGCTCCACCCCCTGAAACTAAGATTGAACACAGCACCTTGAGCTGAGCTGCTGCTGAGCTCCCAGATGGCTCAGTTGGTTGGAGCATGTCCTCTCAACCACAAGGTCGCTGGTTCAACTCCCACAAGGGATGGTGGGCTGCACCCCCTGCAACTAGCAATGACAACTGGATCTGGAGCTGAACGGCGCCCTCCACAACTACGATTGAAAGAAGAACTTGACTTGGAAAAAATCCTGGAAGTACACACTGTTCCCCAATAAAGTCCTGTTTCCCTTCCCTAATAAAATCTAAAAAAAAGAAGAACGCTTGAAGACTTTCCCTTCCTTTGGAAATTGAAATGAGCCTTAACACTATATTTTCTGATACTTCACAGTTTCAAATTACACAATGAAATAAATAAACTCTATATTTAAGACATATAGAAAGCAGAAAAGTATAAGGAGTTTTTAAAATTTTTAGCAAAGAGGAATAATTTGATGTCTTCTTAGCTAATGGAAATTAAAAACAGAACTCCATAAGCTTTCAATACATTAGCAATAGATACTTATTCTTGATTTTGCTAATAATAATTTATTTGATTTTTCTGAGAATTATTTGTCTTTTGCAAATAGAAATAATAGTAACAGCAACAACAGCATCAAGAACAAAATCAGCAAGAAAAATACATATTAGGATGTGTGCTATGTGCCAGTCATTATGTTACATGCTGGACATGTGCCAGTTTTTCCTAATGCCTGAGGATAATGCTAAAGCTACTTCTGAAATTAAAAACTTTTTTTAATCATTGTGAAACTGTTATGGAAAGAAAACATCACAATACAGTATTATTTGAGAACAGCAACTCTTTCCTTTTTTATGGAGAATATTCATCAGCTTTGAAATTTATTTGTGCAAAAATCTTTGCCATCTATATATCAGTAATGTGATATCATCAATCTAGCCACTGACCACTGTCACCCAGATAATCAAGAATATATAAGAGTAATTTGCATTAAAAATTAGTGAATACTAATTAACTAGTGAGGATGTCTGAGGTTTTGGTACCCAATAAATGTCATTTTAGAAACTATGATTCTACAACAATTATGACCGTATGACAAGTTTCAGGGAAGGAAGAGTTCTAGTGACATGACAGCATGTGAATGCTGTTATTGCTAGGGCTCAATCATGTTCGATTATTGGAATTTTATAATAGATAAATGATTTTAAAAGTATATGCTAAGGTTAACATAGAATAAGAACATTAAAAATGCTTACTGAAATCAATAAGCAAATTAATATCAATGAAGGGACCCCTACTGTCCAATGAAGGGACCCTGAAGCATAGCATGCTGTATTTGGGCTTCAGCAAATCACCAGGACTATTGTAATGCTGAACAAAGCAATGCGATGTTCAGACTCAAGATCGCTATTGACTCTGAGTAGACAACACAATCAACATGTGGGTTTATCAGTGATTTCAAATTAGTCAAATTGTTTTTCAGTCATTCTTAAAGCCTACTGTTTAAGAGTTTACTTCCTGAAAAATATGTAGATATTAGAAAGAAAAATAAATACATTAAGATTTTTATTAGTCAAAATAAATTCACATAACTACATTTGGATTCTACTAGCTGATAATAAAGGATGACCTTCTTTAAACAGCAGGCAGGGTAGCTAGTCTGGACAGCATGTATTTGCAAACATAGAGTTTGTATTTGTAAGTACCACTTTTCAATGTTCTAAGCTTACCGACTGTGGAGATTGCATCAAATTTTCCATAAAAACAATTTTTCAGAAAGGAGATTCACTATATAAGAAATAATTTCTTTTAAGACATGCTTTAAAAAATTGTTTGCAATCAAACTAATTATGCCTATTCTATTATACTGTCATACATGACATAGTATGGAACAGCGGTTAGGGCATAGGCTCAGAAGCCAGCCAGCCTGCTTTGATGACCAGCTGAAGAAAGGAAGGAAGGAAGGAAAAAGGTTGACTCACTCTCAAAAAAACAAAAAGAAAAACAAAAAGAAAAATCCACCTTTAGAGTAGCTGTCGTATGACAGTCTCCTAATAGTGACTATCTCAAAATTCATAGCCTCCCTCTACACCCAAAATTCAACATTACAGCATTTATGGATTAACTTGATTTAACTGTGTTAAATTATGTTAAATTTTTATGAATTACAGATTGATTTGGTTTTATCAAATATTCTATTTAGGAAAAAGATCAGAATTTTGTTATAGGTAAAATTATAGCAAATATTGATTATACCTTTAGTGTGCATTGGTTCTATAGAATTAATTTTCACCTACCCCTAATAAAATTTTGCTAAAAGACTGAAAGTATTGTTGAGTGAAAGGAAATGTAAGATACTTTGTGGTAGACACTATGTCAAAGCTGGTTTACTGGTATCTAATTTAAGTTATTTGCAGGAGAATGTAGACATCTAAGGAGAAAGGATAGGAATAGTTGAGAGAGAGAGAGAGAGAGAGAGAGAGAGAGAGAGAGAGAGAGAGAGAGAGAGAGAGAGAGCGAGCATAATTGTAGGGTATTAAGCAATATATAATGAGGAACTTGTCAAGGCCCTTTATAACGTTTACTGGCATACCACAATTTTGATGAAGAAAACACATTTTTAGTTTTAAACGACCATAATACAAACACAGTTCTGAATACGATCTGTTCACAGGTTAGAGAGGAATGTGTAAAAATTGAAGTATTTGTTTCCCATGGGAGAGTATAAAATACCATAGATTATCTAAAGCTTTTCTTTTATTTTTGCCAATAAGAAGCTTAGAAGATTAATTTTCAGCAGCAACAATGCTGTTGTTCTTTTTTCCCCCATATATTTCAGTTATGGTTTAGGTTACTTCTGCTGATCTGCACAGTAAACAAGGAAATAAAGCAGAAAACAAAACAATGGAATCAAACTTTAAGGCATTCTCATGCTGAAAATCAACTGTTAGGACCAAATAAGACAGTGCTATTTTTGACACTGGACTTCTCTGACCTGGTGTAGGATCTAATTCATCATATGAGTCATTGCAAGCCCCTCATTGAGGAATTCACCACTCAGGAGGAAGAGAAAAAAAAATGCCTCGAGCATAAATTCTATATTGGACTTTGCTCTGGAGATATCATTGCCATTAGGGATATTTGTCTTTTACCAAAATACAACTCTTTTGGGCAGCTGTTTCTCTGCTTTCTGATAAAATATTAAATTCATCTCAAACAACATCTAGTAAACAATGTCTAATATCCATAAATACAAATATCATTTATGCAGCCATGCAATACACATTTATCACACCCTCCACTGCATTATATATTAGGGATGTAAAGTAGAAAAAGATACGTCCTTTAGCTCAAAGAGTTACCAGTTTACTGGAGGGTAGGGGGATGGGAAAATAAAAAAAGAAAACGATTAAAGCATTCTATGGAATATGAAATTTATCACTTGTTTAAATTAAAAAAGGATAGAACAGAAAGAATGGATAATCCTGTTGGAAATTTTAAGGAAAGTTTTATAGAGCATTGAAACATTGATGAAACTAATACGACCCATTAGGTAACAAAATATATGTCTTAGCTGTGTACCATGTTAATCAACCTATGAAAATCTGTTAAATTTTAACATCTGTATTGTTTTTAATGAGTTTTTAATATTTGCATTGTTATTAAACATGTTCGTTATCAAAAATAGGAACATTTCAATATGATTTACATTCCTTGAAAAACCAAATTTATGTAGTGAATAAGGGTATAATTTTGCTGAAGAATCTAGTAAAAAAAATATAGAAAATGTACATTTACCTGTCGAAGAAATATAATTTAACTGGTTACTTTCTTTGAAATCCACATGTCATCTAAATTCAAGGGGAAAAAATGAGGTTTAGGGATTATTCAAAGGGGAATAGGCCACTTCTCTTGAACTTGATTGAGAGAAAAGTTAATCTGAGACTAAATTATGAAACAATCTAGTAAAAACAAGAATACATGTGTACACGTCAGATTTCTGACTCAAAAGTTATATAGCACATGCAGATTCCTTAACGTGTGGCCATCTGTGGAAATAAAAGTGATTTCAGCGTGCACGTTTTGCTAAACACATCATAAATGTTATTCTTTGACTTTCCTGTTAAAGAAATTAGCCAGGTAGTTAATTTAGAGTACTTTTTAAATTTGCCAATTGCTATCAATTTTTTTAATCAACATATTATGGAATAAAATAAACGTAATGTCCAAAGTGCCAGACACATGGGTGTTGCTTGCTGGTCAGAGCCCTTCGTTTCTATTAAAATTCATTTTTGATAAAGAAAAAAATGAAAAATTAAAAGTGAATGCTTAAAAGTAGAAAAATTCTACTGCTATTTATTGAAATTAATATATTAATATATGTTAATAACATAAATATTTATATTATTAAATTCAAAATGTCCATTGTTAAGAATGGGAACATTTCAAAATGATTTACATTCTCTGAATAACCTAATTTACTTATTATAATTTTATTAAAGAATCTAGTTACAAAATAATACAAAGCAATGGACATTTACCTGCAGATGAAATAAGACTTAAATGGTTGTTGTCTTTGAATCCACCTGTAATTACAAATAGATGTATTATTATTCTGAATATCTGAATAAGCCTTAGGATTCCATATTTATTTGCTAATTCTCTCCAAGTAATGATCATGTGGTCAGTTACAATATTTGATGTGTCAACGCATAGGTGAAAATAAAGGCCACTAGTCACTACAAAGCTATGCTTCCTTACACAGAGGTTTTCCATGTTCCTTAAGTTTAATATTTATCCAGGAGTCATACTCATGATCTATGTTTTGTTGTAAAAAAGTTTTCCATGTTCTTGAAGATTATTCTTTACCCAGGAGTCACACTTGTTGCGGCCCGCGTGACCAGGAGGGCTCTGCCTGAGGGGGAAGGGTGAGGAGATTGAGAAAAGACAGAGACAGGAAAGCTGGGATAGGATAGGGAGGTCCACCATCCACGGATGGTGTGGCAGCGGCGCAGTCTTTATTTCACACACAGTTTTTACACAGTCTTAGAATATCTGTCTATACAAACAAGTATTAGCAGAACAAGCAGGCTTCCCATGGGGATGACCTTGCAGCTGCAAGGTCCTTACAGCCCACTCCCCACACACACTCATGGAATAAGATCAAGTAGTCGCATATTCTGCCAAAGAAATGATAAGAGCTAACACACTTACAGATACAACCAAGGGGAATTTTGGATTGAGATGAACTATAAGCAAACAGCTATCATTATTAATCAGTCTAGAGAGAATGCAGTTAGAGAGGAAAGAAATGCTCTTAAGACAGGAATAATATAGAGAGCGATTGAATACTAGTGCAGGTGACCTACTGTCTTGAGCTAAAATTATTTTGACTTTTATGACAAAATAGATTTCAAGAACCTTCTCTACATTTTAAAAAATATTCATTCGTTGTTAGCAACCATAAATGTACTATACAAACTAGAGAGCAGTCCATAGTACTACTCTCATAATTTCAAAAATTAAATATATATATACATATATAGAACCTATTTTGTTTACAAGTAAGCTTAGTGAGGTCCGGGGTCTGCTTTAACCCATTGGTACTGCTGCAGAGCCTTACACTATACTTGTCACAGAATGATTTAATCAAACAGTCAGATAAACAACCAGTTCTCAAGTGTGGATTCATTTACAGTAAGATGATGGGGATTCACACTACTTCTGAATGATTCTATGGAATGTTTTTCTTTTTTCAGCCCATAGATGTCTTGATGCAACATAAAATTATGAAAAAAAAAGGAGAGAGTGAATCAAGTAAAACAAACAAGAAAGTCTTCGGTGTTTTCATATTTGTAAGAATATTTTCTCCCTGTGGTTCAAAACCCTGATTCAATTATATCAAATTTCCTGAAGTAACAGCATCAACTGCCAATTAATACTCATAGGTTATACTAAGATTTTTTTCAATTAAGTTATCATATACATTTCCTTATGTTTTCTATACATACGTCTGAAACATTTGAATCCAAGAAAAATTCACAATTTATTTGGCTATGGAATGTTGGGTTAGATAGTAGTTAAAATATTTCAATTTGCCCAGATTAAGTTTCCAAATCTGTAAAAATGAGCATTAAATTATCCATGCCACGGAAGTTTTGTGATGATTTAAATGAGACATAAATGACCAAGACAAGCACATTGTTCCTTTACCGTACATTTCTTGGTCAAGAATGTAAATCACATGTTGCACTATAAGCTACCTGTGGGCAGTAATTGTGTGTTGAGTGTGCTTTACCAAAATGCAGTTTTGAGTACATCTTTGCATGCATAATGAGGAATCTAAAATTGAATTACAGTAGATCTCCTCCGCCCCCATCTGTCATTTTGCTTCCTGTAGTTTCAATTACTGGAGGTTAACAATGGTCTGGAAATATTCAATGGAAAACTCCAGAAACAAACAATTCAGAGGCTTTAAACTGCACGCAGTTCTGAATATCTCATTCCATTTTGTCACGTAAGTATTGTATCATCTCACATCATCACAAGAAGAAGATGGATGAGTACAAGACTGTGAGAATGGTGAGAGACACCATATTCACAGAACTTTTATTATATTGTATAGTTTTCTATTTTATTATTGCTGTTAAGTTCTCATGCCTGATATATAAGTTTATCATAGATGTTTATGTATAGGAAAAAAACATAGTATACAAGTTCTGACAATTAAGTTCACGAACTCATCCTAGAAAAAGTGCTACACACATCATTGTTGAGCATCACTACAGTCATCTTCGCAGTACTCCCCTTGGGGAGCTATGCACCGATCCAGCACCTAGTCCACCTTTCAAAGCAATTTTGGAACTCTTTTTCTGCAATGGCCATTAGAGCTGTCGTATATTACCCTTGATGTCCTAAATGTCCTCAAAATGTCTTCCTTTCAATATTTCCTTTAACTTTGGGTAAAGAAAGAAGTCACTGGGGGCCAGATCAGGAAAGTTGGGAGGGTGTTCCAATACAGTTATTTGTTTACTGGCTAAAAACTCCCTCACAGACAGTGCCCTGTGAGTTGGTGCATTGTCATAATGCAAGAGCCATGAACTGTAGACAAAAAGTTCAGGTCATCTAACTTTTTCACACAGCCTTTTCAGTACTTTTAAATAGTTAACTTGGTTACTATTTGTCCAGTAGGTACAAATTCATAATGAATAATTCATCCGGTATTAAAAAAGGTTAACAACATTGTTGCAACAAGTTTGCGAAATTAATTCTCACAACTTCAAGTACTATCCGTGGTTCAGGTGTCCTGGGGGTCTTGGAGTGTATCCCCTGAGGATAAGGGATGACTACTGTAATCTCAGATTGACCACTAACCACCTCAGGGGATGTTCACTGACCATGCTTTAAGAAGCATCATACTTTGAGTGAAGCATAATTTTCTTCACAATAATTTATTAAAAGTAAATTATTTCTGCTAAGTTTATATCAAAATACTGCATATGTATCAACATTCGAATAGCCCTTACTTTAAGGAAACACTAGAAAAAATATATTTCAACTGTGGCTATATAATAATGCCCTACTTCCGTGAATTGCTCCAAGTGGTCTGCAGAGCACCACAATCTGGCAGGAAAATGGGATGAAGGGTGGCGTACTAATATCTGAATTAGGCTGTGGACTGACTGTTTGAGGGAAGTGCCTTTAAAGCCTAATGCCAGCATTTTTCAGTTGCTATAAAGGGCACAACCAGATGGAATTATGAATAACAGAATAAACTTTCCTCGGGGAACCTATAGTTGATCTTTATATTTTTCTGATTCACTGTTCCCTCAACTTCAAATATAGGCGTTTTCCCCCTTTGCCTAACAAAGCCTTCCCATTTTTGTTGAAGTAACTCTTCCAGGACTACTGATTATCCAAGGCAACCTCTTATTATTATAAGCTTCCATTCTCTCATTTTATCTTCCCTATGCATTTTTCTCAGCAGGTTTCACAGTTGTAAATTTCCTGTGTGAGGGTGTGATATACACATGTGGTATCTGTGTCTGAGTCTATTTCCCTCATGACACTATAAGCTAGACTATGTGATGGAATACAGTTTAATTTTGAGCTACCATTGTATGCCATGGTTTGGCACAGCACTGACATAAAGTGGGACCTCGGTTATTATTATGAGTTTCATTTCCTCTATAATTAAATACACAGAAAAGTACCATCAATGATATTAATATAATAGTAGTCCTTTTATACATACAGATAAAAGTATTATTAATACTTTAGTAGTACATTTTTCCCTCCTTACAGATTATTCTCTTGGTTTATTTTGACTCATCACTTCTTCTCCTGAACTGCGAACTTTCTCAGGAACTGACTCCCACTCTTTACTTCCCTACCTGCCCACCAAGCATCTGAAAGCTGTCATGGTTTCTAAATCCCTCTGATTAGGTTTTCTATGGGGTCCCTCATCAATGACTCTTGCTTTCTCAGTCTCTCGCCTCCCTAACTGAAGTAACACCCCCAAAACCTCCCTGGGAATGGTTTTAACACATTACAATATGTACAATAGGTGATCCATACACACATCCTGACATCCTGGTGCAGCCAGGACACTTCTCTTACTCAGACTTTCTCCTTCGTTAAGCTCAGCTAGTTCCTCTCGGGAGCCAAACGCTAGACCTGTCCTTACTTTCATGGCCTTTTCCCCATCAATTCTTTGGATCCTAATGTCTCTGTTTATCTTCCTCTCCCCTTTTTATTCACTATGGAATGGTTGTATAGCATCAGTGTTTCAATGTTTGGAGTCACCATAATTTATTTAATCTCATATTTCAAACTTTTAGCCCATTAACTTTAGCTAGTTTTTTTTTTGTTTTTTTGTTTGCTTGTTTTTTAATGCTTTATAATTCCTTTCTTAAATCTTTGATTTCAACTCTGATCTTTGGTGATGGAGCTTTAAATTCTCTACCAGGGTTAATAAATACACAATGGCAGTGAATGAGGATTTATGTTTAGTTCCACCAACAATATATAACTGGATGAACCACAGAGGCAGAGGAAGGAATTTGGAAAAGAAAAGCAAAAAAAAAAAAAAAAAAAAAAAAAAAGACAGAAAAGGAAAGAGAAAGAAACTGCTAAAGTTAAAAGTGCATTAACTTGGTTTGTTGGGGATTATAGAAGTGCTATAGAGAAATATGGACTTAGGAGGAGGAAAGAGGGAAAGAACGGGAGAAAATCCTTTCAAGGAGAGGGAGAGCTAAATATGGAGAATAGAGTAAGCAGGTTGTCTTTCTACTAAATTGTATTGGATGAATGGGAAGGAAGTGCAAATGATGAAAATTGAATATCAAAAATGTGATTTATGCCAAAGTCTTCCATTGCAAATGATAGATGCCAGAAAAAAAGAGGCCCTGTGAATATTCCTCTGAATTTCTTCACTTGCTCTGGACTTCATGTCATTTTAAAATGGTCTATAAGGTTTTTTTGATTTTCAACTTCAGAGCAGCACTTTTGTTTTGGGTCTCATTAATGATTAAGGATAAAATGTGTGCTTCCTGGATGCTAATACTCCCCTTGAGTGTGTTTTTCACAGAATAGACTGTATTTTAAAATCATGCAGGGATGCAATATATTTTGTTAAATAGTAAAGTATTACAAAGGGTTCTTCCAATAGTGTTTCAAAATGCATTCAGTTTTGTTTGTTTGTTTGTTTGAAAAAAGGAGATATGCTAAGGAGCCATTTAAAAACCTTTACTTAATGCCTTTTCTAAAAGCCCAGAGAAGATTGGGAAACAAATGCAAAAAATAAAAGTCACTGGAAAACGTTTCTTTACACACCTTTAATACTTAACTGTTCTGGGAGTTTTGGGCTCCTACTATCAAATTATAGAATTCCCAGAAGGCTCAGAAGGATCTGAGGTTCACATCAACTTCTCTAATGCACAAAGCTCCAAATTTATCATCAAGTTTTTGAATGACAAAGGAGTTCTGATTCTAACTTCCACAGGGGCCATTAAAACAACTGATGGCTTCACTTTGCACAATTATGATGTGGACAGTAACTTTTTCATTAAAATGATAATCCTGCTGGGCAATCTAAGGATTCTAGTCTTATCAAATATGGCTTTCAAAGGAAGGATGGTGCTGCATCTGCATTTCTTTAGAATTAATTCCCTGAATAGCAACAACAACAAAAACAACAAAATTAAATAAACAAATAAATAAATAAATAAGAAAAGTGATGAAATTCTTGTAGTAAATGCCTTTGTAATGTTACGTGTCAAGATTGAGACTGAATTATCCCAATTTTTTGTGGTACTATGTAGGACACTTAGTTAGTCCACTGGTCTAGGTCCTAATGACTTCCTGAGTACAGCAGGGAATTAAATCTAAATCATGTGACTAAGCCTTCCCCAGAAATCACTGATGAGTCAGATTGCAAGCTATACAGTTGGGCAATAGTTGGACTTAGAGGTCCTTTGTGTTTGCTCCTAATATTTTCCTTTGCTCTTGATATGACTTTCATAAAGAGAAAATAGCATCCAGTTATCAAAGTGAAATAAGGAACTTTGTAAATATGAAAACAAACAACTGGACTTCAGAGAGGAGTGAGGGAAATGACAAAATTAGAGATAGAGTCGATTTTGATTATTCATGGTAGTTATGGTCTATCATATTGTGTGGTACTGAATCGGCAAAAGTAGAAATTCAGGGTTGGGTTCCTACAGAGCCTCTGTTCAAAATGTTTAGTCAACTGATGAATACATATCTTTGATTTATTTCTGTTTCTGTTTAATGACACTTTATTATATATATATATATATATATATATATATATATATATATATATATATATTAAATATGACTGTTTTCATTAACATTGAACTCGTAGGTCTACAGCATAACTCATGACTGAACAATGCTTATCTAACATGTATTTTCCCCATAAGGCACTTCAAAGCCTTCTTAGACTTATAATCTCTAGGTAATTATAAGTATAATCACTTTAGCACTGTGCTGGTGGGGCAGGTTTAAAAAACAATATCCTCCCCCAAAAGCATAAAATGTGAAAAAGTGGCACTAAATAGACTGCAAAAAGGAAACATGTTTATGGAATGAGAGCAAAACAAGAAGGTAGAGCATCCCTTTTCAGCTACCTTAGCTGGAAAAGTGTTCCTTAAGGGACTCCAACCATTGTCCTCCTGAGTCATGTCCACAGGTGACTAAAAGCATTAGGAGCATTGATTTTGTGGTTACAAATCAATTTTAGCAAGTAGGCCAATATCCAAATACCAAATCCATGAAGGATGAGGATCCACTGAGTTAAAAATCAAATAACAGGCCCAAAATGATGTAATTTTTCCCAAGACAGCCAACCAAGACTTAACAGCAGTTTCAACCTCTCCCAGGAATGCCACCTTCAGTCAATCTGCAATAGCCTGATTATCATTAATGAGATAATTTGCATGATAAGACCCTGATCATTCCTTTCCACCCCAAAATAAGATGTTCTAGCCTAAAACAATTAATCTTTTTGCTAATAACTTCCTCATCCCATCCTCCTTCTACTTATGTAACCTTCCATTTTGTACAGCCCCTGCCCCCCACTTGTTAGATGGGATGCTGCCCAATTCATGAACTGCTTAATATAGCCAATTAGATCTTCACAATTACCTGTTTGAATTTTTGTTCTTTAAAAATTGTGTGTTTCAAATAAATTATGAAAACTCATTTTTGTTTGTTGTTTTTTTTTTTTTTTTACAAAGTGACCATTTAATTGGGTACTTCAGAAAATATTTTTTTAAGAAGACATCTCTTTCCAGGACCTGATGGATGATGGCATAACCGAAATATTAATGTAAACCTATTTCTAAATCCTGGGAAGATGAAAATGCCTAATGCTGCTATTATCCTTTAATATTTTACCTTTCACTATTTTAAATGAGTAAAATTAAGCACATGCCTAATTACTAGGTGTTCAGAACACTTGTATTTCTTCCTTAGGGAGTTAGTATTTTTGTACTTAAAACTTTTATTTTCTATTGATACATTGTTTTTCCTATGATGTTCAGGTACACTCTATATTTTAATGATAGTAATCTTGTTTACTATCATTGAAATTTAATAATTTCCCTTGTTTTCCAATTTAGTTATTTGCTTTTTCAGTTGGATTTATTTGTATGTGTTAGGTCACAACAATGCTACAGCCTCAGCAGCCCTGGGCTGAGAATTTTTTAGTGTTTAAGCAAGTACAGGACATCTTTCTTCATCTAACTCAGCTCTGTCCTGTATTATAAATTTAGTTTTTGAAATGTACTTTTTCTGTTAAACTCTAACTCCTACAGTTCCTTTGTTTTTCTCTTATTGTTTAATTTGTAAGTATGTAGTGTCGGATAACCCCATTATTTGACCCGTGGTTTGCCAAATGTGTACTTCTCCAGAATCTGCATTCGGAAGCCTTGTAGAACCTACCTGATTTGTCATTTGCTCATTCTACCTTCACACGTTTTCAAGCTTTTCATATTTTCACTTTGCTAATAAATTTAATTGAATTTAAAGTCAGCAAACATTAATACACAATGTCACTTTATATATAGGGTTATGACTGCTGTATATTCTGTATGTTTAATATTATGATGGTTATGGATCATGTTTTCTTTTATTTCCCCTCTGCCTACTTTTTTTGTTGGTTGCTTCTTTATAGTTGATTTGTCCCCAGTAGCGTATAATGAGTAAACAAAGATAGAGGCAAAAATAAATAAATGAGAAGAAAAAAACTGGAAAATATTCCAAGAGTATAAAATATATAAAAGGAATAAAGCGGGGATCGAGATGATAATGGTTAATCAGTGAAGCATTGGTAGAAACATAACAAGAACTTTGATAACCCCATGATGTTAGAGATCTCGGGAACTCACTTGAAAGTGACATGAGGCCATGCTGGATATTAATTATTTCATATGCTGTTTGGTTTAAGCCCAAAATAAACATAAATAGGAATACTATTGCCTAATGAATTGTCCTTGAACCAGGTTTCAGTGACATTTCAGAGATTTAAAGGGGTGATTCCAAATATTGAGAGCCATTGAAACTCAGAACTAATGAAGACAGTCATGAATATGCTATGGAAAGAGAAACTTTGGTGAGGTTTTTGTTAGAGCACTGGCCAGTGTGATCCCTGGCCTAGGGGCATTGCCATTATCTGATAACTTATTGGAAATGCAAAATTTTGGGTTCACCTAATGCCTATTGAAATATAGTAATTGGATATTTTCAAAAGTAATGGTATCTACATATACCAGAGAGTAGGAAATGGAATCCATTTGTTGTTGTTAAAGGACAAATGAGAGGCAATGAGTGTTAAGTTGGGATCAAAGAATTGCAATTTGAAGAGCACAGGTTTATGCCGAGACCCAAATAATGTCCCAATCACAGGGTGAAATGAAGGGGATTTTGTGAAAAAAAGGAAAGGATAATTGAATGAAAAGAAAACATTCCTATTGGTGCTGACAATCTGAGCTCCTCTTGGATAAACATGATTGGTTGTTGATTTTACTTTTGAAAACAGAGCCCGGGTGGGCCCCCACAAAAGAGGCCTCGACTTTCCCTGCCCTAGAGCTTAAAAATTGATCAAACCCTTCCCTGCAGGGTGAGCTTGGAATGTCCCCTGGCCCAGTTCCTGAGCTTAGGATGTCCCCTATCCCAGTTTCCTGCTTTAGATAATTACCCTGAAACTTATGCTCTCTTACTGGTCACAATGCCCACCGTGCTTGCTGATTACAGTCTCTATGGCCTAGCATTCTTTCCAGGTTACTGTCATCACTGCTCCTGGGTTGATGACCACATTGGAGAGCCACATTGTCAGAGGGGAGGCTCCATGCAGACCCCTGGAACCAACGCGTAGCCTCTGGAGGAATGTCCAGATTTTCCCTTAAATATCCCAGGCTGGTATGAGAATGTGAAAGCAGTTTTTGGAGGTGTTAACACATTGCCTTCTCAGACCACCGGTGCTCTGAACTCCTGGGGAAGTCTATTGGCTGGGAGGCACAGGCAGCACCAGTCCAGGACTCATTTGGCCTCCGGTTTCATTTTCAGTGAGTCCATAATCATCAGCCCTTCTGAGCACAAAGTATGCTTTCTGGCTAACTTTACAAACGTCTATAAAACAGGTGTGGCTTGGCCCAGTTCAGAGACTCAAGGCACATGACAAGCGATGCTGTTTTCTCTGCATTGGCTGCTCCGGCTCCATTTTAAAATAGCTCATTTATGTCATTTTTCAGATTGTCAAGAATTCAGTTTCTGTTCTCACAGAGAAGATATGCTGATGATGGATACTGATTGTGGCAGAGTGACCATGGGCTTTATTATGTCTCCTCAGAGGAGGGACTCTAGTGTATTGATAAAGCTTGTGGGCAGTGCAATCATACTGCTTGGGTTTATCTTCTGACTCTCCCACTAACTGGCTTGATGACATCAGACCAATCACTCAGTATCTCTTTGCCTGTGTTGTTGATTTGCAAAATGAAGAAACTGTCTCATAGGTTTGTTGTGAGGATTAAACAAATGAATGCTTTTAAAGTACTTAGAAAGTAGGTGAAACTAGTAAAATTTGACTATTAGGCCTTATTTTTATGGATTCATTACAGGAATTAATACTGTATTATTCTTAAATACAATACATGAATACAGTCCACGTCCTAGTTTCCTATTCCCTAAAACAACTAGAAATTCAAATTAATTTCCATGGGAATCTATTGAGTGATACCCAGTAAACTTTGTCATTTTTATTTGGGACAGGTATTTTCTATAATCCTATAATCCATTCTTTCTTTCCACCAAAAGGTATTTTCCCATATTCCATCTGTAGTTGGTAGTCATCTGATTTTGAAGCACAGAACTTTGTCTTAGCCAAGCCGATGTGTTTTACTAGTTTTTCTGAGTTTAACAATGTGCCCGCCACTCCATTTTTCTGACAATTTGGTGAAATCCCTTTATGTCTTTTTATGCCAGTCTGTGCTTCAGGGGGAGCTCTTTTACCTATTGTTTGAAGTGGGACATCCCTGTCAGTCACTGAAGCCTATTGTATTTTCTCTAGACGTGCACATTGATCCTTAATCAATGTCTCCTGAAAAGCTGCCATTTTTCAGTATTTCATTTGCCTTGTTAAGTTAATGGTTCCAATTAAAGGATTCTGGGTCAGTGATAGCAGTTGTACACTGTCATCTAAAAGATCACAAATTTCATACATCTGTCTACTCGGCCTAATCTGCACGCATTGAGTTATAGCAGTCCTGTAAGTGTCTAACAGATTTTAACATTTATGTCTTTATTGGCAATAATCTTAAGGGGCCTATTCTCATATTTGAAGCATGAAAATACTTAAAAGTTACAATCTGTGATGCTAGCATTGGGAGACTTTTAATGCCCAAATCTCTTGGCTTCTTGAATGATCCCATATGCTTTATGGATGCTTTCAAGGTACCTTCAAATAGTTGAGCTGGAATTAGGTGAATCCTATCGTTAAGCTATTCTGTGGAAGCCAATGGGAGAGGAAATTGAAGGTCTTTCCGATTAAAAGTTCAAATTGTGATGATTGCACCTTTTAGTCTCCAATCTGTCTTTTACCTTGATCTTCCTAAGCCTGTTCAGTTCATCATATTGAAAAGATTATGACATTTTATAAACCACCTTGGAGAAGTATTCCATTTCAATTCAATGGCTAAGTCATTCCCTGGGCCTGCAGCACTATCCTGCTGTGTTCAGTCCTTTAATGTGGAAGTAATTCTTGTGTTTATAAAGTTTTGTGGCTTTTTAAATCCCACAAGGAAACCTTGCACTTTAATGTGAGATAAGCTAAAAAAAATATATATATATTCACTGTACCTTTGCTGGTCTGAAAGTAAAAGCTTATCAAAAGTAGGGAAATGCTACCCAGAGCCACCTTAAACACCGGTAAACAAAACGTCACTGGGAAAAAAATATGACGCAAAATACCCTTTTAATGTTGGGAATTTTGAACTGAGATGCCAAACTTAAATATAATTTTTTTTAAATAGCATTTTCATAATTTCAAAAATAATATGTATTCTTTGCAAAAGATTTTTAGAAATTTTAAAAATGAGAAAGAAATTATCTTTACTTCAATAGAAACATAACTCATATCCCCCTTTTCTAGTCTTATTCCATACATACATACATGAGTTTAAATAAAATCAGTTATCTGAATGTAGCATTCATTACCTTATACATTTTATCCATGATATTATATTTTCTCTTGTGCATGAATCATAATATTAAATTGACATATTTTTGTTAACAAAATCTTGGCTCATTATTTTTGATTATTGCTTTAGACTACATCCCTGGCAATGAAACTGATGGTTAATCATATTGCTGATATTCCCCCCAGAAAGGTAGTACTGATTGTGTCCTCAACTTTGGCAATACCGATTTTAAAAACCAAACCAAACAAACAAAAAAACTTTTAGCCAAAAAAGGTAAGTTAAAACTTCCAAATTTCATTTACTGCTTCACTGGAGAAAAATTACCCTGCTTTTTATTCTATTTTTATTTTTATTTTTATTTATTTATTTATTTTTAAATTGTTCTGTTCCTTACTTTTAACATATCTATGTCATTCTTGTGAACATTGGAAGGTAGAATTCTGCTAATTATAGTAGTCGTTGTCTTTACCTAATCTACTGTTTTAGAAAGAGGAAACTTAATTTAGCTTTTATAAATATTTTATATCTGAAATAGAACCTCTAATAATGCCTAAGTGTCCTTTTCTGCTTCTTCATTAATTTGTCTGCAGCTGGAAAAGACTTTAAATCCTCTGTGTTCTTACTGAAGTCTATGCTGTTAAAATAATTGAAAGTGTTGTAAGGCCAATAACAAAGAAGAAATTCACTTTGGTTGGATTAATTTTAGATGAAGGGCATGAAAACTTCCTGTTCTGGATTGTTATTGTATCATAAAAGTGGTTCAGCAAAATATTGTTATTTTGACCTGCCCTCTTCTTGCCAATATTGTGTAACATGTTGGTCCAGTTTTTATCCCACTCTGTACAAGTTCTATAAATGTTGTATTTCTGGCCTTTGTCTCACCCTACTATGCAAACCAAGTCATGAATTTGTAGAATTCAAACTTTGGAACAGCCTTCTCCTTCAACTATTAGTACTTTGGAAAAAAGGAGTTGTCAAACTCCTTTGAAGTACTGAATTTCTATCCACAGATAGAAAACAGAGTTTTCTGTAGCTTGTAATTCTTAGATTTTAACTTCATGAAAATTTCACCCTATCAATTATTATAATTCCCTAATCAATTTTTGTTAGTGGCCACATTATATCCAACAGTTTATGCATTCCATTATTTTTTACTCATGGTTTTTATTAACAAGTATTCACTTACACTTTTTCCTATTATAAAAGGGCTGCAATAGATACCTCTCACATGTGCAAATGTAGGTACCATTGCTTGTATCATTAAGGAATCAATTTTATAATTTATGGTGTTTTAATTGTAATAGATATCATCAAATTGCTTTCCAAAAATTATGTAAGGATTCACATTTCTAACATGGTGTGTAAGGGCAAACATTTTATTTAGATCCCTAGCAGAAATAAATGTTTGTTTCATGTGTGCTAATCTGATGGGTATAAAATAGTATCCCACTTATACTTTAATTTGCCTTTTTTTTTTTTATTACCCAAATTTTTGGACATTTTCTTACTTTGCTCATTTCTAATTCAGTTCTGGGAACTGTCTTTTCATATATTCTTTGCCTATTTTCTATGGAATAAATTTGAGTTTTTCTTCAGGATTTATAAATTTTATATTATAATCTTCATTTATCCTTCATCTGTATTATAATGTTTTCTAATATTTCTACTTAATCTCTATTTTAAAATATTTTTCAAAGGGTTACCTAGGGATATGTTTAGTAATATTCAAGTAGGTCAGATTGTTTGGCTCCCATTTTTTTATCTAATGGTGATTCTGTTACTATTGACATACTAACCAGCTTTTTTAAAAAATAAATATTTTAGTTCAGAATGCAGTTTATCATTATCCTACAATTTTTGTTTTTCCTGATTTTCCTCAACTAACTTTAAAAAACTATTTAAAAGCATATTGTCCTTATATCCATAAGACTGATTTATTAAAAAAAAATATTGCTCACTCCTAGACATAATTCTGAATTACTAGTTTGTGTTGTTTGAAACAAATTCTACTCTTGCTGATTCATGTATTTTTTTTTCTGAAAGAATGTATATATTCTAATACATTGCATTCTTACAACATAATCCTTTTCATTGACTGTTCAACTTTATTGCTATTATATAATAAATATACAATAGTTAGACTATAAACATCTAATATGCATGCAAACCTGAGAATGGTTCGTCAGTAATATTCATCACTGCCTTTCTCAACTTCCCGGTAAAATACTAGTACGCGAAATGACCCACAAAGGTGCCCACACCCTATTCTCTGGAATCTGTATGCTTTCTTACTACATAGCTAAAGTTATTTTTCAGTTGTAACTAAGATAGATTTAAAATAAAGAGGCTGCCCTGGATTATCCAGGTGGGTCCAGTCTAATCACACAAGCCCTTAAAGCAGAGTATTTTCTTTGGTTGGAGGTAGAAGAGATGAGAGAGAGAGAAGAAAGAGTTCCTGTATTCAAAATGTGTGAACGACTCAATGCCTTGTGGGTGGTTTGAAGATGAAGGGGGCCAAGTGAAAAGAAATGCTGGTGGCCTAAAGAAGCTTTTAAAAAAAAGCTAGGCAAAGCTTTAAAGAAATTGTACAAAACAGTCCAAAATGTATTATGCAAATTATACTAACTGTCAGTTATTCAATTAAAGTTTAGTTAAGTAAACAAAAAAAGAAGAAGAAGAAGAAGTTTGGAGGCTTTCAGCTGATAGCAAGGATATGAGGACCTCAGTCCTATAAAGGCACATTACTAAATTTTGTCAAGAATTGAAATAAGCCTAGCAATGGATTCTCCCCTAGAATTTCCAATTATTAGTCCAGGCCAGTTGACTCTTTGATTTCAGCTTTGTGAGCAGAGAAGTCAAGCCCAGCAAATGTATAATCTTCAGAATTGTGAGATAATAAATAGGTATTTTTTAAAACTGCTAAATTTGTGGATACTTTCTTCCAGAATCAATTGTAAATTAATATAAACACCTACTGAGAAAAATAAAACAAAACTCCTTTTGTCAAAATATTGAGAAATATTAGTTGAACACAAGATTAACTAGCTAGAGTAAGAAAGGAATTGGTAACTTCTTTAGCACAAGAGGAGATCTGCTGAACAGAGAGATAGCAGGGTATTATAACCTTTAATTCCCTTCCACATCCACAGTCCTAGCTGAGTTTAAAGGTTTGGGATCTATAAGAAACAGAAACTAAGTTATTTGGAATTCAATCAGAGTACGTTCCCAATTCATAAAATTTCTAACCCAAGTAAAAGGTAGCAAATAAAACAAAACTAAACAATACAAAACAAAAAAACAACAACAAATAAGTGCCAGATTGTTAAATAGAAGTTAGTCTTGGTTGGAGTACATTATATCTTGAGGCAGTGCTGTTCTCCATAACATGCAGTAATAAATGCGAATGAAAAGAAAAAAAATAAAATTTGAAAAACCAGAAAACAAACAAACAAACAAATCCTATGTCTAAAACAAAACTCTAGCAGCTAGGAATTCTGGGAATTATAAATTTTTGAGTACACCATTGCTTCAGCTTGATAGGGGACTATGTAATGTGAGTAGAATACTCTGTTTAGGCCACAAAAAATGAGCACCTGCTATCCACATGGAATTTAGTCCTTATTTATATCTGAAAGTTGGAAAACCAGTATCCAATTAGTATGTGTATATGTATATATATTTATAGATTATCATATATCATTATATGTTTATATATTATATGTTTGCCAGAGTGATGGGTATAAAATATTCCATGTTTGCCAACTTGATGAGTATAAAATTACACATATATGTGCATGTATAAATGTGTATACACATATATACATACATATGTGTATATATATCGTGTTTCCCTGAAAATAAGACCTAGCTGGACAACCAGCTCTAATGCATCTTTTGGAGCAAAAATTAATATAAGATCTGGTCTTATTTTACTATAATATAAGACTGGGTCTTATATAATGTAATATAAGACCGGGTCTTACATAATATAATATAATATAATATAATATAATATAATATAATATAATATAATACCAGGTCTACATAATGTAATATAATATAAGACTGGGTCTTATATTAGTTTTTGCTCCAAAAGACACATTAGGGCTGATTGTCCGGCTAGGTCTTATTTTCACGGAAACATGGGGGGGAGAGAGAGAGAGAGAGAGAGACAGACAGACAGACAGACAGACAAACAGAAACCAAAAATTACAAGGGAGAAAAAAATGTGCTGAAACAGAATAAGATTTTCAGAAAAAAAAAAAAAGCTTAAATTTTGGTAGAGGATGCACAAATCAATGACTCTTTGAAATATGCATTTAAATAGAAGAGAACAAGTGAAGGAAGAGCTAAATGCAATCATGAATGCAAGAAATAGAAAATGGCCAATTAAAGTTATCATAAAATATGGCACAGTGTTCAATGGATATAATAGAAAACATTTAATGATGTAGAATAAACTTTTGAAGTTTTCTCTTAATTAAGAGAAGAAAACCACAAAAGTAATTAAAGCAAGCAAAAAATAATTTTAGATACAAATGATTAATCTTACTTATGAACAATAGAAACTCAACAGGAGAAAAATATCATAAAAGATAAATTCAGTAAAAAGTATATTTTGAGGCAAAATTACACCCCCCCCCCAAAAAAAAAAAAAAACAGAATTGCATTTACTCCAAGGATAAATATGCCCAGGTCATTCAGATAGAAAAATGAATTGTATAACATAGGGAAAAAGTGCTTTATCTTGGCAGATTTGAATAGAAGATGAATTATTGAAAAATTACATAAGACATTTAGCTTTAAGAAGGAATAAAGGATTTGAAATAATTTATATTTCATATGTCTCAAATGGAAGATTTCACTATCTTATGGGTATAAGAATATTTTGAAATCTCCTGGGGTGGCCGGTTAGCTCAGTTGGTTAGAGTGCAACGCTCTTAACAACAAGGTTGCCGGTTTGATCCACACATGGGCCGCTGTGAGCTGTGCCCTCCACAACTAGATTGAAACAACTACTTGACTTGGAGAGCTGATGGGTCCTAGAAAAACACACTTAAACAAAAGTTTTGGAAAAAAATAAAGAAAGAATATGTTGAGATCTCCATGTGATAATATGTTACCCAACAGAGAAATACTTAGTCACTACAGAAAATATATAACATATAACTCAGGAGCTATGTTTAGTCCTAAAGTGATTATTATAGCCTTAAGAAGAGAACTTAGGAATCATTGTACTGAGCTGTTTTCAGTCTGTTGGAGAGTATCCAAATTGTACCCCAAAAATAAGAAACATGAAATCAGCTACACAAATTATAGACCTGGGGAAAGGTATTAAATTGTGGTAAATTGCTGAAAATTTAGAGAATTGATCTGTAGTTTCCCCCCAGAAATATGTATGAAAAACAGCACATCAAAATAAACCAAAATAATCAATGATATTTGTTTTGTTTTGTTTTTAACCCATTAGTAATTCCACATAGAAGCAGCATACCATAGAATTAACCGAACAGTGGTCACTAACGGACCTAACCCAGCTTTTCATGTGGAATAACAATGTATCTCTGCAATATATCCAATCAATTCACAGCTTTTGAACAACTATAAATTTGCCAGTAAACACATTTCTCACATCCCTTTCACTAATTAACCCACTTATTCATCAATGAAAGCTGATATCTGTAACATCATTAGGCTTAGTTAAGGCTTTGTTAAGACTCCTGTTGGTGATCTAAGAAAAAGATTAAGGTGATAATAATTCCACCTAAATTGTGGACATTTTAATAAACATCAACGGTCTTTGGGGTTTGTATAACTAATTAGGCAAACTGAATGTCCCTAAAATGAAGATAAAATTAACAGACACCTGAAATGCACATATACACATTGATCTTACCATGTTGGTGTTGATGCAGGGGAAACTGTCCCCTTACTCCTTCAGCTGTTCTGTATGATTAAATTATTCAAATGACATGCAGGAGAACATCAAATGTTAATACATAAGCAAGGGAAATCCACATGCCTATGAAAATGCCAAAGACAATAAGGCAATATCAGGTATATACTTATGCCATTGTGGACTGAGAGGGAGGTAGGCAATTCAAAGGTAGGTGAGACAGAGCAAACATTTGGTAAATAAATTCTTCCAGGGCACCCAGAAACAATGGGGCACAAAGGGGAATCTAGGGGAGCAGATTTTTCCTTGGATCCTCCCTGTCTGCCACACTTCACTCATGTACTAGGTGAATATGCTAAGGTTCCCCTCCTGACTCCCCTTTTTCCATCTGAATAGCTTTAAGCAGGTAAGGGGGAGATGAAAAAAAAATCTTTGTTTGTTGGGTTTCAGTTGTTTTGAACTTAAAATAATCTGCATCCCGTGGGTCATATTCTGGGGAGACTCACTCCTAACCTCAACATTAGGAAAAAATATAAACACAACCTTGTTGTGGAATTTTATGTCAGGAAGACAGCTTTGAAACTGAGTCTGTCTTGAATGTTTTTCTTAATAGCTCTGAGCCTCAAGTCCATCATACATGAAATAAATATAATACCGATCACCCACACAGTGTTGTAAATATTAAAATAGATAATGAAGTAAAATAAGAAATGAGCATGGTGCCTGGCTTGTCACAAATTGCAGGTATTTTTATTATTATATAAGGATAGTTTTGGGGAGAAGATAACTCTAAAATTTACCTGCGAAAAATACTTTAATATTTGTGCACACAGTCCTGAGACATGATCTCATATGATTAAAGACTTAGTCCCAAAGTTCATAATGAAGTATTCCGGAGCCCATACAATTAATCTCCTGAAATGTATTTAATAATGGATCATTCTTAAAAGAATTGATGCAAAATCAAAATTAGTGTACATATAGTGAGATACTTATGTAAAATCATCTGGATCGGCGAAATATTAAAACTAGACTGAAATAGTGATGTTTTTCTTCTTTGCATTTTTATGCATTTCCCTAAATTTTTATAAAACTGCTATGAGGACATAGGAGAGACCAATGATTATATTCATACACCAAAGTTCCTGTTTTATTGTTATTTTGCTGAGCCCATTGATGAGTTTGGGCTTGACATTGGGGGGCATATATGGGCAAAGAAGACATATTCACAACGTAAGAGAGAATTAGGTACTACAAAGGCCAATCTGCAAGGGATGCAGTAAAGAAAGTAGTGGGTGCAGAAAAGCAGAAATGGGGCTTTTAAGATGTCAGAAAGTCACAAAGTCTTCTATATGCCCTTTTTGTTAGCTTTTAAATCTTTAGAAATTTTTGCCAAAATTCCTGGCATTATTGGAGTAAGAATGGCATTTGTGGCCAAGTGAAAGGGATGAATTTGGAACACCTGGTCCACTTACTGTAAAGCATTGTCAACCTAGGCAGAAGAGAAAGGCAGGAAAAATCAATCTCTGGTTACATGAAGAAGACTTAAGAAGTGTGGATTTAGAATTCTATAGGCCTTGGAAGAAGCAGGGAATGAAGCTTCTCCAAAGGACAAAGGGGCCCCAAATGATATCTAGGATGTAAAACAAAACGTAAGACATCTTATTATTTATTCTTTAAACTAGAGCAAGTGATGTAGTTATAACAGACCCTCGCTAAAGCTATTTCTATTTGATATTTTCAAAACTATGTAAGCAGAGTAATTTTTAATTGAAGAAGTCATCATCTGTGCCTGGTTCTGTTACTAGTGATTGATTTTTCTCATGAGGGGTCATAGTTTCCTGATTCCTCGAAAGCTTGATAATTTTATCGGTTTTTAGATATTGGTATTTATTGGTTGCTAGATACTTTTGTATTCCTTAAATATTTCTGTGCTTTGTTCTTGGACGCAGTTAAATTACTTGGAATAGTTTGGTACTTTTTATCCTGGCTTGCTCAACCTTTCTCTGCTTGTCTGTTTATCTATCTATCTATCTATCTATCTATCTATCTATCTATCTATCTAGAACAGAGCAGTCTTTAGTCTAAAGGTAATTTTGCTGTAAGTGGAGACAATGCCTTTTTGAATACTCTATCCAATATCCCATATATTATGAGACTTTTACACAACTGCTGGTTGAAACAAAGTATTTCCAGCCCTTTGCAATCACTGGAGCTTCTTGTGTGTGTGTGTGTGTGTGTGTGTTTGTGTGTGTGTGTGTGTGTGTTTGTATGTGTGTGAGTGTGTGTTCCTGGTGGCTCTTTTCTAGCAATGTAGTTTCCTCATATGTGGATGCTGATCAATTCTCAACTGAAGACTTCAATGGAACCTTCGGTATATCTCCATAGCACCATCTATCTGCACCTCTCTCTTCTTAGTATAGTGCTGTCATCCCAACTTACCTGTCCTAAAATTTCTAGGTGCTTGGCCAATCTGAATCTTCAATTTGTTCTCTTCAATTCATGGAGACTACCTAGATCTATTTGGGTTTTCCCACCTTGTCCTGTGTCCTGATTCTCTCAAAATAGTAAGTTGAAGCAATTGTAGACCTCAGCTTGTTTTTTCCCTTTGGGATTACTGCCCTATGCTTCCAATAGTCCAATGTGTAATAATCTGAAGGTGAATGTCGTGTTTGTCACCTCTGGCTCTCTTTCACTCCCTGTGCTTCTGAACTCAGACACTTAGTAGGCCATACTCTCTGTCTGGATTATATTCCCTTCTAGATGGAAACTGCTGGAGTAATGTCTAGGGTTTTAAAATGTAATTAATGAAATTTTATTCAATCTAAATGGCCAAGGGGACTGTAATAAATTCTTTGCTGATATAGGACTAAGCAGTTGTGGCAAACAAAATAACTGAAAAGTAGTGGTAGAAACAGAATAGATTCCTAAAATTGTTTGAGAAAGAAAGATAAAGCTATCTAAAGTGGATAGATAGTTTAGTTTACACTATGAGTAAAATATCTCATAGCTGATCCCTAGGGAAGAGCATAGTTAAATTTTAAATTTAAATGGCACATATGTGTAAAGTGAGAAATAGAGAAACGTAACTTACGATTAAAAGGAACACATTATAATAGCTATTATTTTGAAAATTACAAGTCCATGTCTATATATTTCTACCCTCAATACCAAAGCCCAAATGGTATGTTCTGTCAAAAATTACTACTTTGATTACAGCTTTAGATGAGTAAACAACTTGGTAAAATAAAAAATATAAAGTTCTATTATTTTCAATCTACTACATATTTACTAAGTTATAAGTTGCATGGTTTTGAGAGTTTTGTTCAATGTTGTATCCCTATGAAATCATGGAAGACCTTAAAGAGCATCATTTTTAATTGTACAAAAACAAAGTTGGTGTATCCACCCTACCCAATTTCAAGGTTTACAAAAAAGCTTAAATAAACAAGATAATGTAGTCCTAGCATAACTATAAACAATGGAAGAGAATGGAGAAACAAGAAAGAGTGCCATAAAACAACACATACACACACATACACACAGAGAGAGAGAAAGAGAGACAGAGAGAGAGAGAGTCTTTTGTTTTTTTTTTTTTTTTTTTTTTTTTAAACTATGTGTCAGAACATTTAACGGGCAGATGACAATGTTTTCAGCAAATGATACTGGATAGATTTATTGGAAAAATAGAGATCCTTGCCTCAAAATACACATTAAAATTAATTAATTACCATTATGGATGCAAAGGAAAAATGTAAAACCAAAAGTTTCTAGAAAAAATATAGGAGAATGTTTTCACTACCTTGATAAGATGAAGATTTCTTAAGACACAAAAAACATTAATGATGCAAAATTATGAATTAGATTCATCTAAATAAAGCATATCTATTTATAAAAGCACCCCATTATAAGAAGGAGACGAATGAGAAAAAAACATTCATAGAACACATACTTGATACAAAATATATACCTAAAATATATAACCAATTCATAAAGATCAATAATAAAAAGACAATAAAAAGTATCAACTGTTTTCCTCCCACTGAATGTGTCCAGACACAAATGAATTATTTTGTCCTCTGTGACATGTTGAGGTGAACAAAGAAACTCGACTGATAATCTGCCTATTAGGCATTGGACATCCACAGAATTTTAATAATAATAGTTGTAATAATAAGTAGACATATACTTAGGACATATATCTGACATACATAATTGCAAGCATATGATTTATTTATCTTATTTCAATTAATCTTTAAAATAACCATATTGTATTCTATATATTTTATATACGTTGAAATTGACACACAGCTTTTAAGTACTTTTCTTTGTATCAGATCTAGTTTGATCAAATCACATTTTAAGTGTAAGTTATATTATCCTATAATTTCTAATTGTTTAGAGATTTTTTAATCAAGAACAATTTATACTTTCATTCATTCACTTATTCAAAAAAAAAATATCTGAATATCTGTTCTATTCCAGACACTAGGCTAGTGAATTCAACGGTTGCAGAAACAGGTGAGAAACCAAAGATAAACAATACGTGATTTCTAGTTTGTTTTCATTCAATTTTCTTTTTAGTCCAAAGACTAAAGGTATAGTCTATATTTAGAACTCCTTCACAGTACATCACCATGAAGTTTCCTTACTAATGATAAATATGTTGTGATTTGTAAATGATAATGTCTTACATTCAGAAAGCACTATCTGAGTTTTTTTTTATATATACATTAACTGACTGCTTTAAGTGGCAGCTGCTGAACAGAATTTTACTTCTATTGGGTTTGTTGTATTTAATTAGGAAAAATTATGAAGGATGTTTTTCGACCCCAGGGTGTGATGAGCATGAATTGACATGACAGATACTGCAAAAGAGTTTCACACCGTGAGACATTTTGCAAAGATTTGCATGGGGAATCATATTAATAAAAGTAAAAACTATTGAGCATATAATTCCCTATGTACATTTTCAAAAATTAACTCCAGTGGGTTAATTTTTGATTTGGGGGACTACTAAATTGGTCACAGATTTACATTTTAGCAGACATTTTTGGGAAGTAATAAATAATAAGCATTCCCAGAATAAAATAGCAAATGAGGGAAATAGTTATTGTTACCTTCTAAATTTAATTTTTTCTTTCACTTCTGATCCCAGAAGTGAAATTCATGGTGCACAAAAGAATAAGATGAATATTGTTTAAAATCATAATGAATTTTAACAAACTGAATGAATTGTCATTTTGATTTATATCTAAATATACCAATTATTATCCATAATTCTTTAAAGGAGTCAAAATAGACTTTTGAAGTTTACAATAATCCAATTTAATTAGAAATAATTAAATTGATAATAAAATGTTACAGAGATGCTAATAAGAAACATTAAATAACCCAAAGCAATCTATAGATTCAATGCAATCTCTATCAAAATATGAATGACATTTTTCACAGAACTAGAACAAATAATCCTAAAATTTATATGGAACCACAGAAGACCTCGAATAGCCAAAACAACTTTGAGAAAGAACAAAGTTGGAGGTATCATGCTACTGACATCAAGCTATATTACAAGGCCATAGTAATCAAAACAGCATGGTACTGGCATAAAAACAGACTCATAGATCAATGGAAAGAATAGAGAGCCCAGAAACAAGCCCGTGCCTACAATATCAATTAATCTATGACAGAGGAGGCAAGAATATACAATGGGGTGAAGACAGTCTCTGCAATAAATGGGGTTGAGAAAGCTGGACAGATATATGCACCTTCTTACACCATATTCAAGAATAAACTCAAAATGGATTAAAGATTTAAATGTAAGTCCTGAAACCATAAAACCCCTAGAAGAAAACATGGGTAGTAAACCCTTTCATACTGCTCTTAGTAGTATACACACACACACACACACACACACACACAAACACACACACATATATGCATATATATATTTGGATATGTCTCCTTGGGCAAGAAAAACAAAGCAGAACAAACAGGACTACATCAAACTAAAAAGTTTTTGCACAGCAAAGAAAACGATCAACAAGATGAAAAGACAACTTACTGAATGGGAGATGATATTTGCCAATGATACATACTATAAGGGGTTGATATCTAAAATATGAGGTTGAACAATTAAGTTTGCTAACTCATCCTAGCAAAAGTGCTCCATACCTCATTGCTGAATATCACCACGGTCACCTTCAAAATACTCCCCTTGGAAAGCTATGCACCAACCCCAGTGCCTAGTCCACTCGTCAAAGCAATTTTGGAACTCTTTTTCTGGAATGGCCATCAGAGCTGCCGTTGTACTACACTTGATGTACTGAATGTCATCAAAATATATTTTTCTCAATATTTCCTTTATCTTAAGGTAAAGAAAGAAGTCGTTGGGGGCCAGATCAGATAAGTAGGGAGGGTGTTCCAATACAGTTATTTGTTTACTGGTTAAAAACTCCCTCACAGACAGTGCCCTGTGAGCTGGTGCATTGTTGTGATGCAAGAGCTATGAATTGTTGACAAAAAGTTCAGGTCATCTAACTTTTTCATGCAGCCTTTTCAGCACTTCCAAATAGTAAACTTGGTTAACTGTTTGTCTAGTTGGTACAAATTCATAATGAATAATCCCTCTGATATCAAAAAACGTTAGCAAAATCATTGCAACAAGTTCGTAAACTTAATTGTCAGACCTCGTATATCGGGAACTCACACAACTTAACAGCAAAAAGACAAACAATCTGGTAAAAACTGGGCAAAGAACCTGAACAGACATTTCTCCAGACATATAGATGGCCAATAGACATATGAACTGATGCTCAACCTCACTAATCCTCAGGTAATGCAAATCAAAACCACAGTGAGATATCACCTAACACCTGTCAGAATGGCTACATCAACAAATCAACAAACAGCAAGTGTTTGCCAGGATGTGGAAAAAAGTGAACCTTGTGCATTTTTGTTGAAATTGTAAATTGGTGCAGCCACTATGGAAAATAGAACAACCATATTACCCAGTAATCTTATTTCTAGGTATTTGTCTGAAGAAATCTAAAAACACTAATTCAAAAAGTTACATGTATCACTGTGTACATTACAGCATTATTTACAATTGTCAAGATATGGAAGCGACCTAATCGTCCACTGATAGATAAATGGATAAAGAAGTGGCATATGTATACAATAGAATATTACTCAGCCATAAAAAAGAATGAAATCTTATGTGCTACAACATGAATAGACCTAGAGTGCATTATGCTAAGTGAAATAAGTCAGACCAAGAAAGACAAATACCATATAATTTCATTTATATGTGGAATCTAAATACAAAATAAATGAACAACAAAACAGAAGCAAACTCATAGATGCGGAGAACAAACTGATGGTTGCCATCGGGGAGGGGTGTTGGGAGGCTGGGTGAAAAAAGTGAAGGGATTAATAAGGACACGTTGTCAGTTACAGAACAGTCACAAGGATGTAAAGTACAGCATAGGGAATATAGTCAATGATACTGTAATAACTGTTTGGTGTTGGGTTGGGTACTAGACTGGTCAGGGGGATCACTTTGTAAATTATATCAATGTCTAACCATTATGCTGTACACCTGAAACTTATATAATATTTAATGTTAATTGCAAATGAAAAAAATATATAAAAAAATGAAAAATTTAAATACAAGTTTTGCTAAAAAAGAAACATTAAATACTTGCTAAAAGACACAAAAACCTTTGTTTCTAATAGTGGTAATATTAAGGGTTAAAATACTTTATTTTTAAAATATTATTAATATAAAGTAAGACAAAAATGCATATATTCTGTATTCAGAAATGCCTAGTGTTCAATATATGATTGTTAAAAACTGGAAATTTATGATGCCAATAAAATAACACTATACATGCTAATATAATGAATACATTTTCTTCAGATTTGCTATTGCTATTCATTTATATGATATACCCCTAAGCCAACATTACTACAGTTAATACTAATACTAATAATAAATTTCAGAAAATACTCATTTGTCCATATGTCAAGATTCTGTCGAATTCAACTAATCAGGAGTCATCTAGGTAAATGAACATAAAGAAAGTGGTTAGAGTGATAAATAGATATCACAAAGACCGATCATCCTTTATGTGTGTGTGCCCCAGCACGGGCTATTATGTGGATGTGTATTTCGAATGAGGAAGCACATGAGAAACACATTAAAAATGAGCAATATAAATATTAGTATGTGGCAAACTGCCATCTGATAAAAAGTTAGAAAATGAAGCAAATAGATTAACTTGCAATGATATTGAAGAAATTTAATGTAGAAAAGTTAAATTTAACTTGGGAGCCCTAAAATACTACTCTATGCTATCGTACACATACAATTTAAAGAATGCCAGTGAAATTGTCATATAAGATGATTAGAAAGAAGAATGAACAATATTTTCCATCTTTGAATTACTAATATGAGATGGAATAAAATATATGCACTTCCCACATAATTCTGGTGTGTGTGTGTGTGTGTGTGTGTGTGTGTGTGTGTGTAAGGGAGGGAGGGGGGATTCCATGTGACTGGAAGATTTACACGTATGTTTGGATATGGAAAAGTTCAAGTCCACTTAAACAGATGGTAACTTTTAGATTTAATATGCTATAATTTCCATTAAATAATATTCATTCATTTTAAGTGTGTAGTTGAATAGTTGTTTTTGTAAATTATCTAGTCAGATAAACTCCAATATAACTATATCACTGAAAAACATTCCCTCTTGCCTTTTTGCAGTCAATTCCCTAACCTCTGGCCCAAGACCATTGATTTTTTTTCTCTTCTAGAATTTTATGGAAATGGAATCATTTATACTGTAGTATAAAAGACACATAGTTTTTTTGCTCAGCTTGAACTTAAAGCAATGCTTTTGAGATTCTTCAGTGTTGTTTCATATGTTAATGTTTCATTCTTTCAAATCACTTAGTATTCCATAGTAGTGATAGCTCATAATTTACCTGGCCACCAGTACATGGATTCTAGTTTTTGGTTAATAATACCACTACTGAGAATATAGGTACAAAAGACTTTGTGTGTGACCTATCATGTTTTTATTTCTCTTTGGTAATTCAAAGTGGAAGATAGATGTCTTATGACAGAGAAACATTTAACTTTATACATTACTGTTATAACTGTATTCTAAAGTTGCCAAAGATGATTCCCACCAGGAAATAGGACAGCTCCACATTTCATTCACATTTGCATTTTTCAATCTTTTTTAAATGTAGCTATTTTAGTGAGTATGTAGATGTACTTCGTTTTGGTTTTAATTTTCTTTGCCCTGGTGACTAGTTTCACTGACTATCTTTTTAGGTGCTTATTGGTTACTTGTATATCTGTTTTTATAACCTTACTATTCAAAACATTATATCGCTTTTTTATTTTAAATACCAGGTTTGTTTTCTCATTGTGTATAATGTTTTTATATAATATGGACATGGTCATTTTGCAAATATAACTTTGCAAATATGTTATCTCTGTGGCTTGTGTAGTCTCTTTTTTTAGGTTTTGAGAACAACTTTTTCAATGTTGATACCATTAATTTCTTTTTTTAATTTTGCTTTTGGTACTTTTTGAGAAACATTTTTCCTATCAATGTCATGAATATTTATTCTATGTTTCCTTCCAGAAGCTTAATAATTTTAGCTATATTTAGGTGTATGATTTATTTCAAAGTAATTTTTGTGTGGAAAATTTGTTGGATTTATAAATATGGGTTTAGTACTAGACTGGTTAATTTGTTACATTTATATAAGTTTATTTATTTATTTTTTTACCTGTCTTCATTAGTGTAGCTTTACAGTAAGTCTTAAAATTAAGTAGTGTAGGTTCTTCAATCTGTTTCATTTTCAAAGTTGTTTTGAACATTGTATATCCTTTACATTGCATATATATTTTAAGAGAAACTTGCTGATTTTTTAAAGAAATGCTGGCTAGGATTTTGATTTATATTTCCATTCTGTAAAGAATCGCCCTTGTAACAATATTGAGTCTTTCATTCCATGAATATGGTATGGATCTTTACATCTTTGATTATGCACACAAATGCTGTAAAGTTTTCAGTCTATAAGGTTTGAACTTTTTTAAATACATATTTTAAACGTATTAATTTTGATTTTAATGTCAATTAATTTTATGCCATTGTCTAACTGCTTGCATTGTTTAATTGCATTTAGAAATATATAATTGTATATACTAAACTTAAATCCTTTGACCTTATTAAATTTACTTATTAGTTCTAATACATTATTTGTAGATCAAGGTTTTCTACATAAATGATAATGTGATCAACAAAGAAAGACATTTTACATTTGTCTTTTCATTTAATATGTCTTTTATTTCTTTTTCATGTTTATTGCACTGGTTAGGATTTAAGGTACAATTTTAGGTAGATATGGTAAAAATAGATAAATTGACTTTTACTTTTCTTAAGAAAAAACAATGCAGTATTTCACCAAAACATAATATTAGCCATAGTTTTTCCACAGAGTCCTTTACTAATTATTATGTTATACGAATATAATAAATTGTGTATTATTATATTTATATTTATATTTATAATTTATAGATTTATATAATGTAAAATTACATATTAACATATTTACATATATTTTATATAATTGTAATATTTTATAATATGATGTATTAAGTACAACATAATTTTATTTACTTATAATTATATAATAATTTGAAATTCGCCAATTGGTTGCATACACATTTGTAATCATGTCTTCTGATAACTTGATCTTATCATTACAATAAAGTGTTTCTATTTAATTTAAAATACTTTTTGTCTTAAGACCTATTTTTATGATATCACTATAGCTACTAGAGACTTGTTATGTTTAGTTTAAGAGCTATATTTTTCTACCCATTGTTCCAGCCTATCTGTAAATTTACATTAGAAGTAAGTCTCATAGGCAGAAAAGAGTTATTTTTATTGTTTCTGACAAGCTTGGTCTTTTAATCACAGTTCTTAATCCAATAATGTTTAGTACAAATTATTATCATGCTTGAGTTTGGGTCTACTTTTGTTTATTTTGTTTTTTCCGACGTGTCGTATCTCAGGTTTTGTTGTGTTATGTCCCTTCCTTGCATTCTTTCATTTTAATTATTGAAATACTTTTAGATTTCTACTTTCATTTTCCTATTTTCCTTTTAGTTCTACTTCTTTGAAATAATGTGTGCTCTATTGATTAAAATGTAGCTCCTTAATTTCACTATATATATATATATATATATATATATATATACACACACATATACACATATATATATACACATACATATGTATATATATGTGTACATATGTGTGTGTGTATATATATATGTGTGTGTGTGTGTATATATATATATATATATATATATATATATATATATATTTATAGGTAGACATCTCTGGCTCTTTTCATTCTGGCATTTCCTCCAGCCACATTTTTTCCCTTTTGTCTCCTTGGCAAGGAGAGTGCAGTGTTTGTTTTGTTCTTTTGCTTTACTGGTATCCTTGTGCCTCTGCAAGTGTCATGTGACTGTACTCAACCTTAGGCTAAAAGCTACATATGGGGGAAGCTATTTTGTATACTCCTTCCCCAACTGCGTCAGGCATATATGATGCCGGACAATTAAGTTTGCGAACTTACCCTAGAAAAAGTGCTACATACCTCACTGCTGAATATCACTATGGTCACCTGTGAAGTACTCCCCTTGGGAAGCTATGCACCAATGCAAGCACCTAGTACACCCTTCAAAGCAATTCTGGAAGTCTTTTCCTGGAATGGCCATCGGAGCTGCCGTCATATTACACTTGATGTCCTGAATGTCATCAAACTATCTTCTTTTCAATATTTCCTTTATCTTCGGGTAAAGAAAGAAGTCATTGGGCATTAAATCAGGTGAGTAGGGGGTGTTCCAGCATCCTTTATTGGAACAGTTATTTTTTTGCTGGCTAAAAACTCTCTCACAGACAGTGCCGTGTGAGTTGGTGCATTGTTGTTATGTAAAAGCCATGAATTGATGGTGAAAATTTCAGGTTGTCTTATTTTTTCCCACAGCCTTTTCAGCACTTCCAAATAGTAAACTTAGTTAACTGCTTGTCCAGTGGGTACAAATTCATAATAAATAATCCCTCGGATATCGAAAAAGGTTAGCAACATCGTTGCAACAGTTCTTGAACTTAATTGTCAGACCTCATACTCCCCACCAGAGTCTGTGTTTTTTCTCCAATTTATTGGAATAGAGATTTGTTTCTTGTGGAAAAGTCCTCTGGCAGAATCTTCAACTATTATTACCAGAAATGCAAAGTAAACTTCATTAACTATATGTTCAATTGATCTTTGAAAATAGAATTTCTAATGTATAAAAGTAAATATTAAATTTAAAAGAAAATAGGACAAATATTCAGTTCTATAATTTCCATTTTATTTTTTAAAGATTTCAGTTTTTTATGAAAAATCATTTTCCCTATAATCTCTTGTATCTAATAACTGTATTTATTTTCATGCCCATGTTTATTGTCTTAAAATTTTGAATCACCTAAAGGTCCGCTTCTTGTCTATTTTTTTTCCTGAAGGCTTTTGTTGTTTGTTCTTGTCTCTGATATCCATGGTGATTGCTTATTAAAAGACAAACAATGTGTCAAAAATTACCAAATAATCTGAATGATGTTATCTTCCTCCATAAAGGTCAGATTTTTCTTCAGTCAGGAATTTAGTGTATGGCTACTTAATTTTATCCAATCCAGGGAAATAGATTGTGTTGTCAGTACTATGTAATTAAACTGGTTTTCACTTATACTACAGGTATACATCTTTAAGGATCTCAGCTAGAGATCTGGGGAATTTATTTCTTTTTTGGTGGTCTACTTATGCCACTTTTAATCCCCCTATCACTTGAAACTACTGAAATATATATTTAGCTTTTTAGCGTTTTAGCAGTGCCTTTACTTGATTATCTTTCAGTATCTTACTTTGTACATGTGCAGGTTCAAATTGATGAATGCCTCAGGGAAAATTGCATGCAGAATGGTGGACTAATTTATTTCCTGCAGTTTCCTATTCTCCAGGTCCACAGTCTCTCACTTCAAGTAAATTTAGTAGTCTCCATCTCAAATTCTTGTCTCCCTAGTTACACATGGTGCTGCCGCAAGCTCTAAGGCTCTGTTCATTACTATGCTTCTAGCATTATAAATTATCAAATGGTCTGAGGGGAAAAGTGGCAGAGAATGTAGGATTCATCACAATATTACACCTCTTTCCAGCATCCTACTTATTCAAGACTTGGCTGCTGGATATTCTCCAGTGTCTTCAAACACCTGTTTTGTTTCGGATGCTGGATATTCTCTAATGCCTCCAAACACTGGTGTTCTTTTGTTTATTGTTCCAGCTTCTAGATTTATTATTATTGGGAGACTTAATCTAAACAAACACCTCTGTCTTATGTTGCAGCAAAACTCTTTCAAAGTATTTTAATATAACACACTTTATTCTTTGGAATCAAAAAGCAATATATGTTTAAGCCCTTCCAGTTTCAACATTTGCTCTATCTGAATGCCCTTGCATTCAGGCAGGTAAACTGCCAATTCTCATCTCCTTAGAACATTATGTTACAAAGGCTCAATAACAGCCAGTAACATTTATATCAATTCTCTGACTCTTTCATACCACCTTCCCTAGAGTTAGCTGCTCTAGAGACAAGTGTTCCATGTCTTAAGAATTACAGGTAGGGCTTTACTATTTTACACTGCATAATCTGGGTATCTAGCTTTGTCACTTGCTATGTTAGTTTCCTTGCCTTCCCCACCCCCAATCCAACTGCTAAACCTATGCCATTCATTTATATTTTGGAGATGATTATTTCCCATTTAGACAGCAATTTCCGTATATTAGTAAATTAATGCTCGCTGCAAAATTAATAGCCTCATAATATCAGTGGAAGACCTATTTCTTGCTAATATCATGTTCTGAGACAGACAGGCTCTCATGGAGAGTTCTCCTTTAAGTGATGACTGAGGGATTCGTGTGTTTAACATCTTGTGGCCCACCATCCCCTAAAGCTGTGCCATGTACTACAATAGCTACTAGACTCATGTAGCTATTTAAATTAAATTTAAATTAATTAAAATTATAAAAATAAAAATAAATCATTTATTTAGTCCTCAGCTCACTAGTTACATTTCAAGCGCTCAGTAACCATGTGAGGCTAGCGGTGAGCATATTGGACAATACAGATATAGAAACTTTCCTTTAATGCAAAAAAAATCTCTGATGCAGAGCTTCTCTAGAGTCTACTAAAATTCCTTACTGGATCCTCTCCTTTGTCCAGCCAACAAATAAAGAAAGACAGCCATCAGTTTCTAGGAGGACACTATATGACCAGATCTAGAAGTGGGGTATATCACTTTATACCACATTCCATTGAGCAGGCATCAGTCAAATACATCTTCCCAACTGTAAAGGAAGTGGAGAAATCAAATTTTTCTATCTACTTAGAAAACAAAACTGGTGAACAACTAGTGCCTAACATATGCCTACAGTATTATTTTAGAAAGATTAAAAAAATGAAAATTAGAACATTTAAGAGGCTGTATGTATATACAGTAGTCAAAGAAAGGGAAGGAAAGTTTTAGGCTTCTGACTTACACCAATAAAAGTGGAATTTACTAAGATGAAGAATACAAGTATATAAACATATGTAGGTCAAAAGTACAGTTTGGACATACCTTGGAGCAAAGAAAACCACAAATGGAGTCTCTTAGAAGCCAAAACATTATTGTTTTTAGAAGGTAAGACTCTTCATTGTGCAAATAAAGCTAAGAGTTCTAAATAGCAATGATTTAAAAATGTCTATAGGCTATCTTTCTAAAAATATTTGAAACGAAAGCAATAATACCTAAAAACCAATTGTCAGCATAACAATGTGTGGTCTTTATTCTCTTCTATTAATAACTATAAATCAGTTGCCCTAATATTGCATTTTTTCATTTTAAACCAGCATGGATTTGACTAGCAAATGTCTTTTGCCATACTTTTGGGAAGTTTATATCTTATAACTCAGTTGTAGGCTATGTTTGAAATATATAATTTCTAGAATCACTGTTCATTTGTAGGTATTAGAAAAAATATCCCCCTGCTGAAATAATGTGCCTCGATGTGAACCAAATAAAACATAAGATTAATATAAGTTTTTGTACTTTAGTAAGTATAATGCTAAATGGTAAAGTACTTAGTATCAGGGAAGCATTAACAACACAACTCCAGTTAAAGAATAGGTAAGGGGAAATCTGAGTTATTACAAAGCAGAAAATATTTCCTAGTGACAGTTTATTCTGTGGATTGTCAAAGGATAAAGTTCATTTGAGGCCATATGCTTTCCTTATTCTCACTGCTTCATAAACTGAAGAAACTAAAAGCATTCGTTTTAGAGCTATGCAGTACAAAACACTGTTTTGAAGGGTCTACAGATGAATGCCAAGAGGTTATCCCACAGTGAAAATAATGGGATGCCCCAGAGGTTAGCTATTTTTTTCCTTCTATTTTTGAGCTTCTGTTTACTTATCTCATTCCTAGGTTTTCTATCTTCCAAAATCCTCTTAAAAAACAAAAGTATCAGCATGGTGACTGTAAGAAAAAATAGTAAGGTTGAGAAAGAAAACTGTGCAAACTGAGTAGAAAAATTTATTGTGATTAAAATGTGCTGTATAATTTTCTCTTACTCGTTTTTTTTTAAACTGTGAGTCATTTGGAGGGATACTAAAATGTTTTCTCTACGGTTACTAAGAACAATGCTACATATTATAGATTACTTATAACAACTTACACTGATTTCAAATTTACCATTAAAATGTTACCTATTCTCATGTGATTCTAGGTTATTCAAATATGCATAGCAGCAAGAATCTAGAAATTTTTACTATTATAATCTTACTGGTAGGATGATGCTTTGGTTTCCAGAATAAGCTCACATGATGGCTCTATTCCAAAACAAGAAATAGAGCCATTCAGTTTCCATTATCATACCAGAAAAGTGACACCGCATGTTATTTGATGCAAGTATTTCAGACTCTTTCTAAAAATTCTTGAAATGATTAAAGACTTTCACTAGGGTGAGATATGTGTGTGTGTGTGTGTGTGTGTGTGTGTGTGTGCGTATACTTTATTTATAAATATACAATTTACAAATATATAACTTATAAATGTATAATTTAAATGCATTTTATATTTATATGTGATATATATTTAAACACACACACACACACACACACACACACACACACACTCATATAGCCATGAGTACCAAACATTTGAAGTGCAAACAATTCCTGTAAAAAAGAAAACAACCAAGATAAAGACTGTACTGGGTGCTTTTCTCTGGGTATCATCTTTAAAATATTAATATCATTTTCATTTCTCTTTCTCCTACAACCTGACTTGGAAATTTTATAGAGTGAGAACTGATATAAACTGATGCAACGCAATACTGAGACCCCATTAAAGAAAGTAAAAACATTTATCTCTGGATAAACAAGCTGGGACATTGCACACAATCCCTGATTAATGTGATGCATATGCATATTATTACATTTGTTAAATGACTATTTAATGTTTATACATGCATACTACAGAGCATAATGGCCCTCAAATCCAACTAGTTAAGATCAAATATTGGTTCCACCTCTTATTATGTGACCATGAGCAAGTTATTTTACCTATAGCTCAATTTTTTTTCATCAGGGAAATGGAGAAAATTAATTGCAACTGCCTCAGGATTGATATTAGAGTATGAGTACAGTGATTCAAGCTGTGCCTCTTGTCTAAGCAGCGTAGTACATGATAGTTTTTGTCAACCTTAATTTTAACAAACACAATTTGGAAACTATACAAATGTATTGAAAAGAATAAAAACATTTACTGTATAAATATTTATTGTAGACATTTGAAAAAAAAATTCACATTGTCAAAAAGCCAATGTTTTTCTCTGAATAAAATCTACCAGCACATTTTCTAAATTGTGAATGTTTTTTAGTACAGAAAAAGAGAATACTTTATTTAAAAGACTTTTAAACCGTATCGCAAACAATTGGCCACTTCGTTCACGTAATAAATACAAATTAACTTTCATTAACAAGAATTTAAGTGAAAGTGTCTATCATACATTATTATGTTCAATTGTTGTAGAACACCTGCCCTATAAAATTCAATACGAAAGCATGATAGACAAAAACATTCAAAATTAGATGGAAAATCTTGTATTGTTTGCAGGTGATATAAATTTAAAAGAAAAGAAATCCTAAAGATGCAATTGCTTATATATTTGCTCTGATTAGAAAGTAGAGAAACTATTGGATTCAAACTAATTTAGAATGAAAATTTTCTGGTTTTATAAAAGTGGTCAGAAAATACCGCAGACAAGAGTTAACAAATAAGCTAAATTTAGTTAAATAAACAATAAAAGATTAGAATAAAAGTTATGAGAAATATTCAGAAATCTTTAAACAAAAAGCTACAAACTTTACTGAAGGGCACAAGAATGATTCGCCAATATGGATAGTCTGTTACTAAATGGAAAGAATTAGCATGAGAGTAATTTATAATAATGATAATAGCCAACACATATTGAGTGTTTGGTTTGTGGTAGAAATTAAAACACTGACTTACATAGATTAATGCATGTATTTCTCCCAGCAGTCCTATGAGGCAGATGGTAACATGAGCTCTAATTTAAGGAGGAAACTGAGACACAGAAGGAGCTGAACTAACTTGCTTCTTTCATACATCAAGAAAGGGATGGAGGAAGGATTCAAGCACAGCCAGATGTACACAGCCATTGCACTCTGTCATGATGAAAATTTATCTAAAATTTCATGTAATCTTAATCAAATTTACAACAGGAAGTTTTGTAAAACCAAATATGCTAATTTTAGAGTTCACCTAGAATAATTAGCATAGCACAAGCAACTTAGAATTCACAAAATAGGATGCAGTTCTTGCCGTTCCTTATGTATTAGCATGGAGAATGACGAAACTGTACTTTAAAGACTGGGAATCATGTTCCAAGAGAAAAGGAAAGATCAGTAAAGAGTGCTGGAAATATGTCAATAAAATATACTAGCATATTTTTTAAAAAACCCGTATCTCAAATCTTGAACTAATGATAAAATAAAGTAATACAAATGTAAATTATATAGTAAACACATGAACAAATTAAAAGAATTATATACAATTTTTTTAGTTTAAACATAGAATTCATTTCTGTTCTTATTCCATACTTTGTAGTCATTTGACAGTTTACTGGTTCCTTACAAAATCTTGACACTTATTGTGATAAAACTGTTTCAAAAGGCAAAATTCAAATGTAATTGATACCTCACTAGTTAAAATATGCTCTCTTTCTTTAAACTTAAGATATATTTGATCCAATTCAGTGATTCATGACAAATTTATGACTGATGATGTTGGCCTTAAAAATAAGGAATATTCCTGACATTTTAGTCAAGAATAAGTTTCCTACAGGGTCTAATTGCAAGGATCCTTTGTAATTAAATTGTTCTGAATGTTGACTTAAGTTTTTTTGTTTGTTTGTTTGTTTGTAATTTAATTTAAAAATGTATTGGGGTAATATTGGTTAATAACATTATAGAATTTTCAGCTGCACAAAATTATAATTCGACATCTGTGTACTTTGTTGCGTGATCACCACAGAAGTCTAGTTTCCTTCCATTACCATATATTTCACCCCTTGTACCCACTTTACCCTCCCTCCACCCCTTTTCCCACCTGGTAACCACCATTCTGTTGTCTGTATCTATGAGTTTGTTCTTGTGTGTTTTGTTAGTTAATTTGCTACCTTTTGTTTTGCATTCTAAATATGAGTAAAATTATACAATTATGGTCATTCACGTCTGACTTATTTCTTAGCATAATAACCTCAAGTTCCATCCATGTTGTCATAAATGGCAATATTTCATCTTTTATTATGGCTGAGCAGTATTTAACTGTGTGTGCGCGCGTATGTGTGTGTACGTGCGTGCACGTGTGTGTGTGTGTGTGTGTATCACATCTTCTTTATCCAATCATCTGTCATTGGACACTGGTTGTTCCCATATCTCAGCTATTGTAAACAATGCTGCAATGAACACAGAGGTACACATATCTTTATAAGTAAGTATTTTCATATTTTTGTGTAAATGCCCAGAACAGACATTGCTGGATCACATGGTAGCTCTTTTAAATTTATGAGAAATCGCCATACTGTTCTCCATAATGGCTACACTAATGCACATTCCCAACAACAGTGTACAAGCGTTCCTTTTTCTCCACATCCTCTCCAACACTTATTTTTTTAAATCTTTTTGATTATAACCATTCTAATAAGTGTGAGGTGATAGCTCATTGCATTTCGCTAATAATTAGTGATACCGAATATCTTTTCATATGTATGTTCCCTCTTCTTCCTTGGAAAAGATTTTACTCAGCTCCTCTGTCCATTTTGTAATCTAATTGTTTGTTTGCGTTTTTGTTGTTGAGTTGTATGAATTCTATTGTTTGCACATACCTCCCATTTGGTTGTTTGTCTTTTTGTTGTGTTGATGGTTTCTTTTGCTGTTCAGAAGATTTTTAGTTTGATGTAGTCCCATTAATTTAGTCTTGCTTTTGGTTTGTTGCCTTTGGGGTTGAGTTCACAAAAACCTGTCTGAGAACCTTGGTCTGAGAACATTAATGTATTTATTCCCACTTGAATTAATGTGTACAGTGCTAGACAGTAGACTAATTTCATTGTTTTACATATGGCTGTCCAGTTTTCCCAGAACACTTATTGGTACTGTCCTTTCTCCATTGTATCTTCTTGGCTCCTCTGTAGAAAATTAGTTGCCCACATCTGTGTGGGTTTATTTCTGGGATCAATTCTGTTCAGTTGATTTGTGTGTCTATTTTTCTGCCAGTGTCATAATGCATTGATTACTGTAGTCTTCTGTAGATTATTGTAGTATAGTTTGAAGGCAGAGAATGTGATACCTATAGTTTTGTTCTTTTTTCTCAGGATCGCTGTAGCTACTTGAAGTCCTTTTTGGATCCATACAAATTTTAGGATTTTTTTGTTCTATTTTTGTGAAAAATGTCATTGGGGTTTTGCTAGGAATAACACTGAATCCATATTTTGCTTTAGGTAATATGAACACTTCAACAATGTTGATTTTATAAATCCATGAACATAGAATACCATTCAATTTCTTTGTGTCTTCTTCAATTTCTTTCAAGAATGTCTTATAGTTTTCTGTGTATAGGTACTTTACTTCCTGTATTGTTTATTCCTAGGTATTTTATTCTTTCTATTGCGATTACAAATGAGATTGTTATTGTCATTTCTCTTTTTGATGTTGCATTGTTAATATATAGAAATCCAACAGATTTTATATATATATATGTTTTCTATCTTTCACTTCACTGTATTGTTTATTGTTTCTAATTGTGTGTGGGGGGGGTGTGTGTAATATTTAGGGTTTTCTGTATGTAGAATCACATCATCTGCAAATAGTGACAGATTAACTTTTCATTCCCAATTTGGATGCTTTTTATTCCTTTTTCTTGTTTAATTGCTCTGACTAGGACTTCTAGTACTTATTTTACTATAATATAAGACTGGGTCTTATATTAATTTTTGCTCCAAAATATGCATTAGAGCTTATTGTCTGGCTAGGTCTTATTTTCAGGGAAACACCGCATGTTGAATAACAGAAGTGAGAATAGACATCCTTGTCTTGTTCCTGATCTTAGAGAAAAAGCTTTCCGTTTTTCACCATTGAGTATGTTAGTTGATTTGTCATACATGATCTTTTTGTGTTGAGGTACATTCCCCCTATGACCATTTTATTGAGTGTTTTTATGATAAATAGGTGTTGTATCTTGACAAATGATTTTTTCTGCATCTATTGAGATGACCATAATTTTTTTACCTTTTATTTAGTCAATATGATGCATCACTTTGATTGATTTGTGGATGCTGAAACATCCTTGCATCTCTGGAATGAATCACACTTGGACATGATATATGATTCTTTTAATGCATTATACTTGATTTGCTGGTACTTTTCTAGCTTTGGACCTGTGTTCATCAGAGATACTGGACCATAATTTTATTTTTGTGATTCCCTTACCAGTTTTGGGGTCAGGTAATTTTGGCATCATCAAATGACTTAGGAAGTGCTCCCTCTTCTTTAGTTTTTAGGAAGAAGTTGAGAAGAATAAGTGTTGAGTCTTCTTTGAATGTTTGGTAGAATTCACCAATAAAGCCATCTGGCCTTGAAATTTTGATTTGGGGAAGTTTTTCGTTTACTGTTTCAATTTACTTACTAGTGATCAGTCTACTTAGGTTTTCCAATTCTCCATGATAAAGTTTAAGATAGATACATGCATCTAGAATTTGTCCATTTTTTTCTAGACTGTCCAATTTTGTGGTGTATAACCTTTCATAGTATTCTTGTATAATCATTTGTGTTTCTCTGGTATCTATTGTAACTTCTCTTCTTTTATTTCTGACTTTATTGAGTCTTCTCTTGTTTTCCTTAGTGAGTCTAGCTTAGAGGTTTGCAAATTTTGCTTATCTTTTCACAGAACCAGCTCTTCATTTCATTAATTTTTTTCTATTGTCTTTTTCTTCTCTATTTCATTTCCTCTCAGATTTTTATTATTTCCTTTCTTCTCCTGACTTTGGGCTTCGTTTTTCCTTCTTTTTCCAGTTCTTTAAGGTACAATGTTAGATTGTTTATTGGAGATTTTTTTTCTTATCTCTTGGGATGGGTTTGTATTGCTATAAACTTCCCTATTATAACCACTTTTGCTGCATCCCCCCAATTTTGGTATGTTGCATATTCATTTTTATTTTTCTCTATGAATCTTTTGATCTCTTATTTCTTTTTGACCCAATAGTCATTCAGTAACATGTTGTTTAATTTGCACATATTTGTGATTTTTTCCAGCTTTCTTCTTGTATCTGATTTCCAGTTTCATACTGTTGTGGTCTGAAAATATGCTTGGTATGATTTCAAGTAATCTTCTTAATTTATTGAGATTAGTTTTGTGTCCCAACATATGGTATATCCTTGAGAATATTTCATGTTCAATTGAGAAAACTGAGTATCTTGTTGTTTTGGGATGAAAACTTTTATAACTATCAATTAAGTCCATATGCTTTAATGTGTTATTTAAAGCTAATAGGTCCTTATTCACGTTCTTTCTAGATGATCTATTCATAGCTGTGATATATTAAAATCTCCTACTATTCTAGCAATATTATCAATTTTTCCCTTTAGGTCTTTTAATAATTTACTTATATATTTGGGTGCCTCCAGATTTTATATATATATATATATATACACACACACACACACACACATACACACACATATATACATATGTGATTTTATATATATATATATATATATATATATATATATATATAATCTTTTTGATGGATCGTCCCATTTATCATTATAAAACGTTTATCTTTTTCTGTTATCACCTTTTTCTGGGTCTTGAAATCTAATTTATCTGACATAAGTACAGCTATACCTGTTTTTCCCTGAATGCCATTTGCGTGGAGTTATCATCTTCCATCCTTTCACTTTGAGCATGTTTGTCTTTGGAGCTGGGATGGGTGTCCTGAAGGCAACATAGAGTTGGGTCCTGTTTTTTTAATCCATCCCACTACTCTGTGCATTTTGACTGGTGAATTCAGTCCATTTACATTTAGGATGATTATTGATAAAGAAGGACTTACTACCACCATTTTATCTTTTGCTTTCTGGTTGTCCTGTATCAACATTGCTTTGTTTTGATTTTTTTCCCGTGTGTTTCTTTCTGCTAATTTAGTTCAGTGGTTTTCTATGATGTTTTCCTCCCTTTCCTCTTTTTTCGTTTTGTTTATTTTCTTATGTTTTTGTGTCTTATCTGTTTGTGTGTGTGTGTGTGTGTGTGTGTGTGTTTGTGGTTCCCAGTAGATTTGTGTAAAATGTCTCATACATACAACAGTTCTTTCTTTTTTTTTGATTGCATGCTATCTTCACATATCTACACAACTTCATTCCTTTTTTTCCTCCATTTATATTGTCACCCATTATCCCATTTTATGTCTTGCACTCATTAAAAAATTGTGGCAGCTATAGTTAGTCTTTTTTTTTTGAAAGAGGGCCCAGCTCACAGTGGCCCATGTGGGGATCTAACCGACAACTTTGGTGTTGATCTAACCGACAAGTTTGGTGTTATCAGCACCACACTATAAACAACTGAGATAATGGGCCACCCCTGTTATAGTTATTTTTAATGTTTTCTTCCTCCCTTTAAACTTCATGTGATAATTAAGTGTTTAATATCCTGGTCTGAAACAGGTTTACAATTTCCAACTTTTGTCTGTCTTTTCATCATCTTACTCAAATTGTGCATTTTTTGTCTTTTTGTTTCAGTTATCAGACTTCCTGTCAACATTTCTTGTACTACAGCTGTTGTGGTGGTGAATTCCCTCAGATTTACTTTGCCTGGGAAAGCCTTTATTTCTCCTTCATATCTAAAGGATAACTTTGCTGGATATATTTGCCTTGGCTGGATGTTCTATCTTTTAATATTTTGACTATCTCATTCCACTCTGTCCTGATTTGTGGGGTTTCTATGGAAAAATCTTATAATTATCAGGTGATTTCCTTTATAGGTTATAGTCTTTTTCTCTCCTTGCCTGTATTAAGAATGATTTCTTTGTCATTAAATTTGACAGTTTTAACATAATGTATCTTGAAGGAGGTCTTTTTAATTTCTATTCTCCAATTACAATTGACATTCAATATTATTTTATATTAGTTTCACGTGTAGTGGTTAGATATTTATATGATTTACAAAGTGATCTTTTTGCATTGAGATAATTAGGCAAATTTCCAGCTCCTTTTTATGAGGTACTGTTAAGAAATTTGAAGCTTTAGAATATTAGTTACTTGCCAACAATTATAGAGCTATTAAGTATTATAACCATACAGTGAGTCAGAGAAATTTGTTCTAGTGTCCGTGTTCTTAACAGGAGAGAGAGTTTGAAGCAGGGTATCTGTGAAGATAATAGATTTTTATCTGGATATAATTATTTACAAGATAGTATTGAATAATCAAATGGAGATGATCCATAGGAAAGTAGCTATAGGTTCACTTGAATAAAGGAGAAGAACACACATGTTAAAAACATGTGGGTTCTTGAATTATCATGTCTGAATCTATACCCAGGCTTCACCATCTATTAATTTAATCAGGTTAGGCCTTAATTTTTCTTTTCTATACTGGAAATTATAACATCTAACTTATAAGGTTGAGTATTATATACATTTAAAAGAGTGTGATTACAAACTAAGATCAACTGTTAGCTTTTATTTGTGAGGCTATAATTTAGAATAGGAATATGAAAAGGGGAAATATATTTTGTTGTCATCACTATTCATTTACATTTTTGAGTATCTGGAAGTGTACAGAATTAAGCAGGGGGAAAATACAGAGAGAAAAAAAGTGAAGCATGTGTAAATATCATGGTTTTAATGTGATTTAGATTAATTTTGGTTTTAATTTGATTAAAGGTATCAATTGGGGCCACATTTGGATTTCAGAAGTATTAGATTAATTTTTTTTTATTTGGACAAATAAAAGAAGATATAATTAGACAATAGAAGCATTTTTATAGTGGTTATTCCAAAAGAGTGGCTATGACATGGAAAAGGACTCTAATTGCAATAACTGATAGTAGTTACCAAATTTGAAGAACGCTTTGGAAGGAGATTTTTTTATAGATGGGATATGGCTAACTATGGACAAGAAGGAATCAAATAGCCTGGTGATCCAGGAGTACACTAGTGATATTGACAGTGATGGGAACACAGAGAATACAGAGAAAAGAATGAGCTTGGTTACAGACATATTAAGTTCTAAATGTCAGCCTAATATTCAAGTAGAGATTTCTTGGAAGACAACCTAAAATGAAGAGCCTATGGGGATTAACATGGAGAGCCTATGGGGATTAACTTCTTGCTTGCACCTTTGCATGTGTTACTGTCATCTTTTCAATTTAATTTCACATGGTGATTTGTTTACTAGTATTGTTTCTGACTTATTTCATATTATACATATTTTAATGTGCTCTTTTTTCTTGTAAAATTCCATCATTTTCTCATAATTGTTTGAGAACATTAGGGTTATTTTATTCATTTATCTCTTAGTTTTATTTTGAAACACTTAACATGATACTGCTAATATTTAGCAGAATTTATTAGTTCTACAGACAATACACACATACATGCAGATCTACTAAATCGGCAAGTTTCCCCAATTTTCAATTTGCTGTCAAGAGCTATTCATATCCCCCCGTGTGTTTCTGGCATAGTTTCTTTTGGCTAGATTGATTTATGTAAATGTTTGATTGTATGGTATTATTTCAAAAGTGCTGTGAATAGGCCCTGAGGGGTTCAGGAGGCCCCTGTGAAGTACAGGATGATGACTAACAACCTTCTAAAACTTTATCAATTTAAATCTAGACAAGTTTATAGTTTTCTTACAGTTCCAAAATCTCTATAGTTCACAATAGTCTAAGCTGACCTCTACACAAAGGTGTGAGTAAAGAATCCAAAAATATGTCGTTTTGAGAACAGAATAGAAACTTGGAGACACTGTACATGTCAGTGGAAGACATACCAAAACAGAAATAAAAATTGGGAAAACAGGCTTTGTTAAAATAAATTTTAAAATTGCCTAATGCATCATTATTTAAAAGCTTTAGCAAAGTTTTCAGGGAAGGAAAAGTTTATCTGTATATGTGTTCTCAACAAAGAGAAAGAGAACAATCCTGATGTGTCATTTTCTAGGATTTGGACCATATTTACTAGTTGGTAAGTTTTTGTTTGTTTGTTTGTTTTTTACTTCCTCTAAGTTACTCAAATGTATATGTAAATCTTTTCATTCCAAGGAAACTAAAATATCAAAGTTAAATCACCCACTACTATAATTGTCTATGAAAAAATAAAATCTTTGGTTCAGAACTCTAGTTCTCTAATAGTATATTTCATTCAGGTATATAATATTTGTACCAGGAACTATGAATTTTTAATACCCACAGCCTTCCACATGAACAACCACTAAATGTAAATGTATACCAAAAGTCTACCACAAATAAAGAAAAACTGATAGCTGATACATTTTATTAAGGATTTCTCCATGAAATATCAATGATCTGACTTTAATAAAATAATCCAAGTAATGATTTTTATCTTAAAGATTATTTGTGCATTTCTGTTGTGCAAGAACTGCATTTAATACTAGCTAAGACCCCTCATGACCCCAGCTTTGCAAACTAATAATCAGAGGACCTGGTTTCAAAGAATAACTCATGAAAGGTTTTCACATAGACTCTGCATATGCTGCAATAGCACATGCCCATGCTTTGATGGCTTTCTCCCTTGCAAAGGTGATTGTTACTAGCATTGTTTTTCTTTGGATTGATGTACACTGTACTTGTATGAAGCAAAGCAGACATCAGATTTCATGCAAAACATTTTTCGAGGCATAGAATTTTCCAGAATCCTTCTGAGGCTTTAGCAATGGAGAAACTATGAGTCATGACTTGATTGTAATATCATCTGAAATCTGGATATACATGGGGCATTGGACACTTTAAAGAATTGAGTGATTTTTAACAGAAATAAACTCTGGCTTCAAAAGAAAGCTTAAAAAATCCAGGTGATGAGAAACATTCAGCAATATAGTTATAAGATAGTTTTGTGGGTTACAGAAGTGTTTCCAGTCACCCAAACTACTCAAACTACATGTCAGTTCTATGCATTTCATATTATGTAAACTACATTTTAATAAACATAAGACGTATATTTAAGTTTTTTCTTAAAAATTATTTGTCACATCACAGGAATTTGCAGCATGATATTTTGTCGTTAGACTCATTTTCTCCTAGCTCTTTAAAAATAAGTTTTCAAACATATACTTGTCACTGAACAAGTTGACCTTGTGATATGTGACATGTGATATGTGATATGTGATATGACAATTACACCAAGAAGTGCTGTGTAACATATTTATATAGCCCACCAATAACCCATACTAAAACATTGCATTCACGGATTAAAAAAAAAAATACTACTAACATCTCATGATTATTTATTAAGCTAACTCTGTAAGGAAGATATTCAGATGATGTTTTTCCCTACTTGAATTATGTAGCTAGCTACTATAGAATACCTTTGAATATTGTTGCATATCAGAACTCAAACAACATTCAGAAAGTATGAATATAGAGGTTTACTATAATTGATCATTTATGTGTAGGTACCTGTTATAAACAAAAATATATTTCTGTGTAATAATACAAAGGTCCAGAAAAAATAGTTTGGTCTAGAAGTTTAGAAATATATTTGTTTAACATTTTTATTAAGAATTTACTATGTTAGGCACTATTTTAAACATTGGGGATTTGATAATTAACAAAAAATACTGTCATCATGGATTTTACATTACATTGATGGGGAAGTAAAAATAGTGTTAAATAATAATGCAGTTCATGAAAGTTTAAAAAAAAAGAAAAGAAAAACTTACTAAAGAGAACTAATAGTGTGATGAAAATGAAAAGACGGTGGTCAGGAAAGCCAGTTCTGAGAAGAAAACATTGGAGTATAGGTCTGAATGGCGAAAGAAAAAATAAAAAGTTTGTTTATAAACAGGCAACTGGCGAAGATTATTTCCAAGAGAGGGAATGTAACACAGATTGCCACTATCCTCTTTGAACAATTTAAATGCCAAAATTTAGCAAACCATTATTATGAAAAACAAACAAACAAATAAAAAACCTTTGGCACCAGTATAGTTCTTGATATATTACTTTTAAAATATATAGTTCATGTAAATAGTAAGCTCTGAGTACTAATATATCTAGAATCTCACTACTTTTTCTCACTTCCACTTGTACCATCACTGTTCATGTCAAACTCATCTAGTACCTACGTTAATGTAATAGCCAGCCAGCCAGTATCCCTTTGTCCCCTATTCTCCACACAGGGATCATGGTATTCCATTTAAAAGTGAAGTCAAATCAGATTATCCCTCTGTTCAAAACCTTGTAATGGCTTCCTGTTATTCAGAGTAAAAGGTGAAGAACTGGCAATGGTCGTCAAGCAGTCTGGTGCTCTTCCTTCTAATCCACTACAGTACCTTCCTTATGGTTTCATGAAAACACCAGACTTGTTCCTACCTTAGGGCCTTTGGACTGACATTTTCCTCTGCTTGAAATGCTTCCCCCTGAGATATCTACTGACTAATTGCTTTATTTCTTTATAGTCTTGAATCAAATGTGACCTTTTGTGTACACTCCATCAAGCATTCCCATCCTTATCTGGCTCCATCTTATCCCAAAACATTTATCATCATCTAACTACTATGTTATCTATATATTTGTTTTGTTCATCTGTTTTATTTCTCACCACTTAGATTTTAATCTTCTTGGTTTTTTAACTAAGGTGTTCCAAGAGCCAAGTGACTAGCACAAAGTAGGCTTTTAATACATATATTTTGATTACATAAAATGGTAGAGTAAATGAAATTAAATGTTGTATCCATATGTAATGGGAACCAGAGATTATTTTCATTGAATTCTGCATTATTCATATTCATGTTGCCAACTGAAGGCCACTGTCACCAATTCAATACCAACAGGAGTCCCCAATTTGTTGTCTGATAAGGAAGGAGACTTTATTCAGTGAAAACAGCTTAATTATGAAATAGCTCAATTGTGAAATAGCCCAGTCAAAATGGCTCAGTGAGTCAGCTCAGTCAAAATGGCTCCAGTTTTTCACCTCCAGGTCTAGTGTTACTTCAGACAGGGAAACACAATCTTCAATAGAAAATGAAAGTGTACTTTGTTGAGGAAGAGGTGAAGCTAGCATCTGAGGTATGATCAAACAATACAGTGAATGTTTAAATTAAAAAAAAAATTACAGTAAAAGACACATTGCTATTAATTCCCCTCAAAATACTCTCTCTTGTTTCAAATATACTTATCCCATCATTCTTTCTGAAGCAGTTTTGGGAGTCCTCTTTCGTGAGTGTCCTTACTTATGCTGTCGTGGCTCCATAGATGTCTTGAATCATTTTGACTTTGGGGAAGAGCCAGACATCGCACAGTGCCAGTTCCAGGGTGGGTGAGGACAGACCATAATGTTTTCATTTGACAGAAATTGCCATATACCAGAGCAATGTGTGAGGCGGAGCATTGTCATGAGGGAGCATAAAACCATTTGCCCATTGCATGTTAATACGTTGTCCATGATCCATGATTTAGGGCACACTTTAAAACACATCTTCTCTCAGCTGTAGCTCACACCTGACTGACTGCACTGAACAAGATGAAGCTGTCACACACTGTTATTAAGGTTAGATGCACTACTTCCTGTATTGAAGATCCCTGAGCTTCTCCTGGATGGCACTCAGCAGCAGCATTCACCGTATTGTTTGATCACATTGTGCATGTAGAGAAGAGTGTCCACCCTGGGTCCCTGATTGGTCCACTTCTATGCAAATGAGGACTACGAATCTGAACAGTTAGATTGGTCCAAACAATACTGTTCTGATTGTTTAGAATGGAAACAGTCTCATTGGTTGGTAAAGATGCAAAAGAGGATATAGCTGCATAGTTCTGACTGGACAATGAATGTCAAAGTCCTGTTGTACAAATTTTGATCCTAGGAGCTCTCTGTACTGGAAGCACAGTGTGAGAGTTGTTGCATCCAGCATGACAGGAGCTGTGGGAAGCGAGAAGGGTGGCACAGGGCTAAGAAAAGATGTTAGTCAAGAATAGCGTGCAAGCAGGGCCAAGAGTCTCAAGCCTCAAGGACTGAGCCCTAAATCGGGCCAATGCATAGCTTTTATTAATTAACTTCTAAGGAGGTAAAAGATTGTTAATCTCAAGATCTGTGTGTTACGTAGCCTGCTGACTGTCTTTCCGAAAGTTCCCATTGTGTTCCAGCTTGTACTTTGCCTTCACACACATGCACATCTCCAAGGAATCCATTGAAGGGGAGGAACCTATATAATTCCATCGGGTCTCAGTTTGTTGAGACTTCCCTTCAAAGGAGCTTTTCCGATATCACTCCCTGGTGAAATCTGGGGAAGAGCGCAGGGGAACAAAAGGCTTGGCAGCTGTAAGGCAACAGGAGGCATGGCAGCCCAGTCTGTCATTTTTTCCTGAAATTCAGAGTCCATGAGGGACCTCTGCAAACAATGATTGCTAGACATTTTTATGAATTTGTACCCAATTAACGACTTGGGGCCCTTTTAGGCAGGTATATTCTCAAAGTCAACAATGTAATATAAGCATTATCCTGATTTATGTTGATTCAATAATGCAACTTGTTATTTGTTTGTTTGTTTGTTTGTTTCTGACTAGAATATGTTAGGAGATAAGTGGAGGACAGTCAAAATTATTCAACCAAGTAAATAGTAAGTCCTTAAATATTTTTCAAAATTGAAGGTGACTAGATTCCACAGCAGTTATGTTTTTTTATAATTCAGTTGATTTAGATGGTATTATATCATACGTATAATAGCTGTATGCTATAAGAGAGAATGATATGAAACTGTGTGTCCAGGTACACTCTACACAAACACAAATGCCACCTGTGAAGGATATCTTTAGGTGTAATTAACAGTCTGGGGGCCCTTGTAGAAAACAATGTCACAAATGACTAACAGCTAAAAGTTGCTCTCAGAAATGGTAACAGTAGACATGAAAAAAAAAACACAGTTGGGTAACACAGATAAATAAATTCATATCGTTTCAGCATCCAGCTAACGGAAACCAGTAGGATACCATGCAGACACTGTGTGCCTCTCTACCAATAGGTCTGTCTGTGACTATACAGGGCACATATAACTGGGAGTGAAGAATAGAGAGAAGTCACCTAGTTCCTCTGTCCACCTACCCTGCAGAGCTTCCTTGGTCGACAATTTTAAAAATTTATCTTATACTTCAGTGTATTGCTTTCCCTCAGGGAAAAGAGTACATCAGAATGTAAAAAGTTACTTTAGCTGTTTGATTTTTTTTTTTCAGGAAAGAATATGCCAACAATTTGACAAGAGGAGGGCAGATGGTCATATAACCTGTGCAAGAAGGATATTCCATCTATATCTATAATGCTATATAGATTTTAAAAATACATGATGTTCTTTGGGTTATAGCTAAAAAGGCAAATAAAAAAAGCATTGATAATAAAATGGATCTACCAGAGTTTATGTAAATATTTTTCTAACATCGTGCAATCATTGCCCAGACCTGAAATGATATTCACAGGTCCAAAAGGCAACTATCTATCGAACTTAAATATTTCCTCTTTCAGCCTTTTATTTCAGTATCTTCTGTAGCCTTCAAAGTTAGATGCATTGATGTATCTTGAACCTGAAATGTCAATATCTACACATGTAAGATATGAGGTTCTCAAAAAACTAGTTTTATTTCAGTTGAAAAATCAAAAAGCAGATGACATCTGAAAAAAGGGCCAGTTTTAAGATACACTGAACATAGAAACTCTGTTATAGTACTATTTATCTTTTAAGAACTACCCAGAATTACTTGCTGGATGCAGAAATGTCCTCAAGTTTTGTGGTGAAACAGGTGGCTGTCAGTTGAATGTCTATAGCTTCTTTCTTATGCAGAACCAACCTACCTCTGTTTGTTACATCCCAACTAGCTTGAAATTAATATCTAAAAATTGAGATTCAATATGAAATTATTGTAGGAGAAAAAGAGACGTTTTGTCTAACAATACTAACTAGGCAAAAGTAGTTATCTTAAAAATGTAGATTCACCTATCATGCTACAAATTCTCCCCGCATTTTTTTCTTTTCACCTTAGAGTTCATGTGTTGAACTTTTTTCCTATAATGTATATTTCATAGTTGTTATAACAATGAAATATTTCTAATTTTTCATGCTTATGTAAGTTATTAACACTTCAGAAGTAGACATGTGATCTTTTCTGTCATTTATCTTCAGCAACTTCCATTCTATTGGGGCACAAGTTTGACACCCTATTAAGTATGTAATGATATAAATAGAGTACTAATACATGTTTGAGAATAAATTATCATAACCAGCTGTTTTCTAATTACTCCATTTATCCACAACATATAAATATTTACTATGTACCTAGTAATGCCAGGTGCTAAGAAGCCAACTATTTACATGACAATACCAGCCTCTAAGTCTGTACAATCTAGAACAGGGAGGTGAATTAATAAAACATAATGGCATGACAATGTATTCCTTTTGTGTATAATGTAGGATTCAAGAAATGAGAAGTCATTTATTTCTGTGAAAATTTTGAAAAAAACTTTTTACAGGTGAGCAGGAAACTATGAAAAGTGGGAAACTGACATATTGGAACTTGACACGCAGATGGAGAAATGCAAGCAAAGGAAATGGAAATGTATAATGCAGGTTTTGGGGAAATATGAGTTTCAATAGTTTTGTTTTTTCTTTTTGTAAAAAGGATGAAGATACAGATGCATGCAGAGGAAGTTCATATATGTTAGGCTAGACATTAAGACAGAAGTCATATGAATAATATTTCAATTGATTTTAGGGAATTGGAGGTAAAACGGTATAATTTTAATGGTCAGACATGGTAAAAGATAAGTCCAGAATTTGAAAATTCTCACCAGGAAAGGTAAACTTTGTGAGGTTTTAGTCAAACAACAGGTAAGGTCATCTGATCAGAAAGGGAAAAAAAAAAAAAAAAGAATGAAAATCACCTTTATCTTATTTAAAATGATGGAGTCACAATTCTACAAGTTATTAATATTACAAAATGAGGCTTGGACATCAAGGCAATTGGTAGCAACATCTATTACTCTATGATCAGCAGGGTAATTTGGCTGATATGGCTGGCTAGGCCTTCCTGCTTTACTGCCCCATTTGTAGGAGGACATAGGGTAGCCAAACTTCTAAATTCCAGACACATCCAAATGAAGCACTGCCTATGGCACTCTGCCTTTATTAAAAAAAAAAAAAAAAGGGAAGTTTCTTCCTATATTTTCTTCTAGGTATTTTATGGTTTCAGACCTTACATTTAAGTCTTTAAGCCATTTTGAATTTATTTTTGTATATGGTGTAAGGAGGTGGTCCAACTTCATTTTTTTGCATGTGTCTGTCCAGGTTTCCCGGAGTAAGATTTTTACTGATATACACCCTCGCTCGAGGGAACTAAGAGAAAAAATAAACATGTGGGATTATATCAAACTAAAAAGTTTTTTCACAGCAAAGGAAACCATCAATAAAACAAGAAGGGATCCTACTGAATGGGAAAAGATATTTGCCAATGATATATCTGATAAGGGATTAATATCACAAATCTATGGAAAACTTACTCAACCCAACTCCAAAAAAACAAACGATCCAATTAAAAAATGGGCAGAGGACTTGAAGAGACATTTCTCTGAAAAGGACATACAGATGGCAAATAGACATATGAAGAAATGCTCAACCTCACTAACCATCAGAGAAATGCAAATAAAAACCACAATGAGATACCACCTCACCCCAGTCAGAATGGCTATCATCAATAAATCAACAAACAACAAGTGCTGGCGCGGATGTGGAGAAAAGGGAACGCTTGTGCACTGTTGGTGGGATTGCAGACTGGTGCAGCCGCTATGGAAAACAGTATGGAGGTATCTCAAAATTCTGAAAATGGAACTACCTTATGATCCAGTAATTCCACTCCTAGGTATCTATCCGGAGAAATCCAGAACTTCAATTCAAAAATCTCTATGCACTCCTATGTTTATTGCAGCACTATACACAATAGCTAAGACATGGAAACAACCAAAATGTCCATCGGTAGATGACTGGATTAAGAAACTGTGGTACATTTATACAATGGAGTATTATGCAGCCATAAAGAAGAAAGAAATCTTACCATTTGCAACAACATGGATGGATCTAGAGAACATTATGTTAAGTGAAATAAGTCAGACAGAGAAAGATAAGTACCATATGATCTCACTTATTTGCGGATTCTAAAGAAAAGAATAAGTGAATGAACTAATCAGAAACAGTTTGGGAGACAATGAGGAAAAACTGAGGGTTGCTAGATGGGCGGGAGGGGTGGGGGGTGGGGAGGAGGGTGAGGGGATTGGAGGGCAGTCGGTGACCACAGGATGGCCACGGGGTTTGAAAATTAATCTGGGGAACGTAATTTGGTGGTTACCAGAGCATAAGGGGGTTGGGGGGTGGGGGATGAGGGTGAGGGGGATCAAATGTATGGTGATGGAAGGGGAGCTGACTCTGGGTGGTGAACACACAGTGTGATTTATGGATGATGTGATACAGAATTGCACAACTGAAATCTATGTAATTCTACTAACAATTGTCACCCCAATAAATTAAAAATAAATTAAAAAAAAAAAAAAAAAGAAGCGAAACAGAAAAAAAAAAAAAAAGGAAGAGAGAGGCTTGTTTTGAAGAAGGAATAGACTATCCCTTCAGGAGATTATCTTTAGGATAATTGAATTTGTTTTAATTTTCTCTTTTCTGTAAAAAACATGAATTCCAAGTAGGTTTCTAGAATTGTCTAAGGTCCCACAGGTAATTATTGAAAGAAAAAATAAATTCAAAATTTTCTAAAATTTGCATAGTTGCATTCCTTATAAACAAACAAAACAATTGTTACATTGTGCATTATATGTAATCTCATTTTCAAGATATTATTTTTTAGCACAATTTTAGGTTTACAACAAATCTGAAAGGGAAGTACAGATATTTCCTATGTAGCCCCTAAATAGCCTCCTCTGTTATCATCATCACTCACCTGAATGGTACGTTTTTACCACTAATGAACCTACATCGACATATCATAATTACTGAAAGTCCATAGTTCACTCTTAATATTACTCATTCTATGGATTTGGATAAATGTCTGTATGTAGCCTTTTCAGACTGGCTTTTCAATTAGTACTATGCATTTAACATTCCTCATGTATGTTCATTGCTTGATTTTTAGCACTGAATAATATCCCATTTTCTGGATGTACCACAGTTTATTTATCTTTTCTTCTCCTAAATGATACCTTGGTTGCTTCCAAGTTTGGCAATTATGAAGAAAATTTCTAAAATCATCTGTGTGTTGGTTTCTGTGTGGATTTCAACTCCTTTGAATAAATACCAAGGAGCATGGTTGCTGGATTGTATGCTATGAGTATGTTTAGTTTTGTAACAACTACCAAACTGTCTTCCAATGTAGCCATACCATTTTGCATTTTCACTGGCAATGAATGGAGAATTCCTGTTGCTTCAGATCCTACCATCATTAGGTGTTGCCAATGTTCCAGATATGATCCATTCTAATAGCTGTATATTGGTATTTCATTGTGCATTAATTTGCATTTCCCTGATGACATGATGTGGAACATCTTTTCATATGTATATTTGCCATCTGTATATCTTCTTTAGTGAAGAGCCCGCTAAAGTCTTTGGCCTATTTCTTAATCAGGTTCCTGATTTCTGATTGCTGAGTTTTAAGAGTTCTTTCTGTATTAACAGGCTTTTATCAGATATACATTTTGCAAATATATTCTCCTAGACTATGCCTTGTCTTCTAATTTTGTTGATATTGTCTTTTGCAGAGTTTTTTTTTTTTTTTTTTAATTTTGAGGAAGTCCGGATTATCAATGATTTCTTTAATGATTTCTTTAATGAATCAAGTCTTTGGTGTTGTATCTAAAATGACATCCCATACCCACGGTTACCTAAGTTCTCTCTTTTGTTATATTCTAGGAGTTTTATATTTTTGTATTTTACATTTAGGCCTCTGATCCACATTGAGTTAACTTTTGTGAAGCATGTGAGTTCTGCATCTAATTCAATTTTTTTGCATGTGGATTTCCCGTTGTTCCAGCACCCTTTGTTGAAGAGACTATCTTTGCTCCATTACATTGCCTTTGCTCTCTTGTCAAAGATCAGTTGACTATGTTTATGGTGGTCCATTTTTGTACTCCCTGTTTTGTTCCATTGATCTATTTGTCTATTTTTTCTCCAATATCACACGGTCTTGATTATTTGCAGATTATTGTGATTCCCCAAATCATCCTGATTGTTGTAAGACCTCTTGTTCCAGTTCATATATTTAGCTAACAAATGCTTCACCATGTACTATACTATTATCATGTAATCAGTGCTGACTCAGGGAGTACAATACAAACTGACAGATAAGATTCCAGTTGTCCTGGAGTTTTATTTATTGGGGGATGGTTATAGCTATTGAAAATGAAGTTAAACATTTGATAATACGACATCACATAAGTCAAACTCCCAAGTCCTCAGGTTTGCACTTGAATCCTTCAGTGCAGTTTGGTAATTTTTCTCTGATATGTGCTAATTGGGCACTTGTATATCTCATTGGAGAATTGCCTATTCAAGTATTTTGCCCATTTCTAATTAGGTTATTTGTCGTTTTATTGTTGACTTGTAAATATTCTTTATATATATTAGATTAGATTGTAGACCTTTTTCAGATATAGGTTTGTAATTAATTTTCCCATTCTGTGACTTGTCTTTGTTTTCTTTCTTGATAGTATCCTTTGAAGCACAAATGTTTTCAGTTTTGACAGATTTTGATTAATTTATTTTCTTCCATTTGTTCACCTTTAAGAGTCATCAAAGAAAGTATTGCATAAACCAAGTTCACAAACATGCATTTATGTTCTTGATTTTTTTTTAAATTTTAGCTTTTACACTTAGGAATATAATTCATTTTTAGTTATTTTTTGTACATAGTATGACATAAGAATCTAAATTCATTCTTTTGCATGTAGATATTCAGTTGTCCCAGTATCATTTGTTGAAGACTACTCTTTTTCCTTTGAATTATCTTGGCACCTTAGTTGAAAATCAGTTACCAGTAAATGTAAGGGTTTATTTCTGGACTTTCAATTCTCTTTCACATATCTACATGTTTATCCGTTTTCCAGTGTCACAATGCACTAAATCTGCAGATCAATTTGGACAGTGTGTTGGTATCTTAGCAGTATGACATTTTCCAGTATGAACATGGTATACTTTTCCATTTATTTAGGTGCTCTTCAGTTTCTTTCAATGATGTGTTATAAGTATACAAGCAAATGCTTAATTTGGTTCATTTATTCCTGGTTAGTTTATTTTTGATTTATGGTAAATAGAATTATTTTGTTAATTTTATTTTCAATTATTCATTGCTATAGTACTAAAGTACAACTGATTTTAGTATACTGATCTTATATTCTGCAGATTTGCTGAACTCATTTGTTAGCTTGCTTTTTTTTTTTTTTAATGGGTTTCTTAGTATTTTCTTTCTCTTTTTCAGAATGGATAATCTTAATTAATCTATCTTCAGGTTCACTGATTTTTCTTTTCTGCCTGCTCAAATATTCTGTTGATCCCCTCTACTGAATTTTTCATTGCAAATATTGGACTTTTCAATTCCAGAATTCCTCTTTGGTTCTTTAAAAAAATAATTTATATCTCTTTCTTGATATCCTCTATTTGTTGAGATACTCCTCTCATACTTTTAGTTCAAAAGACATTGTTTTTGTCAGTTCTTTTAAAACACATTTAAAATAATTGATGTAAAGTCTTTGTTAAGTAAGTTCATCTGCATCTCCTCAGTGACAATTTTTATGGGATACCTTTTCATCCTATATATTGGGAATATTTTATTTTTGTTTCTACCTATGTCATGAGTTTTGGTTGAAAACTTGAGATTTTAAATAATATAAGGTGGCTACTCTTGACATCTCCTCCCCAAGGATTTTATTGCTGTTGTTGTTGTTGTTTATTTTAGTTGTTTTTCGTTTAGTGATTTTTCTGTAATAATTCTGTTAAATCTATTTTCTGTCTTGTATATTACGGCAGTCTCTGTTCAACTAATTCAGTGGATAGCTAATGATTAAACAGAGGGATGCTTAACTGCCTGAAACTAATAAGTTTCCTAAACATGGACAATATCTGTGTGGGTATGGGTCATGCCTTCAATACTTAGCCTGACAATTTAAACCTCACCTTAGACTTCACTTCTTGCTGTACATTTTCTAAAGGTCAGCTACTGAGATTAGTGTCTTTTCAGATCTTCCTCAATTTATGCACAGTCCTGGGCAGGCAAAAAGCCCTCTGCATGTATGCCTTCTTCTAGACTCCCAGAAATATGTAAAAATTCATGAAGCTTCTGTAAACACTTCATTACTCTGATTTTCCTTTAAAGGTTTTTGATTAGTCATTTGTTTGCCTCAATTGTTATTCACAGCAATCAGCCTGTGAAGTTTAATAGTTGCTTGTAATTGTTTCTTATAAATGCCTGGGAAAAGGCTTTTCACACAGAGTGTGCTCTAAGGCAGGTTCAATAAACATAGCCTTGCAAGCAAGGTCTTTCCAGAACCCACCAGATAGGTTGTCATGACAATTCTCTCAAATGCGCTTTAAAGTAGCTCCAGCCTTATTCTGCTCCTTTCAGTGCATGGAGGACTACCGTTTTTCACCATGAATGTGGATTGTTAGTTGTCAAGTCTCACATACAGCTAGAGAATGGGGAATGGAACAACAACAAATTCAAATACAACAAAACTCATGATTCTTACCAAGATTCAACCCTTGTTTTTGAATAAACAATCCTGGATTGCTGCAAACCTTTGGTTAATTTTCAGAGTTCTGAAAAAGTTGATTCTAACAATTATTACTACTTTTCTTCTTTTATGGATGAGAGACTTTTTGGAGATCCTTACTCCACCATTTTTTGCTGACATCTATTAAGTGTATAGAGTATATAAAATTCAGTTGTGACAATTTCCATTGTTTCACTTAATGTACAATTTTTGAAAAATAATACATATTTTCCGAAATAGTACAACTACATAATTATAGTGTTCTATGATGTTTGTTTCTATAAAATATGTGCTATTAAGTAAGTCATTAATTTATCATATGCCACTCAATTATTCTTGAACTGGCCAGAACATACATTTATAGCTTTCATTTCTGGGACAATTTACACAACACTTTAAATGATCAATTAATCTATTCCTTCATTCATGCATGCATGCATCATTCTATCCATTAATATTCTTTTTGACAAAACTTTATTCAGTACCCGCTTTGTGTTATCTTTACCAGAAACTGTGAATGAAAAGAGAAGCTTAGCATAGAATGATAACTCTCTCTCCCTCTCTCTATATAATATAGATATAAAAATATGTAAAATATATCTATATATCTCTGTCTATCTACTTGTCTACCTATCTATTCCTCAATCTATCTATCTGAAGGATCCAAAAAAGTAGGCATTTGATTTTCTTTGTTTCACATGTTATTATGGAAGAAAGAAGAGGATACATGTGAATTGCATGGTACATAAAATATCATCTTTAATAATCTGGTTTAATAACTATAATTTGTATAATACTTTCATAAAAGGTCAAATCACTATATTTACATATGACAATATTTATGTTATGACCTATTAATTTAGGGACAGTCAGTTTTCTTTTAGAGTTATTTTCTTAATTGAGATATAATTCACATATAACATTATATTAGTTTCAGTTGTACAAAATAATGATTCATTATATCTATATACTGCAAAATAATCTTGGATGCTGCTAAATAATACTACCCAATGCCCAGGAAAAGTGGCTCACTTTAAAGAATGTCTCATACTGTAAATATATACATATTAATCATTTCTTAAAGAAGATGCATGTTTATACAAATATGAATAATACACAAATCGGGAGGCATTCCCTAAAAGAGCTGACTCTGGGTGGTGAACACACAGTGTGATTTATGGATGATGTGATACAGAATTGCACAACTGAAATCTATGTAATTCTACTAACAATTGTCACCCCAATAAATTAAAAATAAATTAAAAAAAAAAAGAAAAAAAAAAGAAAAATCTAAGAACATTTGCAGTTGCTGTCCCCTCTGTCTAGATTACAATTTTCCTAGATATCAGCATGGTTCACATCCTTATTGCCTTCATTCCTTATCTGAGAGACATCAATTGATCAGCCTATTAAAAAATACTGCTCTTACCAGCTTTATTTTTTTTCATAATGCTTATTTCCTCCTGAAATATTTTGTATTTATTTTTTACTATCTCACTGTTTTCAAAGTTTTTAAACTTCACATAATATTTCTCAAATTATAAACTCTTCTTTGCCTTTTTAATGAATCTTGGATGTAAATTATGGCAGCAATGCCTTCAGTCTTCATTGAATCCTAATTTCAAAATTCCTGAAGTCTAACATTGCAGTTTGAATGGATACGTTGGTTATTTGACCAACTAGCTAATATAACATATAATTACTTCTCAGATTGTAATATAGTTGGACTAATATTCAGTAGTATATGGATCCATGATATTACCAAAAGGAAGCTCCTTGCTATAAAATTCTGAGGATACAATTGATCCTGGAACAAACTTTGACATTCAGGTTCCCATATTAACTTTTGTACCACTATCATATTTTAAAGAATTATTTTTATAGCTTTTTGTAGTGACAACTTAATGAGTGCCAGCCTCTGTTTCAAACAGCGAAACTATATACATGGCCTTAGGCAACCTTTTAATGATTTCAGATTTAAAATGAAATTTCTACTCATGATATTTATTATACCTTTTAAAACTAACCAACACTCTCCTAATGGCATTATTTAATTACCTACTTCATACCATTCTGCTCAGCTATAATTACTTCAAAGCTTGACTGAGATTGAGGTCTACATTTTAATATATGGGCTAATAAATGGATAAAAGATCGGGAATGATACTTACCCCGACTAAAAAAAAGCACTACTAAATATAGAAAAGAGAATCATTTGGCCAGAATGTCTTTTATTGCCTCTGTTGCCTCGTTACTCTAATGCAAGATTCACTGGAGTTAGAAACCCATAGGCAAATCTTCCTATCACTGTTAGTCCAAAAAACAACCTCCAGCCTTTTAGAAAATTAGATTTTCCAATGTCATTGAGTTGTGTGGTTGAATACACAGTAGATGAGGATGAACAATAATAAGTTAAGCCCTTACATTCCTTTCTAGTTATTTATTATTTAAGACTATGATGTGTTTGCTTTTCCCAAGGATGCACTAGTGGTGCTATTCTTTGATTACTTATAAATGGCTTATGAGATATTAGATTCACTATTTTGACTTTCTTGTTAGTGTGTATAAGAATGTTTTTTTGTTGTTTTCTTGTGTGCAATTTTGGGAGTAGTCTTGCTGTAAGAGAATCACAAATTCATATTTAAAATAAAATTAAGTTGAATATAGAACACATGTCACAAGGCACAAGATGTGTAATTCACGATATGAATAGAGGAAAGTTGTGAGACGTATATGTTGATGCTGTCTTCACCTCCACCTTAGGAATATGCAATTTTAAAGAAGGAAGTGACATTCAAGATTATATAGTATATTTTACATATGTGGATAATATATTACGGGTCTGTTAAATGACTTCATATAACTTAAACAGTTAAACAGATATCTGCTAAAATAAGTAGGGTATGATTCCTAGTTATATGAAATTCTACAGGCACGTTAACTTCTTCATATTTATATTTTGCAGTGGAAATAGCCATAAATATTGAATTTTTATATTCGGCACCTTTGTTTTTTATATACAAATAAAAAAAGTATTATGGGCATATACATGCATACACGCACATATATGAATTTATAGATACTACCTGTTTCCCTGAAAATAAGACCTAGCCAAACAATCAGCTCTAAAGCGTCTTTTGGAGCAAAAATTAATATAAGACCTGGTCTTAGTTTACTATAAGACCCGGTCTAATATAATGTAATATAATATAATATAGTATAATATAATATAGTGTAATACCAGGTCTTATATTAATTTTTGCTCCAAAAGACGCATTAGAGCTGATTAGCTAGGCCTTATTTTCGGGGAAACGGGGTAGTCCTGCTGACAACTTGATTTTAGTCCAGAGATGCCCAAGTTGGATTTCTGACCTACAGAACTGTCCCGTAATATTTTATGGCATCTTATGTTTCTTCATGTAACTTATTGCAGGGCTGACTTGGCTTCTTCATCAGTTATGATAATAATTTTAAAATGCAATTTCTGTAAGTATTTATTGGAGTATATAGGAAATCTTGTCAGCATTTAATAAATCTTAACTGTTGTTCTTATTACTATATTTTAATAATCATGTAATTATTTGTACAATCTAACATGTATAAAGAATATAAGCTTTGTGAGAGAAGGCACCATGGTTTATTAATGATAACTGTATATTCGGAGTCCAGCATGGTGCTGTGTAAAATATATTAATATTTTTGAATAAGTAGCTATGAATAGATGTCATAAAGAAGTGTAAGATATTGTGTTAAAATAAATTAAATGGGATAACAGAAAACAGCGTAATCCTTAAACTCTTATTTTGTATTTCAGTTTCATGGGTGGGGGTTGGGGGGAGGATGAAAAACAACAATAAAAACCTATAAAGGAATGTAGAAGAAAACTGCTAAATTTATATATTTAAAAAATTACTATGTAGTCACCTACATTATTATTGGCCATAAGATATTTATACTTTTCCTAAATGAAAGTTGCTGTTCATTTCAAGAATTTAAATAATCCTTGAATCAACACATTAGAATTGTCCTTTCATTAGCACTGAATGTCTCTGGAACAATCTTCCTGAATGATTCAGCTTCACCCTGGCTTCTGTGGCTGCTAAGGCCCCATCTTTTCCATACCCTGCCTCCCAGGGTGGTATACTTACCTTACTCTGCTGCAGTGAGACCCAGGGTCCACTCTCTAGCTCTCAACTCTAAGTCTACCCCCCTCAAGAGTGGCACCAAACTTGGGGTCAACGATCTGACCCCAGTGTATCTACAAGTTGATCTATATTTACAAAATAGGCAGGTACTGTGAAGGCCAGAAAGCAGCTGTGTTTCCAGAATTCTAAATGGTGGGTGGACAAACACACAGAGGCTTCCTTTACCTTAAATTTTATTCCTCATTCATCTAAGATCACTGCATTTCCCTGAACTGAAGCCCAAAGAAGAGAGAAGTGGGCTACAGTGGCCCAATTTACAATCCTTTCTATCTTTCCCCCTTTCTTTCATCTCCACAACTCCCAGGCTCTCCAGAGGTTTCTTTCTGTTATTTTTGTGTTTGTTTTACTATTACATTTTAATTTATTCTGCATCTGATATTTATTTTGCTGATAAACGGCAGAAATTATGGTTGCATTATAACAGGAAGAGGGTAGTTTTCTCTAGACAGAAGGAAGATGTCTGAAAGATTATTTCTAGGCCTCAACTCCTGGTATTTCAGTGGAAGTTTGTGGATGAAAAAAAGGTCATGAAGCAATTTCAAGGCTCGGTAAGGTTATGGGTTCCCTGAAAATTCTATCTAGTATGCTGGAATATTGTCTCTATTTTTTTTTGTAATCTTTCTATAGTGAACCATATTTTTAACTCCAAGAGAAATATTTCTTATAATGAGTAGGGTAAGGTCATATACTCTGAAGGAGACAGGAGGCATATTAAAAAAAAAAAAATGTTCACAATTTGCCCCACTGCATCTGCCATGTTTTGTTCATAGCCTTTATCATACACTATGTTATAGTATTTATCTGTTTACTTGTTTACTTTCTATGTCTCCCACTGGAATGTAGTCTTTAGCCCTGTTTTCACTCCATCCAATACCTACAACTGTACCTGGTAAAGAGTAAGTAACTCTGTTACATTTTTAGAATCATTAAATGAATAACAGTAAATCATTTTAGCAGCTTTAAAACAAATCCTAAAAGGTTGGAATGTGTTTCATAAAATAATGGAAGGTCTAAGAGACTGACAGAAGTTCTAGATCTTAAGATTAATTCTAAGTATGCTTGTTTTTAGTCCAGTAATGCATTCAAACCCATGGCTTCCTTTCCCTCCTTCATTCATGCGATTGGTGTCCCTCCCACTGCTGAAAACTGCTCTGCAGTAGGCCTTCTGAACAGTTACATTCTCATCAGGGACATAGCTTCTGTATTTGCATTCTGAAGCCCACCATCTCACAAAATTATTTTTTCACTTTAATTTCTTACATTTGTAAATGTTAAAAACAGCCAGTTTAATTCCATTTATATATTACTATTGAGACTAGAGATCTGGTCTGGGTCTAAACACATTTGACCACATCATATGTCATTGCCCATGAATTTAATGAATTTACTTATTCATTCATTCATTCATTTATTCATTCTTATTTTGACATATGGTATATTTTTTAAATTTATATTTTAATTACAGTTGCCATACAATATTATATTAGTTTCAGGTGTACAACATAGTGATTAAATATTTATATACATTATGAAGTGATCACCCCAATGAGTCTTGTACCCATCTGACACCATATGTAGTTATTACAATATTAATGACTAAATTCTCTACGCTGTACTTTCTATCTCCATGGCTATTTTTATAACTGGCAATATGTACTTCTTAATCCCTTTCACCTTTTTCACCCATCCCTACAACCCTCCTCCCATCTGGCAACCACCAAGTTGTTCTTTTATATATGAGTTTGTTTCTATTTTGTTCATTTTTCTTTTTTAAATTCCACATATAAGCAAAATTGTATGGTACCTGTCTTTGTCTATTGTATTTCACTCAGCTTAAACCCTCTAGGTCCATTCATGTTGTGGTATATGGTAAGATTTCATTATTTTTCATGGCTGAGTAATGTTCTATTGTATATATGTAGTACCTCTTCTTTATCCATTCTTCTATCCACAAAAATTTAAGGTTGCTTCCATATTTTGGCTATTGTAAATAATATTGCAATGCACATATTGACACATACACATTTTTTAAATTAGTTTTTTGGAATACTTTGGGTAAATACCCAGAAGTGGGATTGCTGGGCCCTATGGTAGTTCCTTTTTTTTAAATATTTTGAGGAACCTCCATACTGTTTTACATCCTGGCTGTACCAATTTACAATCTCACAAACAGAGCACGGGGTTTCCTTTTTCTCCACATCTTCTTCAAAACGTGTTGTTTATTGATTTACTGATGATAGCCATTCTGACAAGTGTGAGGTGATATCTCATTGTGGTTTTTATTTGCATTTCTCTGATGATTAGTGAAATTGAACATCTTTTCACATGCCTATTGGCCATCTGTAGGTCCTTTTTGGAGAAATGTCTGTTCAGGTCCTCTTGCCCATTTTGTAATTGATTTTTTTTTAATTGTATGAGTCCTTTACATATTTTTGGATATTAACTCCTTATCAGATGTGTTATTGGCAAATGTCTTCTCCCATTCAATAGATTGTCTTTTCATTTTGTTGGTGGTTTCCTCTACTATGCAAAAACTCTTTCGTTTGATATAGTCCCATTTATTTTTTCTTTTGTTTCCTTTGCCTTAGGAGACCTATCAAAAAATAAATTAATTAAAATATATATATATATAATATATATTATATGTATTATATATATTATATGTATTATGATATAATACATAAAAATATATTATATATTATGTATAAATACATAAATATATTATATATATTATATATTATATGTATTATATATGTCATATATACATAGTATATACACACACACAAAATTAAAAGTGCTATCAAGAGTTTACTGTCTATTTTTCTCCAGGAGTTTTATGGTTTTAGGTCTTATATTTAAATCTTTAATCAATTTTGAGTTTATTTTTGTATATGGTGTAAGAAAGTGGTCAGTTTCATTTTTATTTTGGATGTATCTGTTTAGTTTTCCCAATTTATTGAAGACACTGTCTTTACCTTATTGTACCTACCTTCTTGCCTCCTTTGTCATTTATTATTTCACCATATAGGCATGGGTTTATTTCTGGCCTCTTTATTCGGTTCCACTGATTTATGTGCCCTTTTATGCCAGTAACATGATGATTTGATTACTCTAGCTTTGTAGTACGGTTGACATAGGGTACAGTGATACCTCTACCTTTGTTCTGTCTCAAGATTGCTTTGACTATTTTGGGTCTTTTGTGGTTGCATATAATTTTAGGGTTATTTGTTCTAGTTCTGTGAAAAATTCATTGATATTTTATAGGGATTGCATTGAATCTGTAGACTGATTTGGGTGTACACACTAACAATGTTAAATCTTCATATCCATTAGCACTATACACCTTTCCATTTTATTGCTATCTTAAATTTATGTCTTCATTGTTTTATAGTTTGCCGAGTGTACAGGTCTTTTACCTCCTTGGTTAAATTTATTCCTAAATATTTTATTCTGTTTTGATGCAATTGTAAATAGGATAATTTTCTTAATTTCTCTTTCTGATAATTTGTTATTTGTGTATAAAATACAATTGATTTCTGAATATTAATTTTATATTCTGTTACTTTACTGAATTCATTTATTAGTTCTAATAACTTTTTTTTGCTGAAATCTTTATGGTTCTCTATATATAGTATCATGTCATCCTCAGAGAATGACAGTTTTATTTATTTCTTTCCAATTTGGATGCCTTTTATTATCTTTTTTTCTTGTCTCATTGCTGTCGCTAGGACTTCCAACACTATGTTGAATAAACACTATGTTTGAATGTGGAAATTTTTGTCTATTCCTGATCTTAAATAAAAAGCTTTTAGCTTCTTAGCACTGAGTATGATATCAGATGTGGGTTTGTAGTAACATGGCCTGTATTATGTTGAGGCATGTTCCCTCTATTCCAACTTTGCTGACAGTTTTTATCATAAATGAATGTTCGATTTTCAAATCATTTTTCTGCAACTATTGATAATTTCACATGATTTTTATCCTTCATTTTGTGTATGTGGTGCATCACATTAATTGATTTATGGATTTTGAACCAAACTTGCATGCTAAGAAACAATCCCACTTGATCAAATTGTATGATCTTTTTATAACAATTTGGTTGACTAATATTTTGTTGATGATTTTTTTTACGTATGTTCAGTTAGAATACATGCTGTGATTATCTTTTATTTTTTGTAGTGTCTTTGTCTGGTTTTGGTATCAGGGTAATGCTGGCCTCATAAAATGTGTTTGGTAGCCTTCCCGCCTCAATTTTTTGGAATAGTTTGAGAAGGACAGGTATTAATTCTTCTTTGAATGTTTGATAAAGCCATCTGGTCCAGAACTTTTGTTTATTGGGAGTTTTTTGTTGTTGTTTGTTTGTTTTGTTTTTTTAATTACTGATTTGATTTTGTTAGTAATTATCAGTCTGTTCAGATTTTCTATTTCTTCTTGATTCAGTCTTGGAAGCTGATGTGTTTCTAGGAATTTACCCTCTTCTTCCAGGTTGTTAAATTTGAATATTTTTAGTTCCTTTAGATGTAAGGCGATAATATTTATTTGAGATTTTTCTTATTTCTTGAGGTAGGCCTGTATTGCTATAAATTTCCCTCTAAGAACTGCTTTGGCTGTGCCCCATGAATTTTGGATCCCTGTGTTTTCATTTTCATTTGTCTCAATGTATTTTTTTATTTCTCCCTTGATCAGATTATTAACGCATTCATTGTTTAGCAGCATGATATTTAGACTCCATGTGTTGTTGTGTTTTTCAGTTTTCTTCTTGTAACAGATTTCTAATTTCATCATATTGTGGTCAAAGATGCCTGATATGATTTCAATCTTCTTAAATTTATTGAGAATTGTTTTGTGGCCTAACGTGGTCTATCCTGGAATATGTTTAATGTGCGCTTGAAAAGAATGTATATTTTAATGCTTTAGAATGAAATGTTCGACAAAAATCAATCAAGTCCATCTGATATAATGTGTCATTTAAGGCCACTGATTGTTAATTTTCTGCCATGATCTATCCATTGATGTCAATGGAGTATTAAAGTCCCTCCTATTCTTGTCTTACTGTCTATCTCTCCCTTTATGTCCATCAATATTTGCTTTATATATTTGTTTTCCTATATGAAAAAAACAAAACAAAAAAACTTCCTATAGTACTAATCAGAAAGAGAGCTTTCTAAAGATACCATAAAAAGTTAATGCCTTTTAGTTAATAGATTTCAAGAATTTTATTGAAGTTGTGAAAAAATTTACTTATCCACTAATTAATGTAGTTCATTATATAGTAGAGCTTCCAATACTAAAATATCCTGATATTCTTAAGATAAACCATATTGTGTGTAAATCATCTGAATTACAACTAAACTCTTTTTGCTACTCTATTACTTTTCAACACACACACACACACACACACGCACACACACACGATTCTATATCATCTTAGACATTTCCAATTAGGAGGAGTCCTAAGGGCAAAATAAAATAAAACAAATCAAAAATGAAACAGTAGTATAAAGTCATGTCTCCTCTCATATGTCTATAAATTGTTTTGACTAATAAAAACATAATTGAAACATCATACCTTTTTTCTTGGTTTTCCAGTAGAGCAGTGAATAGGTAAATTCAAAAAAATAAAATAAAACTATACTTAAATGTCATTGATAAAAAAATTTACTATTTTTGTGCACCTTTCAACGTGTACATATTCAAGTTTGATTAACTATTTTGAGACTCTTGATAGGAAAGGAGGGCATCCATTTTTATAAACAGTTCTCCTAAATTATTACAAAATATGTTTGTACATTGTGTTAGTCTGTTCGTACATCAATGTAATAATGATTGTAATAGGGGAAAGTTTTAATAGAGCACAGGCTGGAGAGTAAGGCAGATTACATTTTGAATCCTAAGCATAATGCTTTCCTGCACTCTTATTTGACGGCATGTCTTACAAAAGAAACCATCAAAGAGTTGTTCTTACCAGTAGGAGAGACCCAGTATTTCACTGAAGAACATAAACCATCATTATAACTAGGTCAAGTATTGCAACTGCCTTTTAAGAATTAAAGATCCACAAACAAAGAAGAGAGAACAAATGTGAACAAAGTATAAAGGAATTCAAAATGGACATTTATTTAGTGTGCTATTTTGTAATGTGAAGAACTATAATTGTCACTTGTTTGTCAGATAACATTATTTCAACTTTAGGATTTAAATTGAAATGTTAGTTACATTCAGCTACAATCAAAGTGAAAAAGTAGAGAAGGGAAATGATCCATTGTTCATTACTTAGAAACCATGTGTAAAAAGAAATTCTATGACACATACCTCATTCCCTGCTCACCACACAGGAAAGATCTATAATAAAAACTGCTTTATAGCCCTGACCAATTGATCATGAGCCAAGAAGTTGGTTGTGTGGACCTCATACAAGCCATTAAGCCTGTAGGAATATCTGGGAAAAGATTCTGTGTTGTATAAATAATTCTCTAGATATGCGATTCCTTCTCTGTCCACTAAGCACATTATTTAGATCACAAAATGAGAGTTGTAAAAAGTAAATATATCCAAGAGTTAAAAACACACAAAAAATCGAACGGTAGCAAAGGGTATATAATGTAACTTAATTAGCGCCTCATACCTTCTAGTTTTTCTAAATCAGACTTCATCCGAATCACAGAGTACATGTAATGTAAGTGATTATTATCTCATTTCTCCTTGGACTGGTACAAAATTAATACCATTGCAGATGAAAAGGTAAGGGATTAAATTTCCTGCATATGTGAATACGTTAGGGCACTAGAGATTAATTATTTTATTAAAAAAACCCACTTTAAAAACGTTGGTGCCTGCACATTCCTCTAGACCTCTTGTAGGAGAGGCTATTTTCATTTGGGGAATATGCATCCACAAGCCTCTAATGCATATATAAGCATTCAAAGATCTGAGAATGCATGCTCACATCTGAGTGCATACATACATATATATGTGCGATTGTACTCGTTTGTAAAATACAAGTATGCTACACATTTTGCTAATCTAAATCTCCCTCCAAAATCTTTTTATCATGTGTTATTCCTTATCAGGTGACCTAAATGACTGATTTTTAAATGTCTATATATCGTTTCATTGCAAAAACGTACCACTAATTATTTTAGCAGTCCCTGACTTACAAGCATTTAGTTTCTTTCTTGTTTTTCAATCTTTTACCATTACAAACAGTATTGCAATGAATATCTTTATCATATTTTTTGGGGCACATGTGTATGTCTTTAGGATAAACTGCAATAAGCAGAAATTCTGGAACAAAAAAATAAATAGAAAACTGCACCTTTACTAAAGTAATATATATTGTCACATTGTTCCCAAAGACATTGCTCCAATTTATAGTCTGAACGTTAATGTTTCTGAATGTTTGTTTTGTCTTGAGTATATCATATTCATGGATATATATATATATATATATATATATATATATATATATATATATCATATTAGGTTATTCCTACAAATTTTGTGTTTTGTTGTACTGCGTAGTTAATGGGATTCTTTTTTTCTTACATTTTGCAACTAGAAATGGAAGCTATAAGAAAGCTCTTGCTTTGATAGCTTTACTTAATATACTAAAACACTGCCCTTAATAGTAGGTAAATTATCTTGGATTAGTAATTGAATATATATTTTTTGTATCTTTCAGATAAGTTATAGTATCTAGAAATCAATTTCTTATTTTTAATTGTTGCTGTCCACAACTTTCTCTTATCTAATTTTATTAGCTAGCCAGAAAACATTTTAGATAACATTTCTGGTACCCACAAATCACAGGGGCTGATAAGACTGGTCATTGTGTAATATAACAAATGCTTGCCTGGGGATGAGATATTGAGAAATGGTAAGGTGAGGGGTAGAGAGAAAATAGTCATTGAGACATGTTTCCTATCTTGTCTGAATATACAAAGCTAGAAAGAGGAGATAGGAAAAATCTTGCCTTTCTTTATTGTTTCAAGATGAATATATATATACACATATATATACATATATATGTGTGTATATATATATACACACACATACATACACCAGGGGTACCAAAAAATGTGTACAAGTACAGTTTCCTTTCATAAAATGTATATACATTTATTTTTTGGAACCCTCTCTCTATACATATATCATTCAGTTTGGAGAGGGTTTCCTGAATATAGGATACATATTATGAGGCAGAGAAAGATTAAAAGACCTGAAAACCTGTTGTGTCCCAACTATGCTATGCAACGCAATAGAAATGTAGCTTGTGTAGCAATTAGTGTGATAGTGCATCATGCAGCAAGGCAATCTCAGGTAGCTTGGTATGAGGCTATCGATTTGGTGAATAAAGAAATGCTCTCACAGAATAGCTGTCTTTTAGCAATTAAAACGTTGTATTTTCTATTAAAAAAAAACACAAAAAACATCAACCTAAGGAAGTAAGACCTTTAGCCAAAGTACCCAGAAAAAATAGAGCTACTTCTAGCTGTTGAACTACCCCAGAAATTGAGGAGGAAGGAAATTATGGGCACTCCCTTTCCCTTCTTCCCTCACTCCTAACAATATGTGTGAAAAACAAGTGGCCTCTATAGTATACTGGCCAGAGTTGAAGTGCCAACATATTTTGATTGGGGCGGGGTACAACTTTGGTTTGTTGAAAATACCAACCAATTCCTTCCCTCTCCCCCAGGGAAAAAGGAAAGAAAAATGAGAACATATACCCTAAAATTCTTGATGCCATGTAAAATGTTAGGATTTTAATTTCAGGAAAATTTTAAATTCATTCAACGTACCTTTCTAACCCATCTCTGAATTCCACTCCATATCTATGTCTACAAAATATTATTAGTCAAGGGACATTAATGATCTCTTGTATCTTACCTAACTCTTCTCTTTAGTCAATCAGGATGCTTTACATTCCCCGAATTAATACCATGAAAGCCCTTCCTTTTGGGTTTTCTTTTTACTTTTTCTTGTATGAGGTATTTTAAAATCTAGGAAGACTAATACATTGACTAATTGACAATAATTACACTGATAATTTTTCCAGACTACTGTGCATTTTTTAAGATAAATACATATTTTTGAACTTAATGCCTAGAGACTGTGAATGCACAGTGAAATGAAATCTCTAAATAAATATGCAATTATATTTCATTGGAGAAAGGCAATTTTCAAAAACATACTATTTTATATTTTCCAACAGATGGTGCATTTTATGAGACACATATTTTAATTCATTGGATGGAGAAATGTTGAGAGAATTGCTTTCAAAACACCTTTCCTAAAACATCTGGAATATAGAACCAATTTAATAAAAATGATTAAATATTATTAGATTTGATACATAGTCATATTGTTAATACTTAAGGTAAGCAAACTGCATCTTTAATTCTGTATTACAACTAGTAGGAAGGCTGAAAATTTAGTTCTATAGTATTTGCCTATATAATGTCACAGAACTGGTTAGAAGTATTCCCTGCAGTTGAATTTAAATAAACCACTCTTTCCATGATTATTAACTTAAATTCGTGTAAACAACTGATAATTGATCGAATTAGATTTCTTGTTAGTCAAATAAAAAATTGGTCAAATTAGTCACTTGACTAGTTTCAATCTCTCCTTCAGGTTTGTCTTGGTCTATACAAAAACTTAATTCATTGTGGTTTGACATAGCCTGAATTTACTTAATATTATTATTTTTTTCAAAGTGCTATTATACAGAGATTTATTGAGTGGGAAAAGTCATGGTATATTATTAAATGAAAAAAGAATTAACAAAACATTATGTGCAGTAACTTTTTTTTGTCGTTGTTTTTAATTGACGGCTTGGCCTCACTTAGAATTGATCTCAAATAGGGTCTTTAAATTTGTTTTCATTTTTTGGAATTAAACATGTTGATGAATAAGGGGTTCTATGGAAAGTAACCTCACAGGGTAATCTGATCATAAATTCATAAATGGGCAGGTCATGGTGGGTAGTATGGGCACAGGCATATAAATTTTTAGTAGAAGACTTACTTATCTTTGCCTTTTAACCAAGCCCTGGCCATTGTTTTTGTGCATCTAGGTTAACAAACCTTTGAAATAAGCAGTAACCACCCTCAAGAGAACACATAATCTTGTTAATTATCATGCTTTCCCTCCTTAATTTGAAAGGCATAAAAAAAAACTGAAAAACTGTTTCACCAAAGCATTTGAGATCTTGCTTCCTGGCAATTGTCATCAGTTTGGCTCAAATAAACTCATAAAAATTATCCACAGGTTTGGATTTGTCTTACATCAACAAACGAAGATATTTAGAAGATGCTATTGCTACATCAGCAATCATTGATGCAAGTAAGTGATTTTAAACATGAAGAAATACATTTGATTATCTGAATAAAAATAATTGGTATATGTAGTAACAAGAACAAGTTCTTGTATGTTCATGTGATTAAAGTGCTGTTATAATTAAAATATTTATAGCTTCAGAACCAAATACGTATCCATCAGGATAAATATACTTTCATTTCTTTAGGATGCTATTTGAGGAATCATTTCGCATTATTATTCCCTTCTCTGATATTGAATTTAATGTTATCAACAATAAAGATGAAATGACTGCATTAGTCTTGGAATTATTTTTACTCATTAGCAAAACATCAGTTACTCCCTAAGAACTTCTTGATTTTTAGCATCAAAAGTTTACTTCCTAGAATATAAAGTCATTTAAAATTATCCCAGTAAGTTTTTGGTGTTTATAGTTATACTGTATCTGATAAACAATATATAATTTTTAATTAGATTTCTGCCATAAGAAAGTACCAGAAACGGGGCCTCCAGTATTTTATGCTGTCTCTGATGTCTATTTACTGGCTGGCTTGGGGATATTCATTTCTTCTATTCATATAGACCCATTTTCATAAATCTTACTATGACTTAATATCTTCTAAAAGCTTGTAAATATAGCCTCAATCTCTTTACAGTGTTGTCGAATCAAATAAAATATGGTCAGTTAATCATAGTTTGGTTTATCATTAGCTAAATGGCTCTTTCTAATTTGTCATATCATCTCTTTGAAACTTTTTCACTTCCAAAGCCTCGATTATCCATTGTGTGTTGAGGATTTCCCAATCTGTATGTCCAGTTCAGATTTTACTTCCAAGCCCTAGGCCTGTTTTTTCAACTGCTCCTAGCTCAGTACTTGTATCATGGCCTCCTATGATTTCTCTTCAGAAAAAGTGGTCCAGGTTCCACCTATAATGTACTTGTGTGTTAATCTGCTTGCTATCTACCTTGTCTTATTTTAGTCACAAATTAAACTGCACTGCCTATCATATAATAAATGTTTAATAGGCAAAGACTTTGGAAATGAAGTAATGGGTTGATGAGTCTTGGAAATTCCTAGCCTAACACAAATTTCAATTTAAATTCTCCCTTCCAAACTTAATAGTTGTCATTATCGTTATTATCATTAGTATTTTGGTTTATTTTGTGAGCTAATAGCATTGCCATCTGCACAGCCATCCTCAATTCATCCATCTCCTTTGTTTGTAATCTAGATGATAATTAAATGTGTCAGCATAAAGATTTTCTATACTTCATGGCACTTTCTCAGTTCAGTTCTCAAATTATTGCAACATACTTTTGACTGTTTGTTTTTGTCTCTCCACAATTCCTTTATTTCTACATCCTCTTCTTCTTTAATGTTCTCCGAGTTACCTTCTACTAAAAGAAGTTTGATTGTGTCAATTCCTCTTTTTTTTAAATAAATTTTATTGGGGAGTATATTGGGGAACAGTGTGTTTCTCCAGGGGCTATCCGCTCTAAGTCATTGTCCTTCAATCTAGTTGTGGAGAGCACAGATCAACTCCAAGTCCAGTACCCATTTTCAATCTTTAGTTGCAGGGGGCAAGCTCACCAAACCCATGGGGAATTGAACCGGCAACCCAGTTGTTGGGAGCTTGCGCTCTAACCAACTGAGCCATGGCCACTCCTCTGGAAGCTCAACAGCAGCTCATTGTCTTCAATCTAGTTTTGGAGGGCGCCCATGTGGGAATCGAACTGGCAACCCTTGTTCAGAGCTGGCGCTCTAACCAACTGAGCCATCTGGCCGCCCCTGCTTGTGTCAATTCTTGGTGAAAGATCCCCACTGTTTCTTCATGAACCAACTGTGTAAATGCTGTGATCTTAGCCTATATGTTTCCACCATTCTATTGCATAAGCTCTTCTCTCTAACTAAAATGATTTTCTTTTTTAACTCAGTCATGATATTAGGAGGTAAGGGCTTTGGGAAATGATTAGGTCATGAGGGCAGAGCTCTCATGAATGGGACTGATATCCTTATAGAAGAGGCTCAGGAGGAATTTTTTGTCCTTTCCACCATGTGAGGATACAGCAAGAAATTACCAGTTTACAACTCGGAAGAGTGTTCTCAACAAAAACCCAACCATGCCGGCAGCCTGATCTTGGACTTACAGCTTTCAGAACCATCAGGAATACATTTATATGGTTTATAAGCTGCCCAGTCTGTGGTATTTTGTTACAGCAACCTGAACAGACTAAGATACACTCTCCAGTTCAATTGTGAGTGCCTTGATATCAGGAGGTTGTTTTACTAATCTCTATATCCTTAATATCTAACATATTATACTTCAGGTGTTGGACTTATTTGATATTGTCAATTGATCAGTGGAAATCACTTAGTGTCTGAAGACCTGTATTCAAGTTCTGTCGATAATACTAAGTTTCATGACTTTAGGAACCACTATTTTTTTTAAGCCTTGGTTTAATAATCTACAGAATCAGAAATAATAGTGTTGATAAAAATAATAATATGCCCAATGCATGAATTTATAAGTTACAAGTTCTTTGCAAAATATATTATTACAAAGAGTGTTCAGAACATTACAAAAAAAGAGACTATTCTTCATCTAAGCAAGTAATTTTAGGACTACAAATATAATTCCAGGGCTATAAATATAATTCTAGGCAAATGAGGTAGCAGTTATCATGTGTCTACAGATGAATTAGATCAAGGGATGTCAAAGTTCAAAACTGATTAGAAAGTGTAATTTCTTAAATATGATAATACTAGTTAGATCATTGCTTTAATAGTTCAAACAATGGACGACGGACACAGTGACATTATAAGTATAAAATGGTAACATAGTTTATTTTACACTGAGATTTAGCACCCAACTGTTTCTAATATAATTAGATTTATGCTTAGGGAAACAAATCACCAAAGTAAATCTGGATAAATCATGTTTCATTCCTCGATTTCAGTCTAACAGACCCTGGAGTATAGTGTGTTATTATAACACAACCTAAGCTGGAGGAAATCTAAGACTAGATATAGAAAGAGTATCAAGGCCAGTTGTCTAAAAGTGGGAACAATTTCACATACAGCCTTGAGGCTAAAGGCTTTGTCTATGGGGAAGGGACATATGTATGCCTTTAGCAAATTGGTCAAACAAAATTCAAGGTTTAGGATGTTTACCAAGAAAATCCTCAAAAGCTAACAATGATAACAATTTGAGAAGTCATACAGGAAATACGAGGTACCCAACCATTAGAAGATTAAGGTAAAGAAGATATGGCATATATATATATATATATATATATATATATATATATATATATATGTATATATATATATACACATATATATTTATATGGCATATATATATATATATATATATATATATATATATATATATATATATATGCCAGAAAATAGACCTGCATGAAAGAAAATATTAAGTCATGGGCTATAAGGCATGAACTTGCTCATAATGCACTTAGAGTAACAAGCTACTAAGAGAGACTGCCAAATAAGTCAATATTCAGAATGGACTACAGAGCAGTAGATATTATAAGATGATAGGCAGCTTAAGAATAGCTTTTAAAAAGCCAAAATCTTTAGTGTATTATTACCTTTGTAAAGGATTACAGTTCTCAATATCTCATATTTTACTTTTCCTAATAAAAGTATAATGATGCAGCAGATAAAACAATAATACAGACCAACTTTTTGCCAAACTAACTCTTCAAGCCTCCTGGATAATTTGAAAATAGGCACAAGAAAATCAATAATTTCAAATTTCAGAAACAAGAACAGAAAATACCAATCCTAGTACTGGATTCCACAGAATCTGATCAAATATATGGTATATCTACTTTCCATTTGTATTTCAGCAAGTATCCAGACCACAGCGCCGGCTCATTCAAACAAAAGATATCTAAAAATAAGATTATGGATGATACAGATCACTCTCACAGCACAACTTTATTTTTAATATATTCTAATAACTGCCATTCTCAAAAATTCTTATCTCTTTTTAAATCCTGTGAAGCCATCTTGCCTTTTCAAGTGTTTATTGTTTTGTGAATATATTTTTGAGCTACTTTATTCATGATTAAAAAACCCGAAAACAGTTGAAATAAAGTCACATTTTCAACTGTTGATTTTTGCATGAATATTTTTTTGTGAACCAAATTTTACAGTTATTGTCAGTTAGAAACATTGTTTCATTAACTGAAAATTTTGCCTGAAAATGAAATAATGAAAAGTCTATATTTTCCATAAAGGTAGCTAACATTTACAGCTTAGAAAATAGTTTATCTGTATTGATGAAAGTTTCATAGAAATTTCAGACGCAAGAAGGACCATAGAAAGCTTCACATCTGAGCCTGCTAATTCACAGATGAGAAAAATGATCCTGAATTTCACACAGCTGATTAATGAGAAACTATCCTACTCCTGTTTCAATGATCTCCCTTCCACTCCATGTTGGCTTACATTTCAATAATTGTATCACACCTCAAAGAAAGCATTTCAATACCAATATTAGTTCTTCTCAAGTCCCTGAGAGCACAAGGCTAAATTGTTGAGAGCACTTTGTGGTATTTTAACATTTTGTATCAGAAATTCTAGGTTTTGAAAATCATTTTCAAGATAATCTTTAAAAAAAAAATACTATAAGCATATTGTGTGTCACTTGAATTCTTATAACCAAGTGTTTCTACTTGTAGTTGTGCTTAGTATCATGTGGGTGCCAATTATTACTATTTAATACCTTTAATTTTCATGAAATAAAAAAGGCCAGAAATGTCTAATTCTGTGACTCACTGAAATTGAACATTAATTAATGTAATGCTTACTGGAGTTATTTGAAGGAAAAAAAGTTGTTTGAGAATCAGGCAATTATATTGTGAATCATGGTGCAGTCATGCTAAATTCAAAAGACCATTCTTCTTAAAAATAAAGTCATGTATTTTTGCTCATCACTGTAATTTTAGAATAGGTCAGAATACCCGAACCAATATGTATGTTCCATAAACGACTATTGGTTGATTTAATTAATATGATCAACTATCTAAATTTTAAACAATAACATGTGTTATGTTAAATTGGTGTACTAATTTAAATTTAATGTTTAGATATTTTGTACTTAATTTCTAAATGTTGTTTTCACAGTTGCATAAGAGCAAAGAAATAATAAACTTAAATCTACGTCTGTTTGCAGATATTAAACATTTTAATTAAAATAACAACAGAATTCAGTTGCAAATCCGTTAAAAAATTAAAGAAGCCTTAACAAGTTTCCATATTGAGAAATACTGCCCTATATAATAAAGATTATAAAACACTCACAGAAGTTAATGTTTGTAGGTAAGTTCAGATGTCCAGCTGTGAGAAAAGGGGAGACTTTAGCTCTGATGTTCTCACTTCAAACACGTTATTCTTTCTACTAAAGCTTATGTATAGAGAACCGATAAAATTTAGACTTCACTGTGTTTCCCATAAATAATTATAGCAACTACAGTTGTTTTTACAATTATTAATAAAATATAAATACAAAACCTTTTATGATACTAAAAATTAAAAAGAAAAAATTCCAACATAAAATAGCATGACAAAAATTATCTGAAACTTGAGGAATTTACTGGAGAAACCCTACAACAAAATTTTCTGAAAAATGGTCCTACTGGAGACAATGTGATTTGTGGGTCTTTTATGGGAATCACAGTTAACTAAGGTTCAAAATCTGTTTATCACTGATTAGTTCAGCGACTTTGATTAAGTGATTTTCTAAATAGTAACGAGATTTCTGTATAATATTTTCTAATTAAATACATTTATGGAACTTTGTTTTTTCCTTTTGCCTTAGTTTTTATTTGAGCTATTTTGTTTTATAGCATTCTCATTTGTCACCATAAGTACTTTCAGAAACAAACTGGGAAGTAATAAACTTTACAGAAAGGAAAGAATGACATAAAGGTGGCAGGCAGAAAAGAAAGGGAAAAAGAGAAAGAGAGGAGGGAAGGAAAGTTAATTTTTGTACATTTTTTCCTGCTCAGTTTCTGGACCTTTGTGCTAATTTGCTAGATTCATATATCTTACTATTCATCATGATAAATTCCAAATTTTAATAATACTAAAATGTAAAAGTGAAACAAATAATTTCTTATAGAAAACTACTAAATTCCTTTATATTTTGGGAAAGAAGAATAGATTCATAATGATGACTCAAAGTCTTGAAGCAATAACAAGATTGTTCAATTTGAGAGCATTAAATGTGTTAGAGGGTCATATATATTGTATATGTATTATAAATAAGTATGTGTTTGCCTTTGTAAATTATATCACAGGCAAAAGTCTAATAGATTTAGTGTATCAAGTGCTACAAAAGTCAGTAAAGAGCAACAATCTTATAGAACAATAGGCAAATCAGGGCAGTTTACTGAAACAAAATGAATGTGTTACATGTCTCTTAAATTTATGAAAAAGACTTGATCTCATTCATGTACTTGGTAATGTAATTTAAAATTAAACCGAGATCTCATTTTTGGTTTAGTTTTATAAACTAAAGATTTGCAAAAATCCAAAAGTTTAACAACATATGCCATTTTGAATTTCGAGTATTCATACATTCTCAAGCTGGAGGCCATGCAAATAGGTGCATCTATAGTCGAGACAAAAATAGCAGTATCTAACAGAACTACATAGGAACTAAAGCTTTAACTCACCAGTTCTCTTCTAGGATTCCATTTCAATTATGAACCAGCAAATCTGTAAAGTGACATGTACATAAAAGTTTATTTTTTATTGCAAATGACTGGAAAGAACTGAACATCTTCAAATTGTGTATTGGTTGAATAAACTGTGAAATACACAATGAAATATTAATGCAGTCATAAAAACACACTTCCAAAGTGTTTCATTGTGAATCATTATTTATGTAACTTTTCTGTATATTAGAAGCCAATCCTCTTTAGGAAAACAGCCATGCGAAAAGTGTCTATGTTGCAATTTTTTTTTTCTGCACTATTTTTAGGTAAATTACAGATCACACAGAAGATGTGGGGATGGTCCATCTTGGGGATGGACCTAAGCTTTGAATTGAATACTAAGTTATGACAGTATTTGGCAAAGTTCAAAGTACAAAGAAGTAAGTCCACGTAGGTGGAAAGATGTGAGCCATTCTTAGAAGACAGAAAACTAAGTAATTTCCAAATGATCATTTCATCCACAGGCTTGGGGAGTTGGGGGGACAGGCAATCATATACTGAAACGTAGAGAATCTGTTAAAAATGAAATGACCACTAGCAAATTACATTGTTTGGGATACAAGGTTTATTCAATTGCCTTTGTTGCAAGCATTTTTCAAATCTTTCACTGTATTTTCATTGCAATATTTATCCCCAAATTACATTGTGGTGAAGCAAAATCAATATGAAATCAAAGCCTACTCTGGTCATGACTGACAATGGCTTAGCATACTACTTGCTTTTGCACTTAGGGCTACTTGTAAACTGTTTTATTTGGTGGGGGAAATAGTGAAATCAATAAGAATACAGTCAAAGTATAATAATGATTTATCGTGAATGAAAAGAATGCGGTCCTTTATCTGAACAGTATCAAAAGAAACAAAAGAAACAAAACAAAACAGCATCTGTGAATGCATTATTCACACCATCAATATTGAAAAATAGAAAACTGATCCCAATGTGCTTTTATGTCATTCTGAATGAAATATATTTCTTTGTGATATGTTTTATATTCTAATCCACATTACTATTAGGAAATCTAGAGAAATCATTTAAGTGGGCAGTTATGTCCGAATTTTTATTGGAATTATAAAGCAGAGAAAAAGCTTTGGATGGATAGCCTAAATTGTTTGGAATCCAACTGTTGTCTTCCAATCAATACAGGGTTTACTTGGAAATGTTGCTAGTTTTTCCAAAAATCGGTTGAGATTGTATACTCATGTGTAAACTATCACATTTCTTTTAAGACATGTTTAGCATTGAAGACTTTTAATTCTGGGTTATTTTAAATATTTGCATATTTATATTATGGCAAATCGTAGATAACTGTTGTGGTGGTTAATTTTATGTATCAACTTGACTGGGCTAAGGGATGCCCAGATAGCTGATAAAACATTATTTCTGGGTGTGTCTGTGAGAGTGTCTTTGGAAGAGATTAAAAGAAAGTAATTAAAAAAGAAAACCTTTCATTGACTATATTTAGACTTCAAAGTTAGATATGCTTTTATTTAAACATACCATGAATTTAGGAATTTGGTCAATAATGATATTTGAGTATCTATTATGTTCAGATTCCTTTTTAGGTTCGGCAGATATAAGAAAAATCTGTTCTTACATTAATGTAGCTTATAATCAATGAAATCTTTGTATCACTGAAAACTGCCGGGGATAGTTGTGATTCCTATAATATTAACACATTATGTTTCTATAACTAAAAGGACACAGTGAGCCAACAGTGATTTCACTACCACTTTTCTTTTCTAACCAGGTATGAAGGGAAAATAAGCTCTCTGCTTCTGAGGTACAGGCATATCTCGGAAATATTACGGGTTCAGTTCCAGACCACCTCAATAAAGCAAGCATCACAATAAAGTAAGTATCTCATCTAAAGTATCACGAGAAAGTGATTGTAATATTTGCTGGTGGAGGGTCTTGCCTTCAATTTGTTAAAAAAATGCAACATCTGTGACGCTCAATAAAGCAAAGCACAGTAAAATGAGGTATGCCTATAACATGTTTGGAGAACAATCACTCCTGAGGAGATGGTCTGCTCAGTTGCACTAGTAAAGGGAAAGTACTATAAAGAGGTCCGCCTTGGTATATTACTAAACTGCTACAGTTGGCACAAAGTAGGTTCAACTTTTCACGGCCAGGGCTGCGTAGGTTAAAAGACAAGTGCACTGCAGTTTTCAAGGGGGACTATTATGACATTTCCTGTCAGTCATATTTAGTCCAAGTGGAAGAATGTCATAGGCCTGAAACTATTCTGTCCTAGTAGCAGGGATTAGGAAATGGGATGGAAGGAGTTAGTTGCTGCCAATTCTTTGTTTATTGCAAGTAATCCCTATATGTTAGTGTATGGTTTGAAGAATCTTCTCTGATTTGAAACATGCTTTCAAGGCCAATTAAAATTTTAATAAGCTAAGTCCAAAAGTCATTTGAAACAGTTTATCTGAAGGGGCAGGAAAGTAAGATGCCACTGAAGGAAATCTGTTTTGTAATTGATCTTAGAGAATATAAAGAAAGTCAATGTGCTAAGAGGTATCCCTTATAAAGAATAAAGGAAAACAGACTGTCTTCCTGGGACCCATCAATAGAAGTAGGAAACCATCACTGTTATTGAAAAATAGGCAGTAATCACTTAACTTACAGTGTGAAAAAGGGCAGGACGAAATAGGAGCCTGGGCGAGGGTGTTCCTGGCTTCTCAGTTAGGGAATTGGCATTAACTGAGATATTCGTCATAAAACTTAGCAATATTTTTTTTTTCTTTTTCATTACTGGAAGTTAGCAGTTGGTTCACATTCAATTTAAGAAGTTACAATATAAGTGATAAAATTTCTCAAAATGCAACAAGTTTTAAATGAAGAAACTAATTACTGAACATAACGTATTACAATTCAAGGTCAGAAAGTAACATTGCATTTTGTCTTATTAAGGAAGAAATTATAATTGACAAAATGATTTTTTAGAGATTTTAATGTAGGTTATATAGTCAAATTACAAAATTTCAGTTTCAATTCATTATGAATTTATTCCTTGGTTAAATATATGGTTTGTTCAAATAGAGCTATTTCCAAAATGCAATCATCTATGAATTGTTTTTAACTTAATGAAATGTCTGAGGTAATTGAAAATTGAAAAGTTTAAGGCTAACACTAAAAGCAAAACTAATTAACAAGTATTTTTTTTCTTGGTTTAGAACTTTCTCTATGAAAGCATATATATAAAAATTACACTGCAATATACTGAGACTTCAAAATTAATTTTGTCTGGAATACTAAAAGGAAAAGACTAAGATTAAAGACATACTTTACAAAAATTTTTTGATTTCTTAAATAAGCTCATAATATGTAAGTTTCATAATTTTAATTTTTAAATTTTAACTCAATAATGCATTGTGAGGTGTCAGCATAATTACTTTTTTAAATGGTGTTTGTTCAGCAACCATTTATTCAGGAAAAAAAAACCACGTCTACTTAATTTTAATAGATATTATGTTAAAAGTACAACAAAGGTGTTATTATATTGAATCTCTGAATTGATGTACTTTTGTTATTTCTCATCATTACTGAATCTTTTTTATACCTAGTAAAACTTCCATTAAAAACATGAAATTATGTGACAAGCATTTTATGGATTTATATTTAATAAATGGTGATTTGGCCTTGGCTTTTAGGTCTTAATTAAATAAATGAATATGCATTAAATCCTTGTTTTAAATAATAAACACATCTTTAAGTAAAGATATCATTGCTTTGGTGAATTACAAGGAATTGAATGCATCAACTAATCCTGATGTAGTAGAGTTTTTGTTTTGTGCTGTTTTTGTTTTCTCCTTCAAACACTTTTAACAGGCACAGATTTCTTTTGAAAGGAAACTGCTTCAACCACAATCTGCTGTTGAAGAAACAGCCTAGCAGTTCTTTATGCACAGGTGACTATATTGGTTGTCATGTAAATCATTTCCAGTTACCGTTGAGTGGATTACAAGATATTAGCCAGTGATATTAGCCAGTGAGACTAAAAGGGAAAAAAGAAAAATCTTCCCAAAGAATTTCAGTAATTATTTGGGCCAAATCATATTCTTTATTATGAATAAAGAAACTGACACTAAGTTATATGTTATATATATATATATATATATATATATATATATATATGCCATGATTAACAAAACTACACATCATCAAAAGCCATGAGTAATAAGCAGATATGAAGAAGTGAAATGGAGTAAAGGTTGAGGTCGTTTGTGGTCAGATTAGAAGAGCAAAGATGGAGCAGACCTGAGGTCTGAGGATGGAAATCACAGAACTCCAGCTGCTCAGCCACCAGTAAAATGATGTGCTTGTATGTAGCATGCTGGGAATATATGCATGTTTTGGGGACATGTATCAGAAACTTAAAAATGTGTTAGAAATGCAACTTAAAGATTCAAATCGTATGTGTTGTATCAAGATAGTCTTCATGGAACATGACTAGACTAAGAAGTTAGATTATATTTCTAATGAATTAAACATATAGTTTTATTAAGCACTGAATATATTCCATATGCATGACATTTTAAATATAAAAAAGTGAATTTTCTAAATAACCATATTGGAAATGAATTTAAAAAGTGTTATTTACTTTGTTATTATGTATTTGGATTAATTTAGCACTGTGAATTTCAAAATTTGGTGCATATCAGTAGAACTGAGGAACTTGTATTAAACAATGGCTGAGACTGGCTTATTTCACTTATTAATGTCCTCCAGGTTCATCCATGTTGTGTGTGTTACACATTTTTTTTATCCATTTATCCGTCAGTGGACACTTGAGTTGTTTCATTTCTTGGCTATTGTGAATAATCTTGCAATGAACATGGGAGTACAGATATCTCCTCGAGATCCTAATTTTAATTATTTTAGATATACACCCACTGATTCTACTTATTAAAGGAATCTAGAACAGTTAAACTGATGGAAGTAGAGAATACAATACTGGTTTCCAGAGGTTAGGGATTGGGGGAAACAGGGAATTGTTGTCCCATAGGTATCAAATTTCAATTATGCTAGATAAATGGCTTCAATAGATCTGCTATAGAACAGTGTAGCTATCATAAAAAGTATGGTGTTGTCCACTTCGAAATTTGTTGAGAGGGTAGATCTCACATTAAGTGTTCTTACCCCAAAACAAACAGACAAAAGATAAAGGACACAGGAAACTCTGGGAGGTATCGGATATGTCTATTACCTTGAGTGGCAATGGTATCATGGGTGTTTGTAAATGGTCCAAATTCACCAAACTGTACACATTAAATGTGTGCAGTTCTTCGTATATCAGCTGTACAGCTCAATAAAGCTGTTAAAATAAAATATGGCTGGAGTTTACCCCAGAACCACTCTAACAGAGTCTAAAGAACTAGCCTACAGTCTTTCTGTTTCAGTTCCACTGGTAATCATATGCACTGGTAACCTAAATTAAAGATGAATTCATTAATCTTTCTTTATGGTTTGAATTAATAATTAAACTGTTAAAGTATGTTTGTTTATATATAATCATGGAAATAACAATTTATAAATATGGCATAATGTGAGTTATAATATATTTCTTTAATATTAGTATCAGAATTTTGAGATATTAATTCCTCTGAAGCATTATTTATAAACAGAATTCCTATATTTTTGGGGTCAACAGAATACCCACTACCAAATTAGTAATATAGAAATCTTATCAATTTGTTAGAAACCAAATTACATGTCCCTGTTGTGGAGAAAGATAAGTAGGCACTCTCACACTCTTTCAGACTCTCCTTTATAAGTCAAATCAAAGAAATGACTTGCATTTTGCCTACACTGTAAATCAGTATGTCATGAGATTTAAGACTCAGGTCCTGCCCTTAAGATATTTTTTGATTATGGGAGAATCAACAAATAAACTATGGAAAACTTTGCCTCTTTTCCAAACGCTTCTCAAAGTTAACAGAAATCTCTCTGTTGATAATTCCAATGCATGCTTTTCTTTAGTCAGTTAACTTCTCAACAACATATAATAGAGTTTATCATGTCTTTATTTTGGAAAGACTTTTCTTGACACTGTCTTGACTTCTTTTTTCTTATATTACTGGCCATTTATATGCAGTTTCATTTGTTTTTACTCTGAGTTTTAAGATACTAGAGTTTTATAAACTCTTCTCAATCTATGCCCATTTCCAGGATGACTTTAATCAATCTCTTCATTTAAATGTCATATTGTGTAGCATATACACACACATACACACACACAGTATATATCTCCTGTTGACATCTCAAACCAAAATCTTAATTTCTCTTTCTGCCATCCTTGGTATGCAGTCTACTTCCAGTATGACCTTTTCTACCTCCAGAACAAATCTCGGATTTGCCAAAATAAAAACACTACTACTGTTATATTGGGGTCAACAGAATACCCACTACCAAATTAGTAATATAGAAATCTACTACTCTGTTATATTGTGTATAACAACTGGACCGTTACAATCATACACTGGCCAGGACTACCTTGGGACTAGATAAAGAAATCACTTTCCTTTTCCACTTGTCAGCAAGTAAAAGAGCAGTTGTCAAAACCATATATGATATTAGGAGCTTCTAACAACATAAGAATGAAATCAGTTGTCAACAACTATAATATCTATATTGTACAGTATGTTGGGTGATATATAGCATAAGTGAGCCATTGTTTCCTGTGTTTAGAGATCAATTCTTTCCAATTTGAAAGAAAATACGTCATTGGATTAAATAGACTAAAATAAACAGGCATAAATATAGGTCAAAATTCAGGAGGTTTATTTCCCCCCAAGCAGGCAACTAACCATAATTCTAGTCCATATGCTAGACACCTGTTAATATTTTGGATCTTACACATTTCTACACACTGTAAACATGCTTAGAGTTTTTCACAGATACAGATTTGAGAACACCATTATCCCACATTCCTATTCGGTAAGTAAGATTTCTGACTTGTTTAAACGTAACACAAGAATTGCAGGCTGACTAGCCAGAGATTTAGATGCGGAGAATATCACTAGTACACAGAGCATATAGAAAATAAGCCTGATGAGATTTCAAAAGTATCCGCGGAAAAGAAGTCACTACAAACAATAGGAAACACTTCTTTGCTGGATATATGTATGTTATAAATTGTCACTACTCAAAGTGTCATCGAGTCAGAAGATCAGTTGCATCTGCTCACCAGGAAGCATTTGGGAAATGCAGAATCTCAAGCTCCACACCTGTCTTACAGAATACAAATTCTCAGGTACCACAGTACCGTTTAAAAAATACTGAAATAAAAGGAACAGAAGAGCTACGTCTGCTCCATCCATTTTACTTTTGATCTGGAAACTGAGGTGATTTCTGCAGAAAAATAAACCCTACTGTTATGTGTGTGCCATCTTGGTTTTGCTTGCTTGTTTGGTGGCAACATTTTATTCCTGAAACTTTACTTAACATTTATTAATGGGAATGCATCAAAACAAATTAATCCACATTTATCTTCAGGTAAAATAATAATATATGCCTATTGATAAAAGGAGAGTCTATCAAAATTTATAAGACCTGAAGGAAAACAATGAAACTGCTGCTTGCTTCTTATTAGCTTTTCATTTAACAAATCAATGCACTAAATGGTAAAAATCCACTGACTTTAAATCTATCAGATTTCAGTTAGAACTCTTATAGCATTTATGTGTAGATTTGAAAGGTAGACTAGCTACTGTTAGCAAGCAAAAGCCTAAAAATAGTAAGATTGCTCCTCTGGACTTTGTTAGGTCTCCAGCCATGTATTCCACTCACAGAAAGATTAACTTCCTAGAAAATTCTATCTTGTTACAAAATGCCATTAACTCCTGATAGTCATAAACACATTAAATAACAACCATTGAAGTTGATTTGACAGCTCCAAAGAATTTGTATGCAGTTTTAATGATGGAGAACTTCACTCATCATAATTTCTCAGTGTTGAATCGATCCTTGGAAGAGAGGCTGATAATTTGATTGTTCTATAATGTGCTAGTGCATGATTTCAGAAAGAGAAATTATTTTATAAAGAAACTAATTACATGCAAATGAGTCTCTTCACAAGATGTTAATAGAATTAGAAATACTTCTCAAAAATGAAGAAAAAAATAGTATGAAGCAAAATGCCTGGAAGAGGCAGATGATTAAAGAATACTATAGAGATATTACCCAGGGAAAGTGAACGAAGGAATCTATGTCAAAAGAGGAAACTGTGTTGTTTCATTTTTCTACTGCATCAAGAATACTCTCTTGTCCTTTATTTAACCTTCTGAAACCTAAATGATAATGTAAATTGTGAAAATTCCAGTTTACATTAGAATTAAAGTGGTCTTCATGGGAAACATACCACAAAAGCCTCTCCAAATAGAAAAAAAAACAACACATACCTTATAAGAAATCAGGGAAGGTTACATACCCATCTGATAATGTATGTTTCTATCTTGTTAAATATCAGTATCAAAAATAACCCAATAAATTCTAGAATTTTAGAAACCCCTTTAAAGAAGTAAATCACTTTTGCTTTATTTAACTGTGGTAAAATAATATTTTATCTTAATTATCATTGCTTCTCTTTCTTCCACATGTGCTCTTTCCGTCTTTTTCTGAATTACCGTAGCCTTACACAGAATAAAGGAATTGAGCTGGACTGCAGACAATTCAGGTTTACAGTCTGTACATTTTTACTGATTTTTTTTCTCTATTTGGAAACTTTTTCCCAAGGTATTGAGCCTTAGAAATGTTTTAGGGAACCCCCAAAAGCTCAGTAAATATATTTGTAAATTCACTAAGCTGAATGCAAGACCATTTTCCTCTCCTCTTCCTTCCTGTGAGGATTTAGGTGACCATCTATTTTTCTCTCTCTTTCATAAATAATTAACACACACACACACACACACCTCTTGTAAATGCTATGAAGGAAAAGTATGTATTGCTCTTCAAGCCTATTTTAGGTATATCTGTCTTTATAAAGGTCAGTTAATGTTTTCCTAAGAAATAGAACTTGTAGATATGAATTAGCCAGGTAACTCTGAAAGTGTTTTCTCTTTCACCTGGAGACACTCTTTTAATAAGAAAATTGAAAGGAACAAGTGTTGATTATTAAATTTAATAAGAAAGCAATTTATAGTTTTTACCAGTAAATTTACAATAGAGTCGGTAGAAGCAAGTATGTTTGAATGAAATAAAGAAATAATAAAACATGGGAATTTTTGGATTATAAATTTAAATAGCTCCTATTAGTTTTGCTGTGAAAGGGTAATAGAGGGTTTGAGAATGGCTGGAGGAATGCAAAGGGTCAAGGAATGATTTTTTTTCTTGCACCCATCAAAGTGTTTTAAAATGGTAGTTACTGATGCAGTTCATGTGATGATAGGAAGAATACAATATAAAGAAAAAAATCATGTGAGTGAACAGAAAAATTGTGTGGGTTTAAAGAATAGGGAATGTGGTCCGATTAAAAAAAATGGAGATGCTAGCCTCAGCTCTATGTGGACAAGAGTACATTTACTGAAATGGAATACATCATATATGGGTACAGTTGCGTGTATTTGATGGTTGAGAGAAAAAAATCTTTTTATTTGATAAATTAATTTGCTTAATGAACTATGATTTGGTACCTTCAAGTAATATTGAGGAGTGTTTGAAGATTGAGGAGAAAAAAATAGGAAAACAAAATTACTGGAGAAAGTCTACATTTGAAGGACAGTCAGGGTGCAGGTAAGGAGAAGGCAGAGACTTGGACTTAATCAGGTTTCGAGTTTCCCAGATGGCCTCACTGAGAAAGAAAAAGGAAAGGGAGTTAAATTTGTAGGTTGATAAGCATTTCCACTTATTAACAAAATAATCTAAGTGTGGTAAAGAAAAAATTAAAGACATGACAGAATTGATAGATGAGATGAAAAGTGATAGTGTCAATATAGTAGATAGTTCAGTGAGTTAAAGGATTTGTGGAGTGGAGATCCTAGAATGAATAACAGAAAATGATTCAGGATAATAGTCCAAGAGTGGATTGTTTGACATATATATTGTGAAGGGGATGTAATTTTGGTAATACAAAACCTAGTTAAAACCATAACAGTTAGTATGTTAAATACTTCATTGGTTTCAATTAATTTGGGGGTTTTATAGACTAAACTTACCATTGTCTACAACTTCCTACTTTAGTCTAACATATCCCTACATTTCCATCCCTGTTCGAATGGAAAAAGAAAGTATGCTACAGGCTTTCCCTCTTAAATTCTACTTCAGCTTTACATTGTAGCAGCTCTGAGCTTTAAACTTAAATGTGTCTGACAGGCAAAAATTAACCAGAAAATCAGAGAGCGGGTTAGGTACCTGTATCCTGATTCTGTGTTCTCTCTATGCCATATCTTTACCTTACAATACCATTTATTACCTAGCATCCCAAATGTCTCTCTTACATGTCTTTGTACCTTTTTGTGTCCTTCATGATACGTGAAGTATCTAGCACAATGTGGAGAACAAAATTAATACTAGACAAATAATTTGTATTTTTTGAAGAATACGTACTTAAAATTTAACTTGCTAAATAACAGACATGTTTCATCTCCTTGACCTGCTATATAACATAGGTTTGCATCCCAAGCAATCAGAACTGTCACTGATGAAATGAAATTGGAAAGAAACTTCCAGATCCTCTTGTCTTTGTTTTTTGAAAATGGTATTTTTGTTTCACACTTATAATATATGATATATTTGTTCTTAACCCAAAGGATACAGTTAAATACTTGGCAAGACTGCCAACTATTTTGTAATAGTTGAATGTATTCTTGAACTATTGAATGTATTCTGTTAATTTAATGGAACATAAATGAAAGATAAATTAATTTAAATTAATTTTGAAACTACAGTACTCTAAAACATCAAAGGAATGTCATAAGTTGGGATGCGGAGAAAACTATTGACTCTCACTATATATATATTATATATATATATATATATATGTCATATATATGCATATGACATATATATATATAAAATATATAATATATATAATATATGATACATAGTTGAGTCAGATGAAAAGTAAAACAAAATGAAGATGTGACAGTTTAGTGGAGACGGGAATAGTGAACAATTAAATACACAAGGTATTAAATGCAAGAAAAGGGCTGGAAAATCACAATACATAGTGATAGTATTTTGTTGAGAAACATCATTCAGGTTGATATAAGCAAAACAGAAAACTGAAATCTGAATAATCTATTTTACTATTGAAATTTCTTTTTATCACCAAATAATATTCTAGAACAAGCAAAGAATTCAGATATTCTTATATTTTCAGCACCTTCTTTATATCAATAAATATTTAAATAATGGTCTCTCATATGAAAGTATGATAAAAAGATATAAAGCAATTCAATTGCAGAAAAAAATGTAGATACATAAAAATATAAGTAGAAATGCAACAACCTGGATAGACCTAGAGGGTATTATGCTAAGTGAAATAAGTCAGACTGAGAAAGATAAATACCATATGATCTCATTTATATATGGAATCTAAAGAACAACAACAACAAAAGAACAAACAATACAGAAGCAGACTCACAGATGCAGAGAATAAACTGATGGTTGCCAGAGGGGAGGGGGGTTGGGGAGCTGGGTGAAAAAGGTAAAGGGATTAAAATATACAAACAGGTAATTCAAAATAGTCGCAGGGATGTAAAGTAAAGCATAGGGAATATAGTCAATAATGTTGCAACAACTATGTATAGTGCCAGGTGGATACTAGACTAATCAGGGGAATCACTGCATAAATTATATAAATGTCTAACCACCATGCTGTACACCTGAAACTAATATATTACTGAATGTCAGTGGTAACGGAAAAAAAAAAAAAAATATATATATATATATATATAAAATATATAAGTAGACAAGCATGCTAGATAACAAATGAATTAGATAGCCATATGATGCCTCAGGAACCCAGGACTCCATCAGTCTCAATTTCTACCATTTTTTCCCAGCCCTTTTCTTTCATTTAATACCTTGTGTATTTAATTGTTTACTACTGCCTTCTCCACTAAACTGTCTGATCTTCTATTTTGTTTTATATTTCATCTGAATCAACTATGTATCTACAGTGACTAGTGAAACATATAGTACATGATATTTATTCAATGAATGTGTATAGAAGACATCACTTCGAAAGTGAGAGCTGTAAAGTTAGAATAAATTTTAGAAGCACAAAGGTTTATGTTTTCAAAAGGAAGAGAGATGGAGCATATTAGAGACCCACAGAGGTATCTGTGTGGAGATTGGGATGACGTGAACAGAACGGCCAATTGCTCAGTTGAATTAAAGGTGAGATTCATGTGTGTATTATCTGGAGATAAACTGGAAATGACTTGCTAAACCAAGGTGGATCACTGGGAACCCAGGCTATGGGGTTTGGATTACATCCAGCAATAATAAATATACAAGTAGGGAAAAATGTATCTGACGTGAAGAATGTATTGTTTCCAACATAAAAAAAAAAGCTACTAAAGGTAGATTTCCAATGTAAATATTTAAATGTGAATTATGTTCTAAGTAAATAAATTGGGAGTGTAGTGATTTGTTATGTCTGAGCTAGTTTTTGTTTACTTTTTTTCTTAACCTAACTCCCTGGCTATGCATCCTATTCAGATATGCTTATACAACTAACAACCACTGTGCATAACTTCCAAAATGGTAAATTAGCCTGGCTAATTTAACCACCAGGATTCTAGATTAATCCTGTTGATATATTTCTGATAAACAATCTGTGGGCAGCTGCATTGTCTGATATCCAACATACAGCACAAAGAAAATGATCATTTGTACATTGTGGGTTTAGTGGACTAAATGAAAGAGCACTTTTTTAAAAAAATTATTAATAGCTGCACTTTTCATAAATTTTATGAGTTAATAGGGTTCAATTAATGTTGCCAAGTGGTGTGCTTCATACACATGTCTCTGGGGCTTTGCAAAGTTGAGAAGAATGTATAATGAATGGTTGAGCAGTTATATTGGTACCCTAGTAATTAGAGAACAAGTATTTAATGTGCATCTGTGTTAGGCTCCTGGGTACTTGTTAAGGACCCTGTAGCATGCAAACAAACAAACAAACAAACAAACAAGAAGACAGGGAGGGAAAAAGGGAGGGAGGGAGGGAGGGAGGGAGGAAAGGAAGGAAGGAAGGAAGGAAGGAAGGAAGGAAGGAAGGAAGGAAGGAAGGAAGGAAGGAAGGAAGAAAGAAAGAAAGAAAGAAAGAAAGAAAGAAAGAAAGAAAGAAAGAAAGAAAGAAAGAAAGAAAGAAAGAGAGAAAGAGAGAAAGAGAGAAAGAGAGAAAGAAAGGAAGAAAAAGAAAGAAAAAAAATTATAAGCTTGGCAAGGGAATACAGCTTCTCTTTTTTTCTTAAATTTTAGATCTACATCTGTGTTTAATTAGAAGAAATGAATTCCCATTAACACCGTTAGGCAACATGCTATGATGGTTAAAGCCTACATGGGCTGTGAAACTGATCTAGAAAGATCAGGAGATTATAATGGAATTTTTCATCTCAAAAGCATTCTAATAGTCCCCACCTGGCTGTCTGCAGAATACCTACTGCTTTTTACTTCTGCTTACTTTATAAAACTATGAGTGGTCTAAACTAATACCTGCTAAACAAAAATGTCTTACCACAGACACTAAGGGATTTTTTTTTTCCCCCAGCCATAAGGGGCAAGGTGCAATAGCATAACCATGTAGGAGCTCAAAATACAAAAATGTTACATATATTAATGACAGTAAAAATAGTTTACTAAAAGATAATAGTTATGGATGTTACAGATGACTAGCTGTGCTGATGCTTTAGTTTCCAAAGAGATTCAAATTAAATTGCTTTTATTTCCTGAAGCAGAATAACATTTCATATTCCACATGATAATAAAATGTATCCTTAGGGCAAGTTGTATATCTGTACTTTTAAAATGAAACAGGCATGATTTAATTAGTACGCAAGAACATAGGCCTATCTTTTAAGAGAAAGATAACTCTCCTGAGTGTTTTTGTTTAGTGGCCCTCTAAAATTATGCTTTTTGGAAGAACTGACTGGTTGCTTTTGTAATTAAACATTGCCTTTACTTAAAGTTTTGGTAATATTCCGCCAAATATTCCATTGAGATATTAATTTGAAATGATGATAGTCACTCTTTCATATATAATTACGCTAGAAACTTGCTATGTACTGTTGTCTATTAAGTTGGAATTTTGGGAAAAAATGTTTAGTATTGCATATCAACAAACAAATTATATAAGCAGGTTAATGGTGGATAATTTCACCTACAGGAAAGTTCAATATTTTTATTTAGAAGTTAGATTTAGACAAAGACACAAAATATCTTATTTAAAGATATAATGTTTAAGGAACAACTATTCTTAAATTTGAACTATTTCTCCAAAAACATTATGAAAGTAAAACAATATATAATCAAACGCATGGTATAAAGATAAAATTATAATCTCTATTTTACCCTTGCTCTAATATGTGACAATTCACTTAAGATTTGAAAGGATTTCTTTTAAAAATTGAAATATTGAAATGCAGTTGCATATTAGTTTTCTCAATTATTTAAGTAGTATACTTGAGAAACTCTGGAGTCAGTAGGTCCAAGATGAGACCTTGCCTCTCTGCTTGCTAGGTGATATGACCTTGATTAAGACACTCAGCTTCTATCATTTTCCTTCCTTGAAGCTTCCGTCAGGCCTCTTCAAAGAGCGTTCACTCTCAAGATGTTCCCTCCCAAAGTCCATCTGCCCTTCCCACGGCACTCGGAGAAGCTACAGGGACTCAGTCACTCTGTTCAGAGCCCCAAGGGAGCCTCAGATGACAGCGCCAACTGTCAGCCCTGTGTGTGGTCATTTTGCAAGTCCAGCTCGGATAAGCTTTCAGAGGACTGTAGCCCCAACTGACATTTGACTATGATATCTGCATGATGACCCCACCTGACAACGAACCAATTGAGCCCATTTAATATATAGGACAGCAAGATAAAAAAATGAATTGTCATTTTAAGATGTATACAGCAACAGCTAACAGTAACAAGGATAGCAGTAGGTAAGCATGTCAGTGTGCTGTTGCCAAGAGATGATACAGCTGAAATGTGAATCCAGGCACATTGGTGTGAGATGCTCTCTTCCACCACAGTATTGCCTCACACATAGTTGATCTTGGATTTGAACCCATGTGTGCTTGATTTTAAACCCCACTGAATGCTTTGTTTATATCTTGGTTTCCCTATCTCTCTTACACCTTTTAGGATTATAGTCCAAGTCAGCTAATCTGGCCAAACCCTGCATTAGTTCTGACACTACACCCTAAGGGACTGTCCGCCTTTTGTTTGTTAACTTTTATGTCTCCTCCCTTAGGCTGTAAGATCCACAAGCATAAAAACTAACTCTCACGTGTTTACCTTTGAATCTGTTTACCTTTGAAATCGCCTGACACAAACAAGGTGTTCAAATAGAGTTTTCGGACTAAATAACCACAGGGAGATCTTGACTACCTTAAGCGATGTTGAACACATGAATATGGAACGATCCTTCAAGGATCACCTTGAAGCAGTCAGGTCAGCTTTTCCGGTTCCCACCTTGGCTTCTTTATATGCTCCTTCACTACTCCCTCCGCAGTCTTAAACAAGAAGGCTCCAGAGAAAGCATTGCTGCATTATTCTCATCCTAATAAAACAATCGATTCTCATAATAGTAATGTTTAACCTTTTTTCTTGAAAATTACGATAACGATCCACGGCTAGCAGAGACAATTTGAATTATTTTTGTGTGTGTACAGATAAGATAAATAAGAAACCTCAATTCCACGCAGATGGCTTGGTGAGACAAGGCTTCATCTATTCAAGTATGAGTACCACGCACATTTATCCCGTCTAAAAAAATTTTTTTTGGATTTATCCTTTTTGTATTGAAAACAGGAAGAGGATTGCTCTACCATCAAATAGCAATCATCCTTATCTACCCTCATCCATTTGCAGCTAAGATATTTAAAGCTAAATAAGTTGAAACAAGTTAAATTAGCAAACTATGCCCTCCAAACAAAGCAGAGGTAAATGTTCTACCTAACGGTGCAGTTGTGGGCTGGTCTTGTGTTGATGAAGTCAAAGGCCCAGTGTGACCACAGATGGCAAATTCACTGTTTCTCTCTGTGGAGCCCAGGGAAACTAAGTTTCTTCTTTTTCTATTTTGTTTCCTTTGTAAATTATCACACAAAATTGAAAAAGGCCCAGGCAAATTGTATTCTAATAATTCTGTGCACTTGGTCTGCATCATGGGATATATGTTAATGACAAAATTACTGTTTCTACTTGGCACAATAAGATCTGCATCATTCCTAAATTTGTTATAATCATGGCCAGCAGTACTATGAAATTGCAAATTTTCATTTTTTTTTAACAATACTTTTTGAATGAGGAAAACCATCACAAGCTCGTATCAGCTTTGCTATTTCAAGAGCTAAATTAGTTAATTCTATGAAAATCAATTTTGTATGTGTGCATGATAAATCAAGAGGGTAAAACATAATGAACACTTCTGAAAGCACTTAATTGTGCCAAAATATCCTTACTAAGTTTTATTTTCAATGAGTTTTAAAGTGCCTTTATCGGAATGATATAGAAGCAAAAGTAATTCATGAGGTGTATAGCTTTATAGAAAATTTCAAAATAATTGCGGGGATATATGCTTTTGTTAATATACTATTGCATTTCCATTAAAAGGCATCTAAACTGGGAATGAAGAAGTCAAATTGTCATTTTTTTGCATATGACTTTATTCTTTATACAGAAAACCCTAAGGACTCCACCAAAAAACTATTAGAAAGAATAAACAAATACAGTAAAGCTGCAGGACACAAAACCAATAATTTGAGAATTATTTCAAGAATGTGTGTTGTCTTAAAGTGGATGCAAATAAGGTCATCTGGCTAGGGTGACTCTGGCATAGGTTGCCACATGAAGCTGGCTACTATAAATAATATTTTCATTGTTATCCAAAGTAAAGTGACAGAGTCCCCTAGGAAATATAGAAAAAAAATTGACACAAGGTGGACACCTAAATATAAATTTGTTCAAAATACTTAAACAGGCTGTAGCCAGCCCAGCCTGAGGATGGTTCGGAATTATGAGAATGATAGTGGAAATTTTCAGTTGCTGAGGATGTTCTGAATCGTGTTTAGGCATTGCCCTGGATTTACTTGACAATGGTTTTCTGCTCAATGCTACTGATGATCCTTCAGGATGATTGCCTGGACCTGGAGAATTTCTGCAGACTACAGATGGAGGTTTATGAGTTTCATCACCAATATAAGGTAGTGGCCTCACACTGTGGCACTGTCTGGTGGCCACCTGACACTTTTCCTTCACAATCACTTATGGAAACAACGGGTCATGCCTTAGAATGTGCTTTCTGTCCCTGTTGTCTCTCAAGCTGGAGACCATGAAGTGTCTGCTCACTGTAAGTTTAAGCAAACTCATCCCACACCCAACCCCCATCCTCCCAACCGGTCCTGCAAGGCTGAATGACAAAGGAGCGTGTGCAGTGTTGCTAACACAAGCCTCAAAGAGTTGCTTCCGTGACTACCTTGGGATCTGCTTTTCATGCCAATTACACGAAAACGTAGAATGCCTAGAATGCCTGAATTCATACCCTGTGAGGTAAACTGACCAATGGGAGACTAAAGCAAATAGATAATTATGCTTTCTTTCTACTCTGAACACACTATTCCAAAAAACAGAAGGTTATACTGGAAGACATCCTGTAAAACAGAATAATCAGCTCCTCTTATTATGATCTCAGATCAGTAATGCATCCTAATCTTTGCTTCGCTTCTTTCCTTGTCTCGCCAAGACTGAAGTCCACAATGAACTATTGGTCCATAAATTCCCTTTGACTCTATTTTCCTCAGAACTTAGTCTAACAGGATGAGATTTCTTTATGCACCCATTTAAATAATCCTCAGGATAAAATCTTTTTGTTAAAGCCTACCCTGGCTGTAGGAATAAAAGTAAATCTTTGTGTAATTTTTCTTTATTTGGTCAAAACAAATCTCTTCATAGTGAGGACATGTCTTAAAAGTGTAGAAAATGTATTATGGGATAAAATGTGGTGTTATTCAAACAAGACACTTAATTCCCAGAGGAGTAAGGAAAAAAAAAACTAAAACAAAACTTGATCTCCTAATAATCCCTTGACTATTTCCATGAAATCAGAGCACGAGAGTAAATACTTCCATTTAATTCAGTCTAATATCATTGTCCCAAAATGATTTATGCATTCATTTACTTATTCATTCAATCAACATATATATTTTTGACAGACTAATGTGTTTCAGGTACCACACCACATGCTTGCAAAACATTAGTGACCTAAATAAATAAATAAACAAATAAATAAATAAGAAAAAGTTAGCTGTCCTCTCAGAACTAACTTTCGCTGGAGCGAAATTATGCCATAAACACAATTAGTAAGCAAATTAGATAGTATGTTACAAGATTATGAATTCTGCTGGGGAAAAAGTAGAGAGGAGGAAGGTGGCTCACGAGTGCAAGCAGTAGCTGGAAGTAGGTGGCAGCACTAAATAGAATGAATGACCAGGATGGGCCCTGCTGAGAAACTGAGACTTGAAAAGAGTCTTGGAGGTAAACCAAGCAGACATTAGGAGAGAATATTTCAAATGGAGTATATGCAAAGGCACTGGGTTTTTATCTAGGCATAACCAGAAGGCTCAGTGTGACCAGAGTTTATAGAGGAAGAAGAAAGCAGTATCTATAAAGCCAGTAGGCGAGAGGCAAGATGTGTGATGTTAGGGGCAAGATGAGGGTATTAATTGTTACTCTGAGTGAAACAGACAACCACTGCAGTGTCTTGAGAAGAGAGATAATATACCCTGCCTATATTTTAAAGGTTCATTCTGATGATTATGTTAATAACAGGCTGTGAACATGACTGCAAAATCCGTTAGGAAGCTATTGCATTAATCCAGGTCAAAGATGGTGGTGACGTAAGCAAAGGAGATTGCAGTAGACAGGCTGAAAATGTTCAAATTCTGAAAGTAGAGCCAATAGGATTTTCTAAATGGTTGAATATGGGGCTGACAGAGAAAGGGGAGTCACAATACTCCAAGAGCAACTGCAACAATGTACTTGCTTTTAACTCAAATGGGGGAGCTGGCTGATTATTTTGGGTGGGAGGTGAAATGATCAGGAGTGCCATTTCAGACATAGCAGGCCTGCAAAGGAAGGTGTTAAGTAAGCTGTTGAATATACAAGTCTGATTTTCAGCAGAGCCATTTAGACTGAAAATATTATTTGGGAGATTTCAGCATATACTTGGTATTTACCATTATAACACCACATGACAAAAAAGAGGAGAGTATGTAGATAACTGGTAAAGATTTTGCTCAAGATGAAGGTTGGAGGAGGGAAAACATCAGGAAAGAATGAGAAGGAGTGTTCAGTGAGGGACAAGCAAAGCCAAAAGTACTGGTATATGGAATTCTAGGCCGATTAAAAAAATGTTCCAAGGAGGCTAATAATCTGCCATGTCAGACACTCCTGCTAAATAAAGTGAGGGATTAAAATTTACCGTTGAATTTAGCAATATGCAGGTAATAGGTGACCTTGACAGGGGTAATTCCAGTTAAATATTGCGTATAATCAGAGTGGGTTTAAAAGAGAAGTAAAAAAGAGAGGAATTAGACACAGTAAGTAAAGAAAAAAAATTTCAAGAAGTTGTATTAACAAATAAATCGTTGGCTAGGTGGTAAAAGATATGGATCAGGAAACTTTTTTGAAAGATGAGTATAGATTCTAGTAGGTGGATAGATGTGACGTTTGTGATCTGTTGCAAACAAAGTCTCATAGACCACAAATATACCTGCTGTCTGGTATCAATGTCCATGTGTAAGCCTCTCCTGGTAAGTGTGGGCACAGCTTATTATTTGCTTTTGATCAATAGAATACAGCAAAGATGATAGGATGTCACTTTTGTGATTACATTAGATTGTAACTTCTATCTTGCTAGTCAACCCTATTGATTCTCTCCCCTGCTGGCTTTGATGATATAAGCCATCATATATTGAGGCTTAGATAGAAAAACTGAAGGTGGTCTTAGACTGATGGCCAGCAAGGAGCTGAGATCCTCAGAACAAGACCCCTCACAGACCCAAATCCTGCCAACAACCCTGTGAGCTTGGAAGTGGATCTCTCCCTCGTAAACCCTTAGATGACACCTGGCTCTGTCCTGACACAATTGTAGCCTTGTGTCAACCTGAAGCAGATTATCCAGACAAACTCTTCCCAGATTCCTGACCCACAGAAGATTACATTAGATTGTAACTTCTATCTTGCTAGTCAACCCTATTGATTCTCTCCCCTGCTGGCTTTGATGATATAAGCCATCATATATTGAGGCTTAGATAGAAAAACTGAAGGTGGTCTTAGACTGATGGCCAGCAAGGAGCTGAGATCCTCAGAACAAGACCCCTCACAGACCCAAATCCTGCCAACAACCCTGTGAGCTTGGAAGTGGATCTCTCCCTCGTAAACCCTTAGATGACACCTGGCTCTGTCCTGACACAATTGTAGCCTTGTGTCAACCTGAAGCAGATTATCCAGACAAACTCTTCCCAGATTCCTGACCCACAGAAACTCTGAGGTACTATGGTTGTTGCTTTAAGGCACTAAGTTTGTGGTAATTTATTACACAACACTAACATAGTAATACTTAGTCTTAGAAAAATCTCCTCTGATTTCTCCCATTGTTGCAATAACTGAAGGAAGGTCATCAGCTGGAAGTGAGTATGCAGAGGATGTATTTGGTGTACGAGGAGAAGAGGAGGTTCAAAAAAGTCATCTAGGGGACTGGAGAGAGAATGGATTAAGAATATATACTATGACTGCCTAGCTTCATCAACAGTTAGTCCACTTGAAGTTTTTGACTATTGCATTTAATCTGAGAACATTCAGTTTGGATATCTGCTTTTCTCCAGCCACACACCAGGTTTGCAGCAGTGCCGTACTAAAGGTACTGAGCTAGTAAGACAGGAGGTAGTGGTCAAAGAGTGGCATGCATGAAATTGAGATCATGGTAATAAGGAATAACAAGGTCTAGGTCATGACCATGTACGTAGCTCAGATATGTGGAAGACAAAAATTAATGGAAAAGTCATTCAAGGCACTGAGAGGCCAGGGTTTCGAGGAAAAATCATCTATGTGAACATGAAAGTAGCCAAAAATAAAGACAGAAACCGTATTGAAAATAGTGACAGTGACCCAGGAGATAAAATCATTGTAAGGAGGGTGGAAAGTTTGTGGGTTGGCAGATGATGGTAACAATGAGATGTGGTAGATGAGGTAATCGCGTGGCACATGGATCAAAGCTGAAGAGGAGAAGGAAGTGGGAGGAAAAATTGTTTGAAACGGACAATAAGGACATTTTTCCAACTCTAATCTCAATGATATGAAAACTAAGGAAGAAAAGCCAGCCATATCTGAGGGAGCTTCAGAGGAAGCAATGAGCTCACGGGAAATTATGATTTTTACTTCGGCTAAATCATGAAACGATGGTTCAGGGAACACCTTGAGCATACAGCAGATGTTGCTTCTGATGGACATTGAAATTCAGGGTGTTCTGTCAAAACCCTTCAGCCAAAAACCACAAGGAAGGCAGGTGTAGTTCAACAAAGTCGGGCATATTGACTTGTTACAACTTGTACCAAAATGCAACACTGGGTGTTTCAGAGATAGAATGTCAGAAAAGATTTATTATAGATTTTGGATTTGTGTTAGATTATTTAGTGTTCAGTAAGAGGGACTTGACTCTACACTGGATACTGTGAAAAAGTGTAGTAATACTTTCACTGGGTGTTTTAATAATTCCTATCTAGAAGATCAGACAGAGTAAGTAAGGCTAAATCTGATCAGTAAAGAAGCACCAGTCACACCTCGTAGCCAGTATAAAAGAAGATGCAATCACTTTGCTGTTTTGGACAATGTCCTGTTTCTCATCTGTGTTCAGACATGATTTTGAAGTTGTCTGGTTTTTGTTTTTACCCATCCAGCCACAATGGTTTTGTCTGTGAAAAATTTTATGTTCAGTGGGAGAACACCACGACCTAGTTGTGAGATCTAGGCCATCTCCTCCCTCTCAGAGATGCATTTCTCTTTCTCAGCTAGGGGAATGGTTTTAGAAGTTGGGAAGGAGTGTGATAAGGGACAGTTTCATATGTATGCATAGCCTTCCAGGTAGTGAGGGTAAGGGATGAGAGTGAGTTTACGAGTCTGCAGATTTGTGTGATGACTGATATGGATAGGGATGATTAAGGGCCGTGATAGCATGATAGGGACCATTAATTCATTCACGAGAACATTTTGTAACTGTTGATTTTGATAATAAACATAATAATCATAATTTAGTACTTGTAATATATGTACTGCTTATTTTCATCTATATTATACCAACTATATTATGTATAATAGTTTACTTAACTATAACAAGGTAAATGTTTTCATTTATTTAATGAGGAAGTCAAGACCCAAAAGTTTTAAGCTTCCAGGTCACATCTTTAATCCTGAATCCAAAGCCCTTCATCACTGTTATATTCTACTCTACTTAATATAAAATGGTCAATAAAAATGCAGACTTGAGAATTGCAGTTATTCTGAGGTTGCAGAAATATACGATTAATACTTACATAAACAAACTGAAAGAAAACTTAGTAAAAATTAAAAATTTAACTGGTTGAGCAGTAGAACCAGGGGTGATTTATTTCAATTTTTCTTCTAATGTTGTTATAAAGTTTTTTGTGTAATTAATAATAATATGTTTATCTACCATTACTTGTCAGAATAAAGATCATTTTAAATAAAAATCTTCAACTGAATTGCCTGATTCTGACCAGCCACAATCCCTTGAGATAATTCTATTTTCATAACATGAATAGAACTACATGAGAAGCTAAAAGACTTTTTTCCAAATATTTCTGGCTACCATGAACCATTACAGGTTAAATCAGGAATGTTTTCCCCCAAAAGATCTATTTAAATATCTAACAATTTAAATTAAACAGTATAGAGTGCAATGCAGTTCTTATTAGAGAATTTAAATTGAAGATGGTCTATGCACATATATTTAAATTATTGGAATATATTACTCAGAAAACTTAAATACAGTTGCTATGTTTCAGTCATCCTTTTTTTATAAGAACATGTTCTTTATATTTTTAACCGAGAGTCACAGATCGAATGAATATATAGTGTAATTATTTCAATTAGAGAATTGGTTTTGTACATTATATCCTAAATAAAACATATTTTAAATAAAATATATATAGCACATTACATATTCAGTATAGTTTACTTATAGATGTCATAACTATATGTCTTGAAATATCAAAATCAAATATCAATCAACTACAATTTATAGGAAACTTAGGAGATAGAGAAACAAGTTGTGGTAACACTATATGATAAATAACTTTATTTTCTCATCAAATAAATTATAAGGAAAAAGAAACATACGAGAAATATAGGAGGAAGCTATACATTAAAAGAGCCAAAAAAGACATTAATGAACAGCAATGTGTAGACTTTGAAACTGACTCAAATAAAATAATCATAAATGACAAAACAAGAAAACATTTGACATTTATAAGATGTCTGATTTGGTCACAAGATGCTTTATAAGTTATAACTTTTTAATTATAACAATGCTGTCATGGCTACTTTTTTTACCAGAGAGTAAGGGATGCTAGATGAGTGTAAAAGGGATCAAATATATGATGATGGAAGAAGATCTGACTCTGGGTGGTGAACACAGAATGTGTTATATAGATGATGTATTACAGAATTATACACCTGAAATCTATGTAACTTTACTAAGAGTTGCCATCCCAACAAACTTTAATTTAAAAAAAAGTTTTTAACTTTAGAGATATCTATTGAAATATTTATGAATGAAATAATATGATATTGGAGGGTGTAGAGGGTAGGGTGTAGTTGAAACTGTATTAATCATGAGTTGATGGTTGTTAAAGCTGAGTAATAGATACACAGGAATTTCTTATACTATTCTATTTTTATTACAGCTTGACATTTTCCACCCTCAAAATGAAGAAAATAAACCTAAGTCATCACATATACACAAATAACAGAAACATAGACTAATCAGAAATCAGAGGGATATTTTTTCAAGGAAATAACTTTATGGATATTTATGTTTTTCTTTTACCAATTATACGACATAATGGCTTGATGAATTTTTTTAATTTATTATATTTGTCTATAGTTCCACATTTGGTCTAAATTTTATGTCTAGTTAGATCAGAAATGCCTATTAACTCTAATCACGTAATTGCTCAGTAGTAGAAGCTGACAAACATTTGAATGTCAATATCAAAATGTTCTAAAGAAAGCAATTTGAGACCAGAAATCATTTATTAAGCATCTATTTTACTTAAAGGAAAATTGTTATGGATTATACATCCTGCACTTCTTTAATTAGCATAAATACTCACTTGGATTTTTATAGAAGCTCGGTCGAGGCATACAGCATATCTGGCTACTAAGATGAATGTACAGTGGGCTAGATGGATAAATTACTTAAGGGATGAAAGAATAAATTAATCAACAAGCAAATGTAGTTAAATAACTCAAAATTGATATTTAGGCATATAAAATCACTTTACAGGAGTAGTATTTTCAAATGGTGTGTTTACTCTAAAAAACCAAACACTAAAGAGAGACATTTTGTTCATCTGCAAATATTTGAGGCTTTCTATTTTAGAATTGAAAGCAGACATGTACTTTTTGCTTTAGAGAGCAGATGGAAGCTGCTTGTATGATATGTATAGGAGCGTAGTTGCGTCAACATAAGGAGAATTTAAATATTGAGAAATGTATGGCAATGAATATGCTGCTTCTTAAACTAGTGTGTTTTGCCAAATCACTGAAAAATAAGTACTATGCAGATAATTTATGTACCTCCATTTTGAAGCCTGGTAAAGACGATCCAGTTTCAGTTCAACTCTATGATCTTATATTTGAAATTACTACACAGGGAATTATGAAGCATAAATATGTATTTATTTATTTAAGAAATTACATTCTTAAATCTTTAATTTGAGTAGTGCTTATGATATAGGTTGTCCTGGAAAATCAGTAAAGAAATAAAATGGTAGCACATTTGAAAAATCAATAGTCTTTGAAATGCCAGTAAGGAATATTAATGTTTGGAGCATTAAATTAAATTATAATGTGTGTGTGTGTGTGTGTGTGTGTGTGAGAGAGAGAGTGTGTGTGTGTGTATTATGATCTCTCATTTCTAAGCCTTTCAAAATATTGCCCACATACCAGGAATCTTTGCTCTGTGCTTATCTTGCCCCATCCTCCATGTTTCCTGCCTAACTAACCCTTCTACTTAATTCTCACTTTACACGTGACCTACTCAGTGAGCTCTCTCAGACTGCCAAGGTCAAGATACCAACCTTGGAGACTTCAGAAGAGGATATGAAGACCTCCTTTGCCTGCCATTGAATTAGGCTTTCAACAACAGATTGCTGATCATATCTGCTAATATGCATGTTTCAGACTGGGCTTTTAAAAGCAAACTCTCTGCTATTCGCATATTATGCACTGATATTCAGGGTCCATATGTTTATTGAATACCTACTTGCAAGCTACTCTGTTAACCACTGGAGATACAACAGTGAGCAAAATAGCATCTCTGCCCTCATGCCACTAACAGAAGCTAACGTGGACTACTTCTTGGTAATATTATATATTCAGTTATTCGGTTCTGTAACCGTATTGTATAATATGCACTTTTGAAATTTTCATCATTTCCTGGAAATCATTTGAGGGAAGTATATGTCTTGTTACAGAGTTGCTTTCTCATTTTTATTTATTTGTGTATTTATTTTTTACATTTACTCCACTGCTGAGTATGCAAACAGACCTTGAGGTCAGTGAAGAAACAAGATAGTAAAGTCTACTAAAATAAATAACCATTACTTCCTGGCTGTCAAAACTCATGTACCCAAGTGTTATTAGGAATCAACTGTGTAGCTTAGCCATCAACCCAGCACAAAAACGGCCCCATCCTTGAAAAGCTGTATTTCCTCTCAAGTGACAATGAATTCCCAATGTATGTTTATGCTTTGTACATAACATACCCTGGATACTGAATGAAACATGTACTCAAAGTTAAGTGTACAGAAAAACGATGTTCTCAACATCACTTTCTTTGAATTGTTTACATATGGCTCTACTATGCAGTAGCTTTTTATCTTTGCTCAAATTAGAAGCAAAAGAGTCACAGTTTCTAGAACTGTATTACATGCTAATATTTGAATTTGAGTTATTAATTTATAATTTTATTTATTTTTCTAGTCAGTTTTGGTAGAGATGTTTATGTGGCATTCCTCTTTCTTGTATTTCTGCTCTCACTTTTGTGATAGCTTACTGGCGAAATGGCAATATGTTTCTATACCACTTGCAATTTGGTTTTCTAGTCCTTTCTTCAGTAAATGGGGTCTGTTTCCTCACTTCCTGAATCTGGGCTGGCTTTGTGAGTCGCTATAACCAATAGAATACAGCAGTAATGGTGTTGTGTAGGTCTGAATCTGGGCTTTAGTAGGTCCCCCTCTCTTCTTCTTTCCATCTGCATTGCTTATACCTCAAGCTAGCTTTCCTTGAAAAAACACACAGAGGAGAGAAAAGCCATCATGGACGAAACCAGGCCAGATAACTAGCGTCTAGCCAATCCAGCAGCTGACTATGTTCATGTTAGTAAGCATAGCAGAGGTCAGAATTCCCCAGCTGAACCCAGCCCAGGTTGGTGTGCTAAACAAACAGTTGTTGTCTTAAGCCACTAATTTGGGGTATGATTTGTTATGCAGAAATAATTAATACAACCTCAGAATACTGACAACTGGTGAGCTTTTAGATTCTATGCTGATGACAATAAATGCATATGATGATATAGACAACTCAGACGATCTTTGCTGTGTGTCATAATGTGCTCCCATAACATCTATCACTACTCTGAGCTAATGATTTTTAAATTAATTTAATCAGCCAAGATCATCACTAATCTGAGATCCATATCTACGTATCTCACTGCCTACCAAGGATCTTGGCTTGTTTATCTTAAAGGCTATTCATATTCAAAAAGAAAAAGCAAATTCAACATTTTTCCTAGAAAATTCCTTCTCTTTCATCATCTCCCTGGTGAAAGACAGCCAGACACAGTGATACTCATCATTTTCCCAACATCCCTTACTCTCCAAATCAGTATCACCACAGTGACTTCCGCATCATAGCACATTTCATTCAGGTGAATGGAGCACTGTGCTAGGGAATCCAGAGGTAAGGCGGACAGAGACCTTTTGTCTGTGAGTGAAAGAACCATAGCTCCTATCCAGGACAAAGGCAAGAACAAATATGGGTCTCGGGTGACGGTCTAATGGTACTTTATTCTGTAGGGCATATAGTGCATGTCGCAAAGTAATAAATGAAATGCAGCTGTAGGGGTTGGCCCAACGTAAGGACAGAGCGCTAGAGTCAAAAAAAAAAGCAATGCTCTTGTGAGCAGAGAAAAACAAATGTGGGTAACTCACACTGCTCCAGCTAAAAGTAATGCATTTTTGTTCCATAAACGTACCCATGATTCTCCATTTGCATGCATGTATTCCTGTATTCTCTTATTTATTTCATAAGCTCTCTCTCTCTCTCTACCCATTTCAATTGTGAAATTCCTATTCGGTTCTAATTCTACTTCCTCCAAATAGTTAAAGTGCAAAGCAACTACTTCCTTATATATAAAGCATGCCCAAAAAAAATGTATACACATTTTAAGGAATGAAACATCTATATTAAAATTGTAATACTCAATATACACCGATAACAAAAGATGAATACAAGACATGTGCAAACACTTTTGGGCACCCCTGGTATTTCCTTTTTATCACATATTATTATATTCTAATAATCTTTGCATTTCTATGAATCAGTAGCTCATATAAAAACAGTAACTTTTTCATAATAGATGTCTTATAAACATCTTTGATAAGCATCATGTCGTCGATATTATTAAAGAAAATGTGTTTGCAGAATAAATGTCATTTAATGACTTTTAATAACTATCGCAACTGTGCTACTACAAAGTAAGTTCAGCATATTCTAATGATTACATATAAAATGCCCTTGCAAAATGTTTTAATGTTTGCTCCTCAAAAATAAACCTTCACATGTCACAAGTAAAATTCCAGCTTTATAAAGTACAAGGAATTACCAAGCTCATGAAACAAAGAGATAGTGAGAGAGTAACTAGATTATAGATCTAGTTACTTTTCAACTTTTAAAATAAATAGTATAAGTAGATAAATATTAGGTGTTTTTTATTGTAAATATCACTTGAAAATGCTAGTGGCTAATATTTGCTAAAATATTTTCCTGATATTCAAGGAAGATTTTAATATATATTTTAAAAAGCATTTCCTTTGATTCCATATGTCCCATAGTGAACTGTTAAAGGTTGATAACAAATTTGTAAATTTTAGCTGTCATCTGGTGGTATTTTTTCCATGCATGAGAAGCAATAAAAGCTAATATTTCCTGTTTTTCTTAATATCATACAGAAACTTTTTACAAGAAAAATCAATAGGTTTGGAACAGGGAGAAAATTACTCTTATTAAATGGACTACATGTAAAATAAAGAGTTTACTAATAAATGTTTATATAAATTACTTTACATGTAACCTCTTTCATTTCTCAACTTATAAATATGATAATTTTTTACCTGTAAGTTTATCTGACATTTTAATACATTCATCCTGGACCTGGTTTTGCAACTGTGGCATTTTTCTGTCTCAACCATAAAGAAATTAATAGCTTTATACATATCTACAATTTGAAAATGAGTACAGAATCTATTTTCTAAGAATCTAAAACATCTTTAAAAAATAAAGTCTATTATTTAAAAAGGCATATAAAGTGGAAAAATGTAAATAAAAAGCCTAAACAGACTAATTATTTTGAATATCTATTCTAACCTCAATTGCATTGAGGATAACCTCTTCAGTATTAACTTTTTTGCTTCACTCTTGGGATTAGTTAGAAAATACAATATTTTTATTTTAAAGTAAAAATTTTCCTGAAGGGTATATCTTGTATGCCCCAATAGTGAAATTCTCTGGTTTGACAAAGTGAGTAGTATGTGATGTGTTTCAATATTTTTTACTTAAACTTTCATAGATAAAATACTGATATTTTAGAACAATTAGCAAATTAAAAAAATGACAAAGAAATTCCAATCATAAACTGTTATAATTTGTATTTAGGTGAAAAGGATCAGATAAGCACACAATTTTGTTTTGTATTTAAACAAAAATAATAATAATTTTACCACATTTAGGAAGAACATGAGGAGGAATGATTAATGATCTGTGTTAAAGATCTGGCTTTTTAAGTAGCCTAATAAAAGATTGTTTTATTTATCTTTTTACAAATAACAATTTTGACATTTTACATAGAAATGCTCTATTTTTTTTTTTCTTGAGGGGTTTTGATCATGAAATAGCCACAATATCTGGAAAATAGAACAGGTAAAAATGACCCAAGTTTTTACTATATTTGTTCTATATGTTTTTCTTGATTTATTCCTTTTAAGGGAAATGTTTTATGATTTAACTGAATAAATTTCTGATTTTTCAGTATGTGCATATGTCAAAACCTAATTTAATTGCCAACATACCAAGTCTTACGGTTTGGGTTGGTAATCATCCCTTCCTCTGCCCCAATTACATTGATGATTTCAAATTTCTTTTTAAAATTTTTATCAACTCTTTGGAATACTGATTTCTGTACTAACACAGCATACTGAAAACAATTTCCCCATTTTTATCAGTATAAAATATCATTACATTTGTTAAAAATCTTACTTGAAAATTTAAGTTATTCTTCTTTCTAGTTGTTCAAAACTTGAATCCCAAGGGAAATACAATTAAGTACTAAATTTAGAAAATTAAATTCAGTAAATACTCTGTCTTTATAGCATGATAATTTTGAAATGAACGGAAGAGTCAACATATACCTAACCCTGGGTTATTTTACCATAAGTCTAGGAAATATATTTCTAGGTTTCTGATTCTTCCATAATCTCCCCCTTTGTTCTTTATCCATTCCTATATATACATATGTGAGTGGTGTGTGTGTGTGTGTGTGTGTGTGTGTGTGTGTGTGTGTGTGTGTGTGAGTGTGTGTGTGTTGTGATATTACTCTTATGAAGCATTTACTATGTGCCAGGAATTGTAAGAGATTTCTACATATTAACACATTTAATGCACTCAATATCATATGAAGTAGATATACTTCCCTCTATTTTACAGAAGAATAAACTGAGGCTTGGAAATATTAATTAAATTGCACAGGATCACAATCTGTTATCTTTCCATTCACTACCTACCACCTCTCCGTATTTACTCCATTAGTGAACTGCTTATTCTTTTAACATATTGAATGTAGAACATTTATTTAAGCGAGGTAACAAGTCCTTTAAGAAAAGGATATAGAATTTCTATTAGACTCGATGAGGAACTAGGTCCTGAGGAAGAATGAAACAAATGAACAAAACTACCTGGTGCAAAGTTTAAGAATATATTACTAAAAGGATTATTATACATTCTGAAAGATGAAAGCAAAGCTTACAGGGAGATTGTAAAACTATACACAAAGCAATTGAGTCAATGGAAACTCCTGGAGGAGATATGTGAGGCCAGTTCCATCACACTTTCCTAGTGCATACACTACTAATATGCAATGGGCACATTACAATCTATATTGACACAATGCAGTTCAGCCACAGGAAATTTCAAATTTCACATTCAAACTTTTTATTTATATGATTTAGTTTGTTTGTTTGTTTTTAATTATTTACATGATAGGGTAGAGTGTTGAAAAACCTGGATCTGGTTGTTTCTTTCAGGCTTGGTCTATTTACATAATGCCTCACACAAAATTCCAGGCACATAACCCGCCCTCAGTAAACGTGTACTGAATGACTGGATAACAAATAAGTCAATTACCAAGCCAGGCATTTATGCAAACTGCATCACTTTGTTATTTCATATTAGAATGTGAAAATTAAGATCAGTACTCTATTGGCTCAATCTCCTTTGTGATATAATTTGCCACTTGTGTACAATTGATCTAATAATATTGACTGTTACATTTTAAAAACTCAGCACACCTACATCAAACCAAAAACCATGTTACATATTGAGAATACAAAGTTAGATAAGCTCCTATCTGGTCTTGAAAGATTTTGAAATGTAGAGGTGGAAACAAATATCTAAATCAGAAATTACGCTGGTGTGATCAGTGCTGTAACAGTGTAAGCAGAGAGTAAAATGGAAACAATGAAATAGCATCTAATGAACTCTTTATTTCTTTAACAACAACCAAAAAAAAAAAAAAAGAAAATTTTGGCTAAATTGGATCTTTCAGGATGAGGGAAAGGAAATGAAAAAACAACCGAAGGCAGAGAGATAGCAAACCCCATAGCTCTACCTGTAAGAGTTTCAACAAAACTGAAATGAATGGGGCTTGAGCACTTGAAAGACAGAAAAAAATTACAACAGAAGTGAAGACAGTGATCCTGGAATATCTTAGGTGCTAACTTGTCTAATGAGTTTGAACTTTATCCTGAAAGCCCTATGGCCGGCAATCACATTATTTGCAAATGAAATATTATTTTAAGCTTTATAAAGAAGATAAATTGCTTAAAATAGTTACTTTGTGAAGCAATTAAGATATTACAATAGTAAAAATTAAATATCAGTGGAAGTACGAATAATGTTATAAGAATTCCAGTTATTTCTGAAATTTCATCATTCCCACTGAAATCTTCCTGATCCTGGATGTAAATCCCTATGCAATACTAAAAGCACGGTGCATCCAGGAAACTGAGGAGCAGCATCAAGGTGTTATTACTAAAATCAGCTTTGGATGAGGATTTTTTTTCCCTGGTGTTACAAATCAGTAATTTGTCACTAAGATCTACAAGGAAGAAGCTCAGTTTAGCAAAGAATCTGATAATTTGAGTTCAATTCTCTAATATTCATTTTCCAGTTCTTGCTTCAAAGAATATTTGTTACTTCATAAGCCGGTTTAAAGCATTAATATGCTTAAAACTTGTTCATAATAGAATATGTAGATGGCCTCCGAAGCAATCTACCACATTCAAACTTAATACTCATATTAATTTTCTCAAGACTCTTGAACACTTTATAGTGCTAATTATGTCTATTAATGTATCATTTACTTTGAAATGATATGTTTTCTGCTAAAATAGAAATCCTTAATTTTGCTTAGCAGAGTTCTACTTCAGTAAGCCTTTCTGATCTAATGACTGATTTCTCTGGGAAATAATAGGTTTACTTGTACAATGAATTGTTGAAACAATGAAACACATATGTTTAATGCAGATAACTGGCTGCTTATCAAATTGGTTCTAATTAGACATTTTTGCATTATGGGATTAATCTGAGCGTTGTTGGGACAGGGCACATAAAACGTGCATTTTCCAAGTGCAAATACATTTGTAAAGATGGCGTTCTCCATTTCATACTAGTTTTGTACCATTTGCCAAATGATAATGACTACAGGTACACATCTGGGTCTTGATAGTACCTGTCTGACAAACAGATATGGGGAGATTTGGATGGAATATAACAGATATGATGGAATAAGAGACGAAGACGTTTAAAATAATGGCATTCTATTTCCACATAAATCTCTTTCTAAATAGATATACGAAGAGATGGGAAATTTCCCAAGTACAGTAGTCCCCCATTATCTATGATTTTGCTTTCTGAGGTTTCAGTTACCCGCATACAATTGCGGTCTGAATACATTACATGGAAAATTCTGGATATAAACAATTTGTAAGTTATAAATTGTGCACCATTCTGAGTAGTGTGATGAAATCTAGTGCTGTCCCACTTTGTCCCTCCCTTTGTCTAGCGTATCCATGCTACATATGCTACCCACCCGTTACTCCCTTATTGGCTATCTTTGGTTATCAAATCAATTGTCATGGAATCACAGTTCTTGTGTTCAAGTAGATTGTATTTTACTTATTAATGTTCCCAAAATGCAAGAGTAGGGATGCTGACAATTTGGATATGCCAAAGAGAAGCCAAAAAGCGTATACACGTATGTACGTATGTATGTATGTATGTATGTACGTATGTATGTATGTATGGATGTATAGGAAAAGACATAGTTCATCTAGGTCAATAGTATCCTCATTTCAGGCATCTACTGGGGATCTTAGAACAGATTCCCCTTGGTAAATGGGCATATACTATACTGGGTTCCAGTGCTAAACGAAATGTATTGGTACAAAATGATATCTTTTCCAGCTTGCTATTGACCACTAGCATAAAGAGGGCTCATTTATCTCTATGATTTCATCATTATTTTGTTACTCACTCATTTTTTCCTTTATGCATTTGGAGGTTAAACATCAGGATGCCTGATTAAAGGTTACTAGCATAGATACAAGGCTACATCAGTTTCCCAAAATGGATGCTTTATCATAAAGCAATTCTACCAAGTTATATATGTAAAATTTTCCTTACATCAAATTGGAGTAAAATATATTTCCATTTTAGCTGAAGTATTTCCTGCACATTTGTTTGTACTTTAAAAAATATACCTAGATGCCTAACTTTTCTTTGTGTAAAACTCTAATTGTCCTCATCTTCTTGCATAAAAACCACATATTCTTCTCCATTATGACTTTTGCCAAAATGTCCTTTCAATTATCTTTACAATGTGACATGTAGAAGGTGAATGATGAATCTTTAATTACCTATGTATAGTACATGTCATGTCAGCAGGTACAAATGACCTAGCAGTCCTGGGCCCAGGCCTGCTAGCACAGCCTGGACTGGGGAAACGTCAAAGAGGCAGTATCAACAGCAGGTGTACAGACCACCCACTGCATACCATCCTATGAGACACTGCACAGCAATTTGGCTGACATCACACTAAGGAAAATTTGGCAGCGCCTGATATCACACTAAGGAAAACTTCAAAAGGGACCCCAACTTTTGACTTTGGGGCTTTGAAGCTGTAATATTAGGCAACACTGCCCCTGTCTCTGGTGTCATCAGGGTTAATAAAATATGCAGAACCTTGGCTCCCTCCCTGCTCTGCCAACCAAGCATGAGTCCCATCTGTGGTATAATCCAGGGGCTGGTGTGTAACATCTGTGGTTGTAACTGTTTGATGGGGCCTTATATGCCAAATCTCTGTTTATGGTTGGGAAAGAGTCTATCCCTTACCACTACCCTCACTATGGGCTGGACTAGGAAAGGGCTGTGGGCCAAGCTTTGGAGTCAATCAGAGTTGATCGTTTTACAACTGTGCTGTAGCTTGTTTCTATGAACCTACACAGAAGGCCAATTCTATTCCTAGAAGTCCAGCTAACAAGGAACTGAGCTTGGATAAATGTTTCCTAACCACTGAGTAAGATACTGTCTATCCATGTAAGTTGTAAAATACCATATACTATTTATGTTACATAGGCATGCAGTAAAATTATTTTTAAAATATGGAAGAAAACAAATTGTTTTATCTCAACTGTCCATTCTATCATAAGCATTCATCAAGTAGTCTATTCATTTTGCAAATCCCATTCTGTCAAATAACAGGCTCCCATGTATGTACAGATGTGTTTCATTGCTTTCCATCGTATTCCACTGGTTCACTGGCCTAACGCTGTGTCAAGGCTACAGGCTACAGTTGTAGATCACTTAATTATCCATATCGCATGAAAGAAAATTAAACATAATATTCTTCAAAAAATTCTTAAGTGATGTGTTATGCATACATACAGTGTACGAGCAATACATCATAAAAGTTGAAATTTACTGAAGACCACATGACACTGACAAGCAGTACAAAAAATTGAATGTTCTAGCTCAAATATACAACATATTATTCTCTAAAATAACACTGTCTACTCCTTTCCCCCACTAAATTTTAGGATGTAATTTATTACCTACAAAAAAGCTTATGAATTATTAATATTCTGTGTTAAGAAAGTATCAGAAGACCCTTTAGTATCAGAAATTGCATTTATATATGAATTATTTTAATCAAACAACTCTGGAAAGTTCACAAATACAAATGAGTTAAAGCAGAGCATTTGCTTCTTTAGGTGAAAAAAAATTTTCTTTATTCTATTTGATAAAACTTAAGGCTCTAGAAATGGGATGAAGTAGAGTAAAAGAAAAATATGTGAAGAGGAAGACTGGATGAGAAAGAGAATATCAGTTGGAAATTCAAGCTTGTGACTGCCATATATCTGACAATTTCAACAGGATAGTCATTCTAAATAGTCAAAAATTAAATATTTTGATACCTATTACACACACTTGAAATTTAATTATCCATAAGCAATATGATTACTTAGATTTTTCAACCAAATCACTTAATCCTAAAATGGATAAAATTGTCAGAATAGGATACTAGATAAAGGGACAGGAATTATATCCACTCCTCTAGTATACTCCTTTATTGTGCAATACCAGAAGCCAGTTTCTACCGGGATCATAAGAAATATCTATTTTGTGCCTCAATTAAAAAGTTCTCATTAACTGTTACAACTTAATGACCTACATTACAGCAATAGTTACATAACTGGTGTCCAAGTCTTCTCTTTATATTCCTCCAATTTATTCTCCAAATGGCTTCAGAGACATATTTCTAATCTAAAAATTGAATGATGTCACCACCATTTATGAAATCCTTCATTTCTTCCCATGACCAAAACAATGAAGTTCAAACACTTTAGTTAGAGTACCTTACTGTGGTCTCTACCTACCTCCTGAAATTATCCGCAGTCACTCCTGACACACACACACACACACACACACACACACACACACACACACACTGCCCCATAAGAAGCATTCTATTATCAAGCAATATGGAAGCATCATGCACTGGGAATACCAGGTTTCCGTGAAAAATAAGACCTAGCCAGACAATCAGCTCTAATGCATCTTCTGGAACAAAAATTAGTATAAGATTCGTTCATATTTGACTATTATATAAGACCCGGTCTTATATTAATTTTTGCTCCAAAACACGCATTAAAGCTGATTGTCCAGCTAGGTCTATTTTTCAGTGAAACACGGTACTGCAATAAAACAGAATCTCTGCACTTATTCTTTTATATTTTAGTGGAGGAGGCAAACAAAAACCTAAAGAAGGGAACTATATGCCGTGTTTCCCCGAAAATAAGACCAGGTCTTATATTAATTTTTGCTCCAAAAGACACCATAGGGCTTATGTTCAGGGGATGTCATCTTGAAAAATCATGCTAAGGCTTATTTTCTGATTAGGTCTTATTTTCAGGGAAACATGGTAGCATAATGATACGTACTAAGAAGAAAAAGAGGGAAGAGCTACGAAGTATAGTTGTGAGTTGCGATTTTTAAGAGATTGGTCAGAGAAAGCTTCACAGATGCAGATGAGACTTAAAAATCTGAAGGAGATCAAGGATTAACCCATGTGGCTATTTTAAGCAAGAGCCTTCTAGTCGGAGAGAACACCAGGTGCAAAGGCATTGCAGGCAGACCTTGACTGGCACATTTGAGGGTAGAACAATTGAAATGAGGTAAGCAAATGGGAAGATGTGATAGGATCACTATGTTAAGATAACCTCCTTTATTATTTTCACCACCAATCTTTACTCTAACATTTATTCCTGGTTCAAAACTTGCCTTAGGCCATCTTTCCAACTGGAATCTTTCTCTGATACTTACAAAAGTGTGGTAGAAGTGATGCTTTTCTGAGTTGTAGCAGCATGTTCTATATACTTGCATCGCAGCTGTTGAATCTCACTGTCCTTTACATGTTTCATTGCACATGTTTGTTGAGTGATCCATCTCCTTCACAGGAAGGCAGTGACTATTTGTGTGACTCTATAGTCTAAAAGGCAGTGAGGATGGCAATTAAAAATTAGACTCTTGGGGCTCTAATCTCAGGTTGTCCATGTGCTAAGTCTGGTTGAAGGAGTTAATCAACCTCATGTCTTCAGATTCCTTACCTTCTAAATTGGAAATAATTGTAGTAATACAGTAATTGATGTGGGCCAGGCATCATTCTGAGAGCCTCATACGCATCGATCCATGCATCTTTTCACATGATGCCTCGCTAGAAAACTTGCAGGGTTATACTAACGGCACTGATTAAGTGGGTTAAATTATGTAAATCACTTTCAGTTTGTGGCATACATTTAGTGTTTATCTAATTGTGTATGCATTCAAAGGAAAGTGTATGTGAAATAAAGTTATAGATTTCCTAAAATGCATTTATATTCAGGGATATAATTTTAATCAATTTTCAGATCAATATCATTTATGTCCATGCTCTATCACATAATGCAGAGGGTGCCAAAAAAAACATACACACATTTTAAGAAAGAAAAAAACTGTAGTAACATTGTAATCCTCAATATATCACAATAACAAAAGATGAATACATGTCATGTGTATTAATTTTTTTGGCACTCCCCGGTACAGTCTTCTATGAAATAAGATTGTGGTTCATACAATATTTCTTAAAACAGTATGTTACAGTTTTTCTTGGGACTTACCCCTATCCTCAAACATTCACCCTGGCACTTTCTTGATATTATCATAAATGATCAACAGAAGTTTTTTCAGAAAATAACAAACAGTCACATCCCTTATTCAAATGATCCTGATGTGGTACACTGATTACATCAAAATATTACAATTCCAGTTATACCCTAAAGAATATCAACTACATATTTGCACACCCAGGTAATGAAAATTCTTTTTTCTCCAGGCTAATAGTAATTTTAAGGTTCCATAAATTTAACACTCATTCCAATCTCAGTGATACAAACAAATGGTATGTTTTAGCCAGAGTAATATAGTATTTATTTCTGTATCTTCTGAATTTAGCAATGTTCCTGGAAAACTTTAGAAGAAAAAGTGAAATTGTAGAACAAACAAATTACCTGATTAGGGAATAAGATAATTATTAATGGCATTTTAGATCAGTTATAAAATTTGACCAAAAGAGTAAATCCTTTTTGTACAAGGAAGTAGCATGAGCTAAATTACACGGGCAGAATTTCCCTCAGGAGATTAGAAAACCCACAAGTAGCCATGTACTCTCTATAGAGTACCATCAGAGTAACTTAAAAGTGTCATCCATTGAGTAGTATTGGTCTAAGAATTGTTTGTAACCCTTGTGAAGATATAAGGACTTTGTTCCAGCATGTAAGTCAATGCACTGCTTCCTTTATCAAGAAAGTCTTGCTATTAAATGTAAAGGAAGCTTAACTAAAGTGTGCTATAAAGCATTTTGATTTACATTCTGGTAAAAGCTGTTTATCTCCTCCAGTACAAGTAATAAACACTTCGATACCATCACTTTGAGTAGGTCTGGTATGGAGAACATTAAGAACACAAATAAATTATAATTTTCTAAACTTGGATGGTGCCAGAATATGAAATTCCTTAAATGGCACATAGTGATGAATATTATTCATGTTCTCTGAACAGTGTAATCACACGATCAGAGTTCATTTTAAGTGTTCTTAAATAGATAAACTTATAGGATACATGGAGAGGCAGAAAAGGGAAAGAGTAATCTAGTGAAAACTAAAACTAAGAAAGGTATAAATAGGATGCTGAAATTGGAGTGAAACTGAAAGGAAGAATTTGATAAAAAAAATAAATACAAGTAAATAAGCATATGGTTTTGGTAGCAATTTGTTGGTGAGTTATTTTGTTTGTTGTTTTTTAGTCATGTGGTAAATCTTATTCAAATTTGCTAATAAGGAACATTGTTATTAAATACAGGTAAAATGCATAAATATACATAAAATAAATATACAATAGAACTACATATATCTTTTCTTTTCCTGCTTTGAAGAGAACTAGCCCTCTAGTAATTGCAAGGATATATGAGTCTATAATGTAATGCGGAACTGAAAATGAAATGTTAACTACATGTGGAAACAAATATCTTCATTTATGAATCTCTCCATTAGAAGTTAGCTTGTACAAAACCATATGACACACACTCCACACATGTAAATAAACATCTACTTAGACAGTTATAACAACTGACATAAGTCTAATAAAATCTAGCTCTATTATCCTCTAAAACGTCTTAAGAGTTATCAAGATATACTATAGAAAAAAGGGCCACAGGAAGTGATTGTTCTTTTCACGGTTGTGCATCATGCTGCAAGGAATAACAAATATATTTTATAAACAACACATGAATATTAATTAATTTATACATATGTATATATGTATATATATATATATATATATAATAAAAAAAAAAACATGGGGCAGCTGGTTAGCTCAGTTGGTTAGAGCCCCATGCTCTTACACTATTTCCCCAAAAATAAGACCTAGCCGGACAATTAGCTCTAATGTGTCTTTTGGACCAAAAATTAATATCACACCCGGTCTTATCTTACTATAAGACCAGATATAATATAATATAATATAATATAATATAATATAATATAATATAATATAACACTGGGTCTTATATTAATTTTTGTTCCAAAAGACGCATTAGAGCTGATTGTCTGGCTAGGTCTTATTTTGGGGGAAACATGGTAACAACAAGGTTGTAGTTTATCCCCAATTGTGAGGTGCACCCTCCACAACTAGATTGAAACAACTACTTGTCTTTGAGCTGCTGGGTCCTGGAAAAACACACTTAAATAAATACAAGTTAAAAAAAAAAAAGAAAAACACTTGTTTGTATGTAGACTAGATTTACCAAGTGCAAGAGGAACTTAATTTTTCATTCAATATTAAGGTAAGGTCAACATAACCTTCAAAAATGAAATTAGAAAAGTACTTTTAAATTTGATTGAAATACTACAGCAATTGCAAATAGAATGATGATAAATGATGTCTCTTAAATCTAAGTCCTGAAATTATAAGATTCTCAGAATAGTCTTTGAAATGATAGATTTAATGTTCTGCTACATAGGAGACAAAATAAAACCACTCGGCTAGCAAAGCTTTTCCATTGAATTTTCTTTTCCCTTTTCAAAAAGGATTGACAATAAGAACAGTGATCCCTGAGGACAGTTTGGAAACATCGTAAAATCTGAAATATGTTTTGAATTTCAAAGAAGAAATGATGGAAAAGAAAATGTGTGTAGACTATTTAACAGAATGACAAGGTTTTTGCCTCACTGGAACATTCATCAAAAATAATAGTTTTATCAGACATCCATTGGGGTTTAACAATAGAAAACTGCCTTAAAAAATGGAAAAGTTAGACTAAAGGTGGAAAAAGATCTGCTTCCTTGGAGAATTTGGCTTCCTTAGACACTGGCAACTAGACAACAAAATTGTGATTCAAAAATATAATATCAGGAATATTTATTCAAATAATCAAAACAAAGTAATATCAGTTAATGGTGTTTATGCATAGAAGATTTCATTTAAACACAATTAAAAAGAACCTGGGCATTTGCCAAAAACATAGATATTGCATGTTAAACTGTGTCCCAAATTTGCATTGCTGTCCAATTGTTAAATAAATATAGATACACACACATACATATATGACATTGACATAAGGTATGTGAATGCATCACTCCTCCGGGTTCAAAACACTGCATTTGGAGGAAAAAAAATATGTTCAATTAAGGTAAGATTCACAAAGAGAACCAGTTCTAACAGTCACACAATCTGCAGTACTATGGACGTTGGAGAGGAATTCTGAATTCATACACAAAAGTTGTTATCATAGAAGAATGGAAAGTGTCTAATTAAACGTTACATTAAAAATGGTAAAAACTTATGCAAAGGAAAGGAAACTATCAACAAAACAAAAAGACAACCTATTTAAATGAGAGAATATACTTGCAAATGACATACTTGACAAGGGGTAGATATCCAAAATATGTAAAGAACTCATACAACTGAGGAACAAAAAAATAAAAAATCCGATCAAAAAATGAGCAGGGAACATGAAGAGACATTTCTTCAAAGAAGGCATACAGATGGCCAATAGACATATGAAAACATGCATAACATCACTAATCAACTGGGAAATACAAATCAAAACCACAGGATACCACCTCACACCAGTTACAATAGCATGTGTTGGTGAGGATGTGGAGAAAAGGGAACGCTCGTGCATTCTTGGTAGGACTGCAAATTGGTATAGCCTCTACAGAAAACAGTAGGGAGATTCCTCAAAAATCTAAAAATGGATCTGCCATACCATCCAGCAATTCCATTTCTGGGTATTTGTCCAAAGAAAACAAACACTAATTCAAAAAGATATATGCACTCCCATGTTCACTGCAGCACTATTTACAATAGCCAATATAAGGAAGCAATCTAGGTGTTCATTGATGAATGGATAAAGAAGACGTGAGATAAATATATATATATATATACACATTTTATATATATATAAATATATATATATATACATTATATATATATAAATATATATATATATATATATACATTTTATATATATATAAATATAAAATGTATTATTACTCAGCAATAAAAAAGAATGGAATCCTGCTAATTGTGATAAGCAATTAGCTTATCCCTCTAGGTCCTGCTAATTGTGGACCTAGAGGGTTGTATGCTAAGTGAAATTAAGTCAGAGAAAGGTAAATATTGCAGGATTTCACTTATATGTGGAATTTTTAAAAAACAAAAACAGATGGACAAACAACACAAAACAAAAACAGACTCATAGAAACAAAGAACAAACTGATGGTTGCCGGAGCTGAGGGGTGTGGAGGGATGGGTTCAAAAGCTGAAGCAGAATATAGTCAATAATATTGTGATAACTTTGCATGGTGACAGACGGTTGCTAGTCAGTGTGGTGAGCACATAAGGTATATAAATGTCAAATTACTATGTTGTACTCCCGAAACTAATATAATATTTTATACCAACTATATGTTAACAATAGAAAAAGAAAAAATTACCCAGAAGGCTCCAAAGGAAAAAAGTAAAGCATAAAAGAAAAAGATGGGATCTTAACCCAGGGAGATTTTGGTACCTCCCTGCTTCAAAAAAGATGAAAAAGATTGCCCTATTAGAGTTCATTAAGTTTATTAACATTTAGGCTATTATGAAAACTCTTAAGAAAATCAGATTTTTGTCTAATTGCTAGAGAACTTTAATCATATTTTCAAAAAACGACATGATTTGGCTATTTAGGTTTACATTAATATCAAACCCCAGAAGTGCCCTGATATTTTAGTACATAGAAAGTTGTGTAGTCAGCTAAATGTTAGGGAAACTTCCTTTTTTTTTTTTTTTTTTAAACAGGTGCTGGTTTTAAGTACAAAGAGTTCCCCGTTGAAAGGGATTCACTTTTCCTTCAAATATCAATTTTCTAACATTTGTTATAGCATTAATTTACAGAGATGAATGAAAACCTCAGCATAACAATTCAAGAATCAGATAATACCTCCCAAAATATAAGGTGAGTAAAATCAATGGAAATCTTGAAAATAATGCCAATTCACTCTTTAAATGACGGTATTAGAAGTTATATGTAACATAATTTGTAAAGGGTGCTGTCACTCATTCAGACCCTTACATTCATCAAGATTTTATCCCGTCATTTTGTTGCTGAGCAGTGTAGCTGTTCAGTTTCATAGGTATCTTTTTTGAGTAGAGATCTCTTTAAGGAATGTGCTCCCAACCTCATTTGACTTTACTTTGTGGCCCTTTTAGTGGTAATTTAGATATTATAATCAAAAGGCTAAAATTAAATTTAATTGAAAAAATATTAAGTCCTCGATATTAACAACAAATTTCTCGATGCACTATTCAGGGAACACACAGCCTAAAGCGAGTAGACATATTTTTAAATGATAATTACAACGTGATGTAGGATAATTTCTCTGTGTGTGTCCCCAAATGATGTAGGAGATTTTTCTTCTGTGTGAGTGAATGAATGAGTGAGTGCCAGGATCATGTCTCGTGAAACTGAAGAATGGAAACATGGACCACGGAGAGGCGAGGAGTTGTAAAAGAGGATAGTTTATTAAAAAGCAAAGAAATGCAGCTCCCGAGTGGGAGGGGGTTCCCGAAAGAGGGTGCCCAGTGACTGAGGCAAAAGCTCTTACTTTTATATCTTTCCTTGCCTGTTTGGGGAAAGGGAGCTGGCGCCTTTTAGTGGAATCCGTCTAGTCTATCAGGTTTCTTCTGTTTGTCCATCCTAAAGGGATTAGTAAAATAACCCATTCCTATCTATCAGATCTGCTCCCTTTGTCCAGCCAAAAGGGATTTACGAGATAATTTTTTAGCCTCAAGGCTCTGTTACATTTTGTCCTAGAGTGAATGAGTTACTTCACAACCTGGAGTTTTAGGATATGGCTGTCTTTTGTTTATTCCACCAGGGACCTCCCTGTCTACCTACCAACATGCTAACTAACCTGTCTCAAACGCATTTATATAAACAAGGTAATTTCCTAGCATAACAAACACTACTATTTACCAATGAAGTAAAATTGAATTAGTTCCTTCCCTTTTACTCTTAATGACTTCCTTTACGGTACTCAAATGTATAATGAATATTTCTGAAGTTGCAGTTTTCCAAGCTGAATATATGTTACTACGCATTATATTCTACATCACGAGGCATGACTCATGCGCTACAATTTCTCTTTTCTTTGTTCCTTGTCATTTTTTCAGTTTTTTTTGATGTTATATTCTTGATCTTCCTTTCCTTCTGAATGTCTCTTCTATAGTTTCTCAAAAGTTTCTTTTTCTTTTTCTTTCTTATACATTTTAAGCATTTATATATTTCTCAATAATTTAACATGCCATTGCAATTAACACAACATTTTTAAAGATTTTCTCAAAAACGTAAATAAAGTCCAGGGGCAATCATTATAAACAATTACTATTCTCTGTCATCAACCATTGCCACCATTGGATGATTAACAGGTGTAGTTTTCCCAGTATGTCCTGCATGTCTATCTGGTTTTCCTTATTTGGAGTATTTACATTAAAACCATACCTGATTGTATGTGGTACAGAACATTACAAAACATTGTATAGATGTAAAGAGAGTATCAAAAGTTGCAGAATCAGAAATATATAAATAGCCAAATTTGGGAGAACATAGAATAAAATTAGAGCCATGATCTGAATTGATACAGTGTATAAAAAGAGAATTATACACATCAATAGCATTTTCTATGTTCTATGAATCATTTAAATGTTTTACCTATATTAATTCATGTAATTATTTTAACAGCTCTTCAGGGAAACTGAAATCATCGTCCTTATTTAAAGAAAGTGAGGCCCAGGACTGTAGAATACTTTGCCCAAATTCTCAGATACTAGGTAAGCGTCAAGAGTTGTGCCCTGGTACAGACAGCCAGGCTCCAGATCTTGAGCTCTCCAAATCCTGGCAATACTGCCTTTCAGGAGAAACATGCAGGAAAAATGGAGGCTTTGGAATACCTAGTCAAAGAATAAGAAACGATAGCTACATTACCAAATGTTTCTAAACAAGACTATAGCCTTGTGATTTATTAGTACAAAAATAACTCCAATGGACAAGAGTTTGATGAGAATAAGTAACACTGGGTTTAGAAAATTCCAGCTAGTGATTGAACTGCTGAAGACACAGTAGAGGTAAAAGGCAGTTACTTTAGTGTAAGGTAATGGAATGCTGGCCTAGCCTGGGGCAATGTCACAAAGACAAGTGGATTTTTTTTATGTTTTCCCCAGAGGTCATATGCAAAGCAACTTGAGACAGCTAATTAGAAATTATAATAAGGTAGATATAGTATATATGTATACAATTTTCAGTTAGAAAGAAGGTACTTTTCTCTTTTAATAACAAGCCATAAATGCTGGAGGGGCTGAGAATTGAAGGTCACAGGATAGATTCATTTATAGTGCTCTTAAAGGAGGAAATAGTTTGAACAAAGTTAGAGGGTAAGAAGAGCTCTGAAAATTGCCTTTAAAGAAGCAAAGTGTTTCTGAAGTAGTTTGTCCTTTCGGATTTGAACTTACTGATTTTCGAAAAGAATTGTTATGTCAGCACTTCATCTACCCCAACGGAAAAGCATGATAAATCTGCATTATGCTTTGAGGAAAGAGCTTTACCAAGCTCTGGTATTAGCTTTCAAACCAGCTATTTCTAGTAACAGGTCAGATTTACCCACTAGCTATTCTGCCACACATGCATAGATTTACACTTTATGCTGAATGGACTGTATTTTTTGAATGTATCTATTACTTTAATACTTCTTACAGCATTTATGTTCAATATTTAACAAATTAAGTTAATATATATTTGCTTTGCATTTTTTCCTGATTAGAATGTATAATTAATTTCAAACAGGATCTGACTGTAACATATCTTGATGTGAAACAAGTCTTATTTTTTTTTAACTTTTCTTATTATTTTATTTTTTTATTTTTTTATTTTAGTGTGTTTTTCCAGGACCCATTAGCTCCAAGTAAAGTAGTTGTTTCAATCTAGTTGTGGAGGCTGCAGCTCACAGTGGCCTATGTGGGGATCCATCCAGCAACCTTATTAAGAGAGCCGCGCTCTAGCCAACTGAGCTAACCAGCCGCCCGAAACAAATCTTTTTAAACAAGAAATATTATCAAGTATTACCTCTGCATTTAATCTATACAATATTATTATTGCAATTGGTAATTAATTTGTATTAGTTTTCACATGAACATATCTGTTTTCTTGTACATTTATTTTGATTTTTAAAAAAATCAAGTCAAGTCATAGAATTTCTATCCTAGAATTTTGTTTTGCCTGCTTTGAAATAGAAACCAGACTGTCAGCTGTACCTTCCCAAGGGTTTAAGAACATGTCATAGTGTATGGAAATGAGGGTACCCAAATCTTTCATTTAAAATACGACCTTGATTAATTCTTTTTTGTCATAACTTGATCCTTCCTTTAAAGAGAACCATTCATATTCATATCACATTAGCTTTGACTAACCAGAGCTGAAAACAACTAATAGGAAGAGTAAGCACTTGTTGGCTGCCTAGAAGTAACAGGGAAGTTCAAGAAAAAGGAATACTTTTTCTGTCTTCATCCTGATTTGATTCATCCTGTGTCTGATTTGATTTTGCAAGACTTTGATAAAGGTGACGTATTGCTGGTCTACAAATGGATCAATTATTTAGAGGGAAATGAAGAAATGAATGGAATGAGCTAAAATACATTTGCCTGTTTGTCTCAAGAACAAAGCTAAAAAGATACAATAAGGGAATGTTTAAGCAAGTATTAAAATGATTACCAAACCCCACGTTCCCACAGGAGCCTTTCTCCCACTTCATACTGTGCTGTACATAAGTTTCTACATATAAAGATGTTCTCCCACTTACATACTTTGCTGTACATAAGTTTCTACATATAAGGATATTATAATCATCAATAGCCATCAGAGATATTGAATACCTTATAAGGGTTATGAGCCTGTGGTACACACTGCAAAAACAACGTGATGAAAAGTATGAACCCTTGCTCAATAAAAGATAGTAAGTTAGAAGAAACACCCAAGAAATTATTTAAAGTAGCGTAGGATAAGAATCAAATGAGTGGTATACCCATAAAATCAATCACATTCATGTGGAGAATACTGTCAGAATTACCTAAGATAATACAAGATATCATGTCCTACTTGAGGCTGAGATGAATTAATTCTCACTCTTACCAGGACCCACAACTTCTGTTTTCTCCACCTCTCAGCAAAGAGAACAGGAAAGAATGCAGAATAGTATATAATTTCTGAGAATTGGGGACAAATGAAGGAGACTCCAAAACTGTTTCTTAAGGAGAATCATTTTTAATGAAGTAAAGGAATTAAAACTTAAGTGGTAAATTTAAAGCTATAGAGAGTAGTAGAAAGAAGGTTTTTTTGTAAAACTTGCTCTTACTAGAACTAACTTTATCAAATGCAGAAAGAATACATAATGATAGCTTGAAAAAAATCAAGGGCAGATTTCTTAAATCTATTCACACCTAGAAATGTTTTTTGTTTGTCAAAGGGAAAGGGCCCACAGACAGGGAGAGACTAAATACATAAAGAAATAGAAGAGGCTAACCAATGGAATATAATCCAAGACAGTCCAGAGAGAGGAGGGGAAGTATGGAAAAGGAAACCTTTATTTTAGAAAAAAAGAATATGGTCTTTTCTTTTTAGCCTTGGAAAGTAATGGAAAGATAAATGAATATGCTAAATAAAGATGTAAATGAAAAGGTATTTAGTGATGAAGAATAGAATTCAGTGTTCATGTGTGTGTTTATCTTCTAACGGCATCTTGCCAGGTTTCATTCAGCATTATCCACTATTTCCAAGCATGAAGTTTACAGGGACTATGTCAAGAAAACAGATATTCTGCAAATAAAGATGTTATTTAAACCACTAGGTTCTCTACTGCGTCTCCAGATGCCATTCTTAGTATAAAATGATGGAACCTTTCAGGCTTGAAATATGAAATTGTCTTCTGGTTATCATTTACTGCTTTTAAGATTTTAAACCGCATTGCGTGGTTCTAGTAATGGTTTTGGGAGAGGATACACTAAAGTTAAAAAACTCCCTTTGTGCTCTTTTCTGGTTTTTGTGGTGCGAGACATGAACAGCAAAGTCTAACACGACACCCTCCCCCAGGCAGTGCGGGAAGTCCTGCACAGAAGCAAGCACGTGGCGCAGGAAGTTTTTGGAGATGGTGGGGCTGCAGATCAGCTTGAAGAACTATGACCCTCAGAAGGACCAACGCTTCTCGGGCGCCATCAGGCTTAAATCCACTCCCCACCCCAAGTTCTCTGTATGTGTTCTGGGAGACCAACAGCACTGTGATGAGGCCCAGGCTGTAGTTATCTCCCACATGGAAATTGAGATGCTGGAGAAACTCAACAAGAATAAGAAACTGGTCAAAAAGCTGGCCAAGAAGTATGATGCCTTTTTGGCTTCAGCATCTCTGATCAAGCGGATCCCACGAATCCTGGGCCCAGGTCTGAATAATGCCCTTCTTTGCTGACTCACAATGAGAACATGGTGGCCAAAGTCGATGAAGTGAAATCTACCATAAAGTTCCAGATGAAGAAGGCGCTTTGTCTGGCAGTGGCTGTTGGCCACATGAAGATTAACGACAATGAGCTTGTGTGCAACATCCACTTAGCTGACTTAGCTGTCAATTTCCTGGTGTCATTGCTCAAAAAAAATTGCCAGAATATCCAGGCTATACACATCAAGACCACCACGGGAAAGCTGCAGCCTCTGTACTAAGGCACAGCTTAATAAACCATAGTGCTACCATTAAAAGGAAGGAAGGGAGGGAGGGAGGGAGGGAGGGAGAGAGGGAGGGAGGGAGGGAAGGAGGGAGGAAAGGAGGGAGGAAAGAAAGAAAGGAAGGAAGGAAGGAAGGAAGGAAGGAAGGAAGGAAGGAAGGAAGGAAGGAAGGAAGGAAGAAGGAAGGAAAGAAGGAAGGAAGGAAGGAAGGAAGGAAAGACGGAAGGAAGGAAGGAAGGAAGGAAGGAAGGAAGAAAGAAAGAAAAGGAAAAGGAGCCAGTTCAGGCAGTTTGTCCATCTCCACTCAAGTGAGCAATTATTCATTAACTATGTTCAGAATTTATATTAAACCATGAGTTGAGGGTCATTCTGTTGCTAGCTGACTGTACTGGTTGCCTCAAGGTTTGCTCAATCCTTTTGAACTACCTTGAAAAGACAACCCATGTTTCAAAGAATTAGAATCCTGAAAAAAATACCTTAAACTGAACTAACAGTGAGAGCTACTGAAAAGCACAACCTCTCCCTTCACTCCACACCCAGTACTTTGAAAAATGGAGCTAGCCCACAAGGAAATGATGAACTTGCCCACCCACCATAGTATGTATTGTATACAAATACAATGCTGAAAAAATCAGAAAATTTGGGAGATTCAAAACTGTCTTAGTCTAGCTTCAAAAATGTTTGACCGTCTTCCTGCACATATTTTAGTTTGTTTGTTTTTTTTTTCCTATGGGAAAAACTCAATAGTAACTAAAAAGTTTGTTATCACTTATAAATGAAAAATAATTTGGAGTAACTTAATGCAAGTATTGCAGCTTAATTACAAGCAAGACATGTGTAACATTTTGGTAAAGGACTGGTCCTACTGAAGACACTATTATAAAGCAGTTTTTTAAGTCATATTTTGTCATGGCTGGAATTTAACAGTTTAGAAGTAAAATTAATGTGTTGGTGTTTCCCTTTGATGAATACAACACATTTTATTCAAAGTGACTTGCTATTCCTTTTTTTGTTTCTGCCAAAAAGTCCTGATAGGCACCGACAAGGAAAGGGGATATTGTGTGGGCCAAATTTCTGACATTCAATTCCCTCAGACATTAATTTAGTACAGAGGAGAATAATCTGCTATTCACAAAGAAGAAAAAGAAAATCCCAGCACATTTGAAGCCAAATCCTTTCACTTAAAGGTTATAGTGACTGAACATAATTTTCTCAGGAGGGAAATTTTTTTGTTTGAAATGTCTAACACAAGACTCATCAGAAGGGAGAGTGAGCTGCATCGTGTCTATTGTAGGTCTTCAGGTAATTAAAGACACTGGATAAAGGAGAAAATTCCATCTGTTTGGAATCAGAATCAATTTTTGACACAAGCTGTCAAACAAAAACAAAACAAAAAAACAGAAAGAAGCAGAACTTCCCCAGAGGAATATAACATTGCTCGACCAGTTTGATGGAAATTTAGAAATTATACTTGTATTTAATTAAATCTAAGGAGACTACTGGTTGAGGTCTTTGAAACAAAGTTAGAAATAAACAGACCTACATGGACCTTTACCATCAGAGATTATCAAAGTGTTTTTTGAAGGTGAATCACAAAGACAAAGGGTAAAAGAGGCGATGGATATTTTTATAGAGAAATTTTAAAACAAAATCCATTAAAACTTATTTAACTAAAAACTAGAGTTCAAACATGACTAGAGGCATTTTTAATTCATAACAGATGTGGTAGCAAAGAACTGGTAAAAATTACTGAGGAAAACTGAATGAAAGACACTGTGTGTCTTTTAATAATTAAAGAGCCAATCCTTATACAATATTATCAAAAAAAGCAAAGGTAATGTGACTTTATAAACATTTTTAACTGAATATACACAAATACATATATAAAATATAGAAAAAAATGTTTATATTAAACTGGTCTTCATTTTCCCTGATCCCAGAACAAATCTAATATATATTTTATCCAGATATTTTCTACAGAATTGGGACTTTGGAAGAATCCAAAATGTTTTAATTTTAGGGGTTAAAATAAAGTTCTATTTGTTACAACTATTTTTTTACATTCATCGAACTATGTAAGGGAGAATAACTTAAACGTGTACTCTTGACTGCCTGGATTCAAACCTCCACTTTGCTAATTTAGCCACACTTAGAAGGCTAATTAAGCCTTCTAAACCTCAATTGAGTTCAATAATCCATCTTACCTCATAGGTTAGTTGCAAGAATTAAATTTGATGTTATGTGTAAAATGTATAGCATAGTGCCTGTTTAAAGAATTTAAAAACCAATAATATAGGATGATAAAAATCATTTATTTATGTTAATGTAAACAGTGCAAGATCTAAAAGATCTAACAAAGGAAAGACTCTGCTCAGTTCCGGTATTTTAGAACAGTAGGAAAATACTTTTGTACAAGTCATTTAACTTTTCAAATTCTCAGTAGTACTGTCTTTTAAAAGACAGATGATCTGATAATGAAATCATATTTATTGTCTCAATTATTAAATATTTATTAAGCAAGTAATGTGTGCCAGGAACTCCCTAAGCACTAGTTATATACCACAGTGAACCTGGCACACAAAAACTCGTAATCTCATAGAGTATGCATTTTAGTAGAAGAAGGTATATAAACAATTAAGTATATAATTATGTATGTATCAGATATTGATAATACTGCAAAGGTAAATAAAGCAGGAATGGAAAATAAAGGTGGCTGGAAAAAAAGAGTGTGTGCAGTTTAAAATAATTAGGGTGAGCTTAAAAAAAGAAAAAAGACATTTGAACAAAAATCTGAAAAAGGTTAAGCAGTAAGCTGTGAGATGGAGGAAATGCTTTCCAGGTAGAGGAAATAGCAAGTAGATTGGACGTGGATATAGAAGGAAATAAAAATAATTTCAAAGTTTTTGACCTAAGCAACTAGAAGAATGGCATAAGGAAGACATAGAACACCTATAAACCATTGGTTTTAGAGATTAATACTAAATTAGACATTAAAGTGAATATTAGATGGATATTAGATGCGGAGCTATTGAGAATGTAGCTAAAACAAAGTCACAACTCAGAGACAGCTTTAGGCTGGAGATAAAAGTTTGAGAACAACATATATGCTAGATGGGTAGTTAGAAAACATCTAAAAAAGGAAAAAAAAAAAGAAAGAAAAATATCCCTGTCTTCAAATATCCCATATTTACCTTGTTTTTCATCTAAATTTTTTGAATTCTTTAAGACTCAAAGATATGTATTTTTGCTTCTTTGGGAGCTTTCCATGGCACAGAACAGTCTGAATTAAATTTTCCTCTTAAATATAGTATTTGCACATCTGTCTATCATTGTAACATTACTCTTTAGTGTAATTATCTTTTTATTTAGCATCTTTACTACACTGAGAGCTCCCAAAAGGAAGAGCTTTCCTCTTTGTAGACCCTAGAGAAGGTGCTAGGCAAACAGTCGGTGATCAATTCAAGACTGAACATAGTAATGCTATAAAATCAGGGAAAACTTGCATGTGATTTAATTAAACAGTTTATCATAGATAAAGAAAATTATGCAGAACTGCTGAAGGGGGTATGGAATCTGTATGTGAAAAGGTAAGGCATTTAAAATCTTTCCTGAAAATTATGAAATTCTAAAGAAATTTTGGCAAGTGATCTGCATTTTTACAAAATAATTTTTACAGCTTGATGGAGTCTGGACTGGAGTAAGCAAATTGCTGATAATTTACTTTGGGAAATGGCTAAAATTGCCTATTGATACTGTTGCATTGGGTGTAAATTTCTATGTCCCAGCAGAGAAGAGGATCGGGGCGTCAGTATGAAAGGCAGTTGAAGCATTTACTTTGGGAGATTGTAGAATAAGAACTAACCAAGAAATGATGTTTATAAACTTATTTAAATGTTGTGAAAAACAAATTTTAAATAAAATCTAAAGAATGTAATTAAAAAGAGAAGCTAAAGTTAGAAGAGAACGACCAGAAGAAACTTGTACTGCAAAGGAAGAGAGTTTTAAGGAGCAAGAAGTGAATTGAAATTCTTATATCAATAATTTAAAGAACCGAATTACCTATCAAATTTGGCAAAAAGTTGGTAACTGGATTCTTGGAAAGATTTCAGGAGTAATGAGTTGATGGGTGAATGGGAAGAATGAGACAAAATAAAAACATAATTTGAGTATGGCACACCATTACAAAGCTTGGAGGTCAAGGAAAAGAAATATGTTAGCTACAGGCTTAATAAAGATTTCTGGGTTTTGTTTGTTTGTTTCATGATGGGAGCAATATGAGCATGTTTATTTTCCAAAGGGAAAGATCTCTGAATCATTTACCACTGTTTTGGATTCTCTCTATATGACAGTTAATGATAAAAATTAAAATGTTCATGATTATACTTTACCTGAGCTCTGGGCTTCCTCTGGGAAAGGAGTATCTCATTTCTGTCATTACGGTAGATTGAGGAAATTTAAAAATTTGAAGTTTCTAAAATAATTGTCTGTGTCTCTGGGTATCTGGAGTGATAGTTGTTTGGATTAATGGGGCATCTGCTTTATCACTAATTCTATGAAGTATTCCTTTTCATGACTCCCTAGATAAACTCTGGGCGTTTTTATACTCTAAGGTGCAGTGAATTATTATTAGTGCAGTGAAACACTACTTGGATCTTAAGGAAAAAGCTTTATTAGAAATATTTTAACAAGAATCTATTATCCATGTGATGGGTCCAAAATAAACTATTTAGAAGAATGTAACCAGTCAGACTATAATTACTCCATTGTAGCCATGAGCTATTACAGAGTAGTATCTGTCTAGTAGTCTGTGTTCAATCCTTGCATCTACTTTTGGGCACTTCTGATATAGTAGCTTAGACAAATCCCTTCTCACAAGTATTTATGTATGTTAAATGTTCAAAGCATTTGAAAAAGAAAAAAAAATCCACTTGAACTATTTTCAAACTAAAATATAAAGCTAATGTAAATGCAATACCCAAATAACTAGTATGTCAAAATGAAGCCATTCTAATTACAAGACAATAATCTTTTATTTTATACTTCTCTACAACACAGCCATTATGGCTGAATAAACAAAATCAGATGTGTGTTGTGCATGAGTCTGTGTGTGTGTGAATGTGTGTATATATCATACATTGTCATTTATAAATTTCACTAGTTTCTAAGGGGGCAGTAGTAGGAACAAGAGGGCTCTTTCTTTGCCGAGTGCATTGGTGGCTATAACATGAAAGTTTTTAAGGAGATTTTAGAACAGACCAGAATTGCTCTGTGTAATAAATCCTGGAAACAATCAAGTTTGCAGTGGGAAGAATCCAAGAGGAAAATACAGCCACCAAGATACTGGACACTAAATTGAGTAGGAATCAAACAACAAGGAAACTTGATCCATAATGCAGCCATGAAAATTTGGATTGGCAATGTCACCTGAAGAGTTGGGAATTGAAATGCTGAGTGCTTGGGAAATATTTGGCTGAGGTCTATTTGTTTGTACATGTTAACATCATGATAGATTTGGAATGTGTCAAAAATAGAACAGATGTGCAGAAACATTCATAGTTGTTTGAAAGTGTATACTATATTCAAATTACACCTTTCAAGAAAAGGCAAATGAACAAATAAATCAGAGAAATATGACTGTATTCCATTTTCAGTTTATAAAGATGGGGCTTATTTGTTTCCTGCTCTGTTAATGGGCCTAACATAACATTATGATAGCATCCAAGGCATGTATGAAGTTGTGAGTGTGTCATAGTTTCCTTGGGCTTAGCATCTTTTAGTAGTTTCCCAGAGCATTTGAATCAAATCTCAAGAATGCTTGTGGAACCCCAATGGAACCCCAATCGGGAATAAACTCTATATCAGACACTATACATTATTATTGCATCTACAATACTCTGACTTAAGTTCTACTTATGTCTTCATACTCGTATTACATATGAGATATTTAAACAAAGACAGATAAACTACATAAGGTCACCTGACTAGTGACTACCCTGTTTCCCCAAAAAGAAGACCTAGCCAGACAATCAGCTCTAATGCGTCTTTTGAAGCAAAATTTAATATAAGACCTAGTATTTTATATTATATTATATTATATTATATTATATTATATTATATTATAGACCCTGTCTTATAGTAAAATAAGACTGGGTCTTATATTATTTTTTTCTCCAAAAGTCACATTAGAATTGATTGCCTGTCTAGGACTTCTTTTTGGGGAAACACAGTAATAGAAGGAGATATCCCTGACAGACTACCTCTGAATCTTTTACTCTTAACTGCTTTTCGAGGCTGCCCCACATGACTTTTTCCCTAGGAACTCAAATCTGTTAATATATAATGGTTGTATTTATCCTAGAAAAATGTGAAAATACCGTTCATTAATTAACTCAACTGTTTATTGACTGTGTGTCACATGTGCATGCTGTGCATGCACACTGGGATATAGTACAATTAAGAATAGATGGGCCCTGCCCCTTGAAGCTGACTATGCAGGACCAGAGCCAGTGTAACCTGGAGACTAGCATTGTTGTCTCTGGGAAAGCCAGCCCAAGTCTACCTTTCAGTTCCATGACCTTGGGCTGCTAACTTAACTTCTTCTTTCCTCAGTTTTCTCATCTGTTAAAATTACCCCTTTTATAGAAATAAATGAGTGGAATGCATAGAAATTGCTTAATACAGAGAATTCCACATAGCAAACACTGACTCCGCTGTGGTGGAAAGGTCAGACGCTAAACAATCATGCCAATCAAGTTAAGTGCTCTGGGAAAAAGGAGCAACGTTTTATTGAATATTGACCAAATAACCTATCCTGGTCTTTGGATAAAGATGGCTAGAATTAATGTCCATGGGATGAGGAATTAGTCCAGGAAAGCCGACCTATGTCTGCTATGAGATAAAATGTGGTACTTTGACCATAAAAAAAAAGAGAGCAAAACTTTGTATTAGACAAGCATAAATTTTCTATGAAATTTTCTATGAATCCTTGAAAAATGGATGAACTCAGACCAACCCATTTCGGAAATGTATTCAATCAAAACTTGACCTCTCTCTCTCTCTCTCTCTCAAGCCCACACCAACATAAAACTCTGAGGTTAAAATAAAAATGGAGCTAGACAAATGCAAGTAACAACCCATTTTAAAATTCTCTAGATAATAGATGTTCCATACCTGGTTATAGTTACTTATTTTCCTGTCTCTTTTAGTTTTGAAATCTATTATATAAACCAGAAATAAGGTAACATAAAGATACAATATAAAATAAAAGACTAAACAAAGCCAAAGCTAGTGACAAATCACTTTCATTCTGTTTTTATATCCTTCCCATCACCCAAAAATATAAGATCTCTTGATTCTGTGCTCTGTCTTGAGAAAAGTATTTTTGAGTTCAATTGACATCATGAAACACACTGATGCCCAAACTTAACATTTAATAAAGATTAAAATGGTATTAAAAAGTTACTATAAACTGTTATAAACTAGATACTAGTTACATAAAAACTTATTACAGTCAAATAATACCAATTCACTCAGACGTAACTATTCCAAAATTATTGGAAGAATTGTCAAATTTGCACCCAATCGAGACATATTTCCAGCCATTTTATTTTTCTCTATGCCATTTGAAACTGTTTAATAGACTGCGGGCCAAGACAGAAACTCCTTTTTCAAACAGTCAAATTTCGGTACATGGATAATACTCAGTCAAAGTTCGGTACATGGATAATACTCAGAATACTTAATAAATCAGCATTGTATGATTATGTGAATCAACATATAAAAAATTATATCCTTTTGTTATTTAAATATTTAAATTATATATTTAAAAAGTAACATGTGACATTATAACACAAATTAATCAATTCATTCGAATAATTTCCATTCATCTATTGACTTACAGAAGTTGTGATGTGATCAGTTGGTATGATACAAGTATCACCAACCACGATATAAGGAACTGTATTAATCCCTTCAAGGTTTTCACCATTAAATGACACCATTAGTGACTGAATATTTGGTAAATGCCAAAGGATATTGAAGTCACTTCCTCCAATTTAGTCTTCCCACCATCCTCCATGTTTCCATTCTTCTCTCACTATCCTTTTTCCTCCACCATCAGTCGGGATCTTAAAATCCAGACATTGGTCATAAGCCTATAGTGAGTATGAAGACCACTCAGATCAGATGAAGAGGAAGTTGGGAAAGGACTAGAGTGAGGTGTGTGGGACTAGACTGAGTTTGTCCCTGGTCCCAGGAGTTTGACTTTTTTTAGCCTGAATCCATCAAGGGAACATGAAATGTCTGTGTGCCTTGCACAGACCAATGAGTAAACAGTTGATTACACACATGTAGGCAGTTGGCTGAAGTCCTTTTATTAAACTAGAGTAAAACAAAGGGGAAGAAAAAAGGGGGACGATATCAAAGAAAGTTTTAATAGTAATTACTGACAGACTGAATCAACATTGGAGGGCTCTCGGGGAAGCTAACTCTCCCAGGGCACATGAAGGGGCAAGCAGGAGAAGGGAAGATGGAGAGCTGCTGGGAGGCTTTCTGGTCTCACAGGGAGAGGAGGGAAACAGAGTCACAATATCATACCATCAAGATATGCTGAGGTGTGTACCTTGAGAACAAATTAGTTGAACACTTTCCTTCCCTACAGACCTTATTACAAGGAGCCAAAATGGCCCTCATTTGCTCATGCCAACCACCACGAAGGGATAGTTTTCAAAAAACAACAAAGAATTGCAAACTTATCCAAGGAATGAATAGTCTGCACACTGCAAATTTTCAACGTCCATAGTTCCTCTAGATTCAGGGCCTGAACCCAGACAAGGCTAGACATTACTTTGTGGTGTTTTGGGGGCGGGGTCTCGGGGGCAGGGGCGGAGGTGGGGGCAGAATACAGTAAGCCCCCCTCAGCTTTGTGGAACAGACTCCCCGGATCCAGAATTTTTCAACCTAGAGTCAACTCTTCACATTTGAACTAGTTAAAATACACACCAAAATTTGTGCTCCAATTTCCAAACGAGACTTGCACAACAGGCTCTGTGTGCTAGATAAATCACACACTGCATACTAGAATTCATATTATTAAATAATTTTACCATTTATTGAAAGTACTATTATTTACCAACCATGAAACACATACTGTATCAATCTTTCTAATAACTCACTGCAATTGTGACTATGCAAATTTCTCCCCTGTAGGCATCATATTAATTACATTTTCTTTGGCCCAGGTTCAGATTTCCCTACTGATTTAAAAATCTTGGATTAATATTAAAGTGGTTGTTAAAAGTTATCCGTCTACTGGTAGTTGGCCCCATTACAGTCATGCACTTTTGTAATTTAAGGTATTATTGAAGCTGTTTGATATTTCCTGCCTTGTGCTTGCTTTGTCAGCAGAGTACATGTTGAAATAACAAGAATAATTCTATCCTTGATAAATATTATCTCAAAAATTGAAACCATGTATGTGTAAAAGTTGTATAGAATTAACTTTATTCTTCAGAAACATTTCAAGACCTTGTCTGGGAGAACATATTAAGTTATTTCAACCTAATTGCTATTATAGAGATTCAGTTTCCTTTTGGAATGTATTGATGCATTTTCATAGTTCCTCTATGTATGGTATTTTAATCATTAATATCTGTATCATTTATCATTGAATGTTGAAGGTTTAGAATTCTGAGATCTGTAAAAGTTAAAATACTAATCATGGTTTATAATTGTGTTATGAAATAAAAAGGTATAAATTTCAAAATATCAATTCTAATTTAATAGCTTAAAAGAATTTTATTGAGAATAACTAAACACATAAGTTTATAAATTACATATGTAAAGAGAACAAACAGAATTATTGTAAAGAGACCAAACGGAATTATATGTTTGCATGTAGATAGGTTTTAAATATTAGGCTTAGAAGTTCCTTATGATTATAAACTATTGGAATTTGTGAGAAATTTCACACTATAAAAATATTTAGTTATATATTATGTGTACATGTCTATGTTTTCAAGTTAAACTTCCTTAACTCAATAAATGTAAGTTAGATTCTGGGATTTACTGATGGACAACATGTTTGATCCTAGTAAGAATGCTTTTAAAAGTCTCTTAACTATATTAAAGGGGCTTTCCAACAATATAAAGTTTTGATTTTACCCTAAGGGAAATGTGAGGTCATTATGGTTTTTAACTCCCACATCATTCATGTCTCTGGTAAATGTCACTTCCTCAGAGGCATCTTCCCTGATCACCTGATCTAAAATTAAAGGTCCTATAATTATCTTCCTGCCCTCCTTTATTTTCCTTCATAGAACTGGCACTGCCTACCAATACTTTATTTATCTATATTTTATATCAAATTGCTTAATGTCTAACTTTCCAACTTTTCCATTAGAATTTAAGCTTTATATTAGCGAGAACCTCGTTTTCGTATTTTTGTTGTTATTGTTATTCACTGTTATATTCCCAGAGCCTACAGTAGTACCTGGTAAATAAGCATTTTGAATAAATGAGTACTAGAGTAAAGAACACATTGATTGCATATAATCAGTAACAGCTTGTCTATTTGATAAAGACATGAGCAAATTCACCCAACCAGGAAGTAGGTAAAATTTGAACGTATGCAATATTCACAAAGCAACCTACAATACAAAAGGTAAAGGTTTATTCTGTAATGTAAATGCTTTGATTATTGAGGAAAACCTTTACCTTTCACATAGAACTTATTCACTCCTGATTAAATCTTAATTACATGTATTTGGTAATCTGATTTCCCAGGCCTATATCAAATTAGAAAATAGCCAGAGTAAGCATTTTGAAACTCAAAAATTATCAGATCACATGACGCCTGTACAGCATTGAATAGTGTGCTCCCAAACTTCCTGTCCACCCAGAATCTGTGACTGGGACCTTATTTGGAAACAGTGTTCGCAGAAGTAATCAAGTTCAGATAAGGACATCCTGGATTAGAGTGGGCCCTGAATCCAATGACTGGTGTCCTTGTAAGAAGAGGAAGATTTCCAGACACAGAGACATATGAAAGGCAGACAGTCATACAAAGACTGAAGGAGAAATTGGAGCGACACAGTTACAAGCCAAGGAAGCCAAGAATTCCAAGTAGCCACGAAAACTTAGAGGATGTAAGAAAGATATCTTCCTAGAACCTTCAGAAGGAGTATGGCTCTGCTAATTTGATTGCATATTTCTGTCCTCCTCTGGTGAAATTCTAAGCCTTCTAAATATTTTTATTTTCTAAATGAAATTTTTCACTTTCATTTATCATTGCCAGGAAAATTTTTCAAATTTGGAAAGTTAACATTAATGTAAATATAAATGTGAATGATTTTTTTCTCAAAGAAATAGATTTTGCCCTGTAGAAAAGATGACTCCAATATTACATTCTATTGCCCATATGTATGATATTAACTACCTTTGTATTATTAGCAAATTTATTTCAGCCTTTCTTATATGTGTCATATTCCCTTTGAATAAGTTTTTTTTTGTTTTGTTTTGTTTTGTTTTTAATTTTATTTTTTAATTTATTGGGGTGCCATTGTTAGTAAAATTACATAGATTTCAGGTGTGCAATTCTGTATCACATCATCCATAATCACACTGTGTGTTCACCACCCAGAGTCGCTTTAACATTGTAATGTCTTTCTCATTAATGAGTAAGGTGGTAGCCTTACTCCTTTATTCACCCTATTAGAGTTTAAGCTCCTTTAAGGAATAGAATTATTTTTATCTTTACTTCCAGTACCCAGAATAGATAAGTCATATGTTCATTTTATACTTGTATGAGTATCATGTTTTTTTCGGGGTTTTTTCGTGTTGTTTTTTTTTCATTTTGAAGATTATAGTTTACCATGTCATATTCACTTCAGCTGGAAAAATCACTTTCAGTGTATTCTTGAATTAAAAGCTCAGTCATGCGCTAGGCAAATGACTTTTTTTTCTGTTTTCGAATTCTACACGTTTCTCAAAGTGTTTTCTTAAGGAACAGCAGTAATACAAGCCTGCCTACTTGAGTTCACTAAGCAATTCTTTGAGCATCTGCAACACTTGAGTTCACAAACAAGCTACATGTTTTAAAAATGTCTTTTAATCCCCCCCCCTTGTCTCTTACTGCAGAAGAGAATTTGGAACAGCTGATCTAATTCTACCAACATAGGCCGAATAATATCAATTTAAAAGTTGAATCGCACTAATACAAGGTTGTCAGTTAAAATATAGGAGGCCCAGTTGAATTTGAAATTCAGATAAATAACAAATACTTTTTTTTAGCATAAATATGTCCCATGCAATATTTGGGACATATACTTATACACCTATACTAAAATAGTATTTATTTTTACCTACAATTCAAATTTGAACAGCGCACTATAGAGTTATTTGCTAAACCTGGCAACCCTTCATGGGTAGGAAGTAATCCAGGCTGAATGAAACTGACTTGCAGTTTAAAATCAAGCAGCAAAATCTAGAGAGAGGACCTCTTTACTTTATAATTGAATTATCGTGTAAACCACACCTGCTAATTATGAAATACTGTTCCTGAGTATTGGATGGTGGTAGCCTGCATTTTGAAGTCCAGTCCGTGCTAGCTAAACTGCTTCTGGCCATGCTGCCTGTATGGAATACATGTCCTAGCAATGAAACAGTCCGTTTCCTAAGTCTTAATCCATTCAGGCTATTACAGCAAAGTACCATAGTGTGGGTGGCTTATAAACAATAGAAATGTATTTCTTACAGTTCTGGAGGCTGGGAGTCCCAGATTAGGGTGTTAGCATGGGTTTTGATGAGAGTCCTCTGCAGGGTTACAGACAGCTGACTTCTTGATGTATCCTTACATAGTGGAAAGAGAGCAAGAGAGCTCACTGGATCCCTTTTATAAAAGCACAAATCCCATTTAAGAGGGCTGCACCCAATGACCTAATGACCTCCCAAGGCCCCACCTCCAAATAACATTACACTGGGGATTAGGATTTCAGCATGTGGGGAGGACACAAACGTTCAGTTCATTGCACTTAGACCCCCAAAACTCAAAACTGACACTCCCTTCTCGCCTCATTTATGCTTCTTACCCCTGCTCACCACAGAGGCATCTTTGCTTTTGCTGAGGCTCCAAGTTGCCTGAGGTCCACATCTTTACTTAAAGCCCACCCTATCCCTCTATCACATTAGCTCCCATCTGTGTCTACACTTTGGAATCACCCGGGGAGCTGGTGAGCTTTACTATCCCGTCCTCAGCAACTCTGATGTAAGTGGTGTGGGATGCCTCCAGGTGACCTAATGTGCAACCAAAATGGAGACTGTCCAAGTGATACAGATGTCGCTAGTGTAGGGAACCACTGCTCTATAGAAACAGCCACTCAGCTACAAATAAAGCCAACATCAACATACTAGGTATCTTAATATTTAAAATATTTCCTATGCCTCAATTCAGTTGCAAAAACCTAAAGGACCTGGACTCTACATAGTCCCAAGGTGAAAATGCCTCAGTCTCCCTCAAAAGTCCAAGTTTTCAGCCCTATTTCACTTAAAGCCTATGTACATATTATATTTCTTCATAAATTCATCAGCGTGACGCTCTACCAAAACAATCACCTAATTTTTACTTCTCTTGATTCAGTGTTGGGATCTTTTAGGAGCCCTAATAAATACCAAATCTCTTCCCTGTCTAGGTTCTAAATAAATTGAGGAATAACGCAAAGAAGGGCATCTCAGGAATCAAATATCATCTTAGTTTGACACATACTGAGCTAAAGGACTTGATTTTACCTCGGTATTTAGACCAGTGCCGGCTTGCTGGGTAAGTCGGCCTAATTCTGCAGTTAAGTTGGTACATTAGCTTCTTATATTAAAAACAATAAAAAGGTCATTTTAATTAGGAGATTGATGATGCACATCTTAGAAAATGGTATCAGGACACCAGAGTAGTATCTGAATAAAAGGAATTAGTTGTGTGATCTTACTGCATTACTAATCAATCATTGAGAGCTTAATGGATCTATTTCCACATGAATCCTATAAATGTCAAGTTAACTAGAGTACTCATTTAACCTGAAATGGTTTGCTTACTCCTTTATTCACCCTATTAGAGTTTAAGCTCCTTTAAGGAATGGAATTATTTCTTTTATCTTTACTTCCAGTACCCAGAATAGATAAATGATACAGTAAGTATCAATTGAATTAATTGTAATGCAATACCATACATGTCACCACCAAGTTAGAGACAGATGGATAGCTCTATAATCTCATATGTTATAGAACAGCTCTAAGACACAGAAATGGTGGAAGAGACTTCCCAAGAACAGGTACCCTCTCATGTAAATGAAGGAAAAACAAAGAGAATGTTTTCACATTTGGAAGTATCAAGTAGCTATAGATCTGGAGATCGGTGTAGATACAAAGGTGTGCTGTGAGATATGACTGACCTAGTTTTATGAAGAATCTGGTACCGTTCTAAGGGATTTGAAGGCCTAAATTTTCCTCAACCAATTATACAAGAGCTATGCAACCCACCCCCCCAATATATATATATTGCACAGGTGGACTTTTTAAAGTACACAACACAATAAATGACACTGCCTAATCTGGATCCTGCTGTGATGATTGATAGGTACATGTAAAGCCACAGATCTGCAAAACCGTCCCTTGATCTATGATCTGGTGACCTGGAAACATGTATTTAAAAAAAAAAAAAAAAACACCCTTTCTCTTTAAGGCTCTAGAGCCTTCTTTTGGTCTCCTAAGGGAAAAATAATAACAATAATAATAATGGTAATAATAATGACAACAACAATAACAATTCTTATGATAATATCTGAGAACTGGCTAGACAAACTAATTTAAACAGCCAGCCTGTGGAGTTTGAGTGCAAACTTAGCCCTGCCTTTAACTATCCGAATTATGTCGTGTATCATCCCTCCGTTTGTAAAACGTGCTTAAAGTATTTATCTCATAGATTTGTTGTGAAGAGTACATGAATTAATCTGTGTTAACTACTTAGATTGGAGACTGGTAAAGAATGAACACTGCATAAATGATATCCATTTTTAATGACAGCATTAATGACAGAAAATGGAATTTTCTAAGAACTTTCTACTTGCAATAAACATTTTTCTAACATTAACTTACATTGCCAATTAAATGGACTTCGTATAAGTCAATATTTATGTCCTTAACTTTGGATCTAACAATCTCCAGGTATTGGTAGAAATTTAAATTATGATTTTATACTCAGTCTGCAAAAATATTTGATAACAGAAACTCAGTTCGCCAAACTCTGAAAAGGGAAAGTTGTTTAAGTAGGAAAAATAGTACTTTCCTACATTTGAAAGCAATTTACATTCAGCAAATATTCAATCCATAACAATCTAAGTCAATGTTATGTGTTCAGAGCATGATAAAGACTAGATTTGTTTAAAAGTTTCTCTTGGCCTGCCATGTAGAAACCTCATGATATCAAATGCATATGATTAGTTGAGAATTGGAACAAAAACATTCCCTCAAAAAATAGTAGTAAATTCTATGAGCTTTACTAAGAGTTATATTCTACGTGGTGCTAGAAATATTTTTAAAAGAATATTTATGTCACATGACATTATGGATAATTTTTGTAAAAGAGGGATATGATTTTTAAATGTTCTTTTCTTTGAATTGCCGTCTAAGTCAGTATAAAATTGCATTACATATACTGTACAAAACTGACATATAATTAATTACATATATAAATACAGATACAAAGTTATAGATTTATGTACTATTCTTGAACATCAGCCTTTTACCTTTCTTATGTTCCTTCTAGACTCTTTTTTAAAGGAAAATACACACTTATGGTTAGAGAAATTATTGATTGATATTAGTTATTAACTGACTAAAGTATTAAGATTAACTATTTTCTATTTCACTTGTATTTTTCAACATCACTCATTAATGAGTATCCTTTTTGTCTAAGAAATGCTGTGTTTTTTTTATTCAGTGAACTTTGGTTTGGCGATCAAAAACCATATCTAAATATCATGGATTATTCAAATTATAATTATATTTCAATATCCTTTTTTTTTGTATCTCTGAATTGGAAGGGATCTAGAGGATTGTATGAGATCATTTAAATCATGCTTGGGATATTCCATGTAAATTCAGTACTGTAAATATATTAAATTTACCATTACTATTTAGTTCATCTTATAACATTTTTGTACTAGTATATCATGTCAAAATGATTACTCTTCAAGAGGATAACCCTTAAATCTGTTTTTTCTCATAAACATATTTTGCGTTTTGAGAATACATATTGACTGAATCCAGACATAGGGAACAGGAAATTTTATTGTAGTTTCATTTTCATTAAATGTCAGTTTAAGTCAATGCAGATTTTACAGAACTATACAGCGCAAATAATTCTACAGGCAATGGCAAAAGGCGTATCGTTTTAGAGGAAAAGCAGAAGCAGAAACAAATGGGATTACTTTAAAATAATTGCTTAGAATGCAAAACAAAGTAACAAACTCTCCTTTGCGCCTTGTTGAAAAGTCTAGGTACACTGTGCTTTTCTTATTCTTATTCTCCTAGACATACTCCTCACTGGGGAGCTTGCAGACATTCTTCTTATTAACCTCATTAGTAGCCTTTCATGTACAATTTGCTGACTAACATGATCTCACAGTGGAAAAGCTGTCGCAAACAGTGACTTTCCCTCTGCACTCACAGCAATATTTCTAAGAGAACCTCTTGTGAACACATCTAAGTTTCAGGCATTTGCTTGCCAAATGCCATCTGCTCTGACATATAAAATTCTCTAGGAACCTAGAAAAGGACGTAATGAGATAAACCAACTCTATTTGTCTTAACCTTTGAAGATACGAGGTGTGTTCAAAAACTACGGTGAATGCTGCTGCGGAGGGGCATCCGAAGGACACGCAGGGATCTTCAATACGGGAAGCGGCGTGTGGAACCTTGGTACTAACAATGTGTGACAACTTTCAACTTGTTCTGTGCAGTCAGTCGGGTGTGAGCTATGGTTGAGAAAAGGTGAGTTTTAAAGTGTGCCGTAAATCATGGATCATGACCAATGCATGGAATTTTGTTTCAAACTGCAAAAATGTGCTAAAGAAATGCACAAAATGTTAAAAAATAGTTTATGGCGATGCAGCAGTGACCATGATCTGGCACCGTGTGACTTCTGGCTCTTCCCCAAAGTCAAAATGACCATGAAATGTAAATGTTTTGAATTGATTCAGGACATGGAGGCAGTCATGACAGCACAACTAAAGACACTCATGAATGACAGCTTCCACAACTGCTTCAGAAAGTGGGACAGATGATGGGATAAGTGTGCTCGAAGCAAGGAGGAGTATTTTGAGGGAGATTTATGTCAATGTATTTTTTACTGTAATATTTTTTTTCAATTTAAAACATTCACCATATTTTTTTAATCACATCTCTTATTTTTGTTCATCTGACTTTAAAACAAAATGAAAATCCTTAAAAAGAGGTTTATTGCTTTTACCATATTACGAGTTTATAAAAGTATATCAGTGTAATCTCTCTTTAACGTCCTTAAGAAAGGAATATATTATTAACATCAACATCTAGTGTTGTAGAAGTTAAGCACATTCTTTGTTATTAGCTTGATTCTTATTAATCATATATGACTCAAATAGTGATTCTTAAATTAGACCAGACACTTCAAGGAAACACAGGTAAGGGTTCTGCTGTAAACACATTCATCTTATGATATTTTTGAGATAATTTATACAAACCACTACTTCAAAGAAATAATGATTTAATGTGATCAAAACATAATTATTTTAGCATGATTATATTACTTCTTTACACCATCCCCAGTTGTTGTTGAACTTAATAGTACCTCAAACTTGTAGTATATAATGGCAAAAATGTGGCAGTGATTGAGGTAAAAACAAAATAGCAAGGATGCTTCCACTGTGGGAAGCAATATCTAAGATGGCGTCCAAGATTTCAAACCCCTGGTGTAAAGAAATTGCGTATATCAGTCACGTGATATCAGATTCTAATCAGATTTTGATTAAGTCAACTTTGAATTAATCAAACGGAAGATTATCTGAGTATACCTGACTTAACCAGGTGTGGTTTTGAAAAGAAGGTTGGAGAAGTCAGAGATCGGAAATGTGAGAGGTCAATGGAGGGGGGGGCACCTGGTAAGGTGCCACTGGAGCATCTCAAGGGTTTGGTTTGTTTGTTTGTTTTCCTGGGGAAGGGGGAACAGGACTTTATTGGGGAACAGTGTGTACTTCTGGGACTTGCTCCAAGTCAAGTGTTGTCCTTTCAGTCTTAGTTGTGGAGGGCTCCACTCAGCTCCAGGTCCAGTTGCCATTGTTAGTTGCAGGGGGCACAGCCCACCATCCCTTGCGGGAGTCGAGGAGTCGAACTGACAACATTGTGGTTGAGAGCCCACGCTCCAACCAACTGAGCCATCTGGCCCACCCAGGAGCTGAGTGTCAGCTCATTGACTTCATTCTAGTTGAGGAGGGCTTAGCTTGCTTGCCCATTTGGGAATCGAACCTGCAGCTCTGTTGCCCAGAGCATGCACTCTAACCAACTGAGCTACTTGTCCACCCATTAATGGTTTTAAGAGCAGTCTCCGGATGACAGTCCAAAGAGAACAGGGCTCAGTTCAGACTGAAGAGAACAGAGCAAGAGCTGGGTTCTGCCAACCATCACATGAGCTTGAAAGAGCACCCCGGGCTCCTGAAAGTTCAGCCTCCCTCTTTATTTTACTTTTTGTTAGATTTAAAAATTTACATAATGATGCTCATGTATACTTAGTAGTTTTAACTGAATTCTCATGACAATCTTCCTAACTTTAACCATTTCTGGAAATTGCCCTTATCTGTGTTTTTGTTTTGTTTTGTTTTTTCCTTTTTTTTTTTTTTTTGTTTTGTTTTTTAATGATAGCACTTTAATTTGGTCTTCCTTTATTTGGAATCAATTCCCTTATTTAGTGTTAAGTTCACAGTGCTCTAATATCTAGATCTATGGAATGTCTTATGTCTTTATATATATTTTCATCTGTGTTTATATATATATAATATGTATGTGTTTTATATATATATAATATATATATACATATATATATATATAATATATATGTTTCTTTTATTTTGTTTTCATTAATCCTGCTGATTTATTTTAGTAGTAATAATAAGATATAATGGTTTGATTGAACTAATACATTTATTCGAATTCCAACAGACTAGACTTCTACATCACTTACTTTTAGATGAAATTGGGGTGACATTTTTAACTCCTTTTGTGTTTGTATATATTTGGGTTACACATACTGCTTATCGAACAGGTTGGTGCAAGTAGAAATGAGTTAATGCATTTAAAAGAACCCAGAACTGCTTGGCGATCTGGCAGCAGGCTGGATTGCGGTGCAACTGGTACATGTCCACTGAGCTGGTGTTCATCCCGGCTCTGTTCACCAAGAATGGAAATCCTTCCAACCACTACCCAGCTTCCAGAACCACCTCGGTGGTAGAGAACTGCATCAACTCCCAGCAGTGACCCCCCTACAAGGTGGTTTCTGGTGCAGTCAAACAAGCCAGCATGGAGGATATTACCAGAAGAGAACGTAAGCATCGCCTTAAGTTTGTGTGGAAGAAATTATCCACAAACAAGTGAGAGTGAAGTGTTACGGCTGAAGGACTTCACCCTCCAATGGGACAAGATCCTGCACAGAGTCAACTTCACACTTCCAGGAGAAATTGGAAAGAACCCAGACGGAGAAGATAACATGTTTTATCAAAGACTCAAGTCCATAAAGGAACCACTAGAAGCACAAAATGTTCCAGACAAGTTTGGAAATTTATCTCCAGAAATGAAGCCAGGTTGACACTTAGCTTGTGTTGCCTGTAGTTATATAATATGGCAGTATCTACTGAAAACACATGGTATAAAATGGTGAAAATTCAAACTGTCAAGCAAGCACAAATAAATGATGGCTTCATTGAGTTAGACTACACCATTCTACTTCACAGCATTATGTCTCGGGAGATTATTCCTTGGCAAATACAAGTCCTCTGGCATCCACAATATGGTACCAAAGTAAAACACAGGTAATAGTCTGCGAAAGGAAGAACAAATGGGACAAATAAAGACTCTAACACTGGATGAAGTGTCAGTATGCTTATTAATACTCTGTATGTCAGTCTTCACTGATATCTAGCGGAAGGGGCCAAACAAATCCTGAAGTGTCACTTTGTATAAATGTCTTGATTACAGTATAGAACTGTATAAGCTTCCATAATAAAGAACGTCATGATGTAAAAATGTCTTAATAACAGTAATAGTGCTATTGATATACCGTAATAAAAGGCTTCAATTCCAGAAAAATGAATAAAAGAACCCAGAACTGTTCCTAGAATGTTCATAATGATTGATATCTTAAAATGTAGTAAATATAAATACCACTGTGACTCATAGTAAATTTAAATATAATCAAGTATAAGTTAAGATGATTATTATTTAGTTACTTTTGTTACACTTATTCTCTATTTTATTGTCTTTTATAATAAAATGGTTATATTTTCATGTTGTATATAGTAATTAATTATATATATATACATAATATATCTAAGATGATTTATCGCTTTAAAAATATTTTGATACTTGATAATTTGTCATTTGTTCTTGACTTTGCTGATTAAACCATTATCTTTTCAAATATTCTCCTTTTAACAGTTATATATAGGGGGTATTATAATATCTAAGTTTGGGAAATGTAACTGGCCATATTTGGGTAATTAATTGGAAGGAAAGGCAGAGAGACAGAGGTATGAGAAAGGATGCAGGAAAATATAATCCAAAGCTAAAGATGTAATCCAGTCTAAAGATCAATTCTAAAATATCTTTTAGAAAAGTATTTCAACAATTAATTATAACTCTTCTTTACAAACATTAAAATCATTAATTTATTTTATCTGTACTGTTCATTTGCTTTTATCGAATCCCTAGTTTCTTATAAATAAAGGTTCAAGAAATTTAGCTTTAACTATTTGTTGAAATTATCTTTGCAATGTAGGGATTTCTAAGTCTAAGAAGATAATTTATTACACATAAACTCATAGTATTTGTTCTAATTAGTTATTGATCAAAATACATATTTTGTATGTGGTTTTATATCTTAACTCATTCCATAATAAATAATTTTCCATTTTAAAATATGACAGGCCTTTCTCCTTTAAATTTTTAATTATCTTGTTCATTATGATTGATATTCACAATAACTGATGAATGATTTTTTTTAGCACATTCTTTAATAATTTGATACTAGTTATTAGAAGACTCTTATCCAGATGTAGTCAAACTAAGGTAGTCAAGTAACAGTGTTATAATCAGAAAATACTAGAAAAATACTTTAATTACTGGGATAGCTACCAAGCCAAGCCCTAAATGGATCTGAATTCTGGCTCAACTAATTAAGGTAAAAAAAATTTAAATCTACTTGAGTACTAAAAAGTACTTGCTAGTTAACAAATTAATAAATTGTTAAATTAACATTTTAATTAAGACAAAAATTTGGACACAACATAGATCAATCTTGTCTTTTAGAATACATTACTGATTTATTACTAGATTCTATTAGACAATGCCCATCTATTCGCAATGATCATAATAAATAAATGTTTTTGAGTAAAAGTTATGTTTTGTAGATCATGACATATCAAAAATGCATTCAAAAGCATTATAAATATTATTATATACATGGATTATAAATCAATCTTTAACTATTTAAATATTTTTAAGTTCAGAATGTAAATGTCTCCTCTAAAAACACAATAACATTCTAAATCTGAAATTATAGGCTACTGATGTTTGAGCATGTCTGTTAAGGAAAAATAAAGAAAAGGTCTAAGAAACATTTAATACTTGAATTATCTCTTCCAACCACCTGAATTTTTATTTTACTCACATTGCTTTGAAAACTAAAAGAGCATTACTTGAGATTAAGCAAATATAGATAATACCATTACTAAAGTGTAGTTTTTTGGACAGAAATATTAAGGGAATGGCAAATTTAAAAAGAGGAGGCTATTTGGCCAGCAACATTCTGATCAGTGCAGGTGTTTTTTCTAATGCACTGGGGAAGAGTTTACCAACTAAGTATTTTAATTTCAAAATTAGATTTTATGCATAAAACACACATCTCTCCCTTTAAGTTTCTTCCTCCATTTTCACACATTGTATTTTATTCTCAATAGATTACCATCATGATGTCACAGGGAACATGGGTGCCAAGAGTCATGCTTTCTGGATTTCCAAATTCACCTATAATTGATCTACTTTTTAAAACCAATTCACACCTTTTATTCCAAAAATTTAGCTGCTTTTTCTTTCTACATTTCACCTTATATTTTAGCTATTTCTGTAGGAATTGCTTCCAGTATTAATTCCCTGTAATTGATTGGGATATAGCATCCACTTATTATCTAAACGTTAAGGTAGATATTTCTCTGAAAGTATTTTGTATATGTGATTAACACCTACAATCAACTGACTTTAAGTAAAGGATATTAAACTGGATATAAACCATGGAAAAAACTCATTTATCAGTTGAAAGGATTTTATGGCAAAACCGAGGTTTCCCTGAAGAAGTCATTCTAGCACTGTAGCACTACAGACTTTCTGAGGCATTCCTGAAGAACAGTGGTGAATAAGAGTCCTCTGAGTGGACAAAACTGAGCAGTGCAACTGGCTTTTGATTTTGCATGGAAGGAGAAACAATGGGAGGTATGCATCTGCCTCATCAGTTCATAAGCAGTGGTCGATGACTTGACTGGCTGGTCAGGGATTTGGAAGAAATATGACTGCAAATTTGGTAACAAGATGGTCTGGGGAAGAGGTATGTGGATGTGGATAGAGCTCTCTAAATGGGCAAAGCACGTGTCAGTGCTTACCAAAGTGTGGCTTCAGCAAAGGAGGATTTTAATACTCAAGTGGGTAGGATGACCCATTCTGTGGATATCAGTCTGCCTCTTTTTCTTGCCACCTCTATCGTTGTCCAAAGAGGTCATGAGAAAGTGGTCACTGTAACAGGAACAGGAGTTATGCATTGACAAAGCAACGTGAACTTCCACTCACCGAGGATGACCTGTTTACCGCCACTGCTGAGTAGAAATCTGCCAGCAGTAGGTGCCAACAAGGTCCCTAATATGGTACTATTCCCCAGGGTGATTAACCAGCTACCTAATAGCGAGTTGATTATGATGGCCCACTTCCAGCACAGAAGGGGCAGCATTTTGTTCTTAATGGAATGGACACTTACTCTGGATATGAATTTACTTTCCCTACATACAATCCTTACTCCAAAATTCCATCCATGAACTTTCAGAATGTTTTATCTACTACTTTGGTATCATACACAGCATTGCTCCTGATTAGGTAACTAATTTCATTGCAAATAGTGCCACAAAGGGCCCATATATTGATAGAATTCATAGGTATCACTATATTTCTCACTATCCTGAAGGTGTTGACTTAAGTAAATGGTAGAGCAGGTTTTTGAAGACTTAAAACTTGTAAGGCTGGGGCAATGTCTCACTGGCTGTATATGCTCTAAATAAGTGGGCACTATGCGATGCTCTTTCTCCCAATAGGCAGGATTCACAGGTGCAGCAATCAGGAGTATAAATGGGAATGGCACCTCTCACTGCTACTTTTAGTTGTTTTTTCTTCCTTCCTATGACCTTATTCTATGATGGTGTAGAGAGAAATGATTCCAGTAGGAGACACAACAAAGATTTTGTTGAGCAGGAAGTTAAGACTGCCATCTAGTCTCTTGGGTCTCCTTGTGCCTCTAATCGACAGGTAAAGAAGGGAGTTACTGTACTTGGAGTGACTGATCCTGATTATAAAGGGAAAATTGGGATGCTACTAGACAAACAAAAGGAAGGAAGACCATTTCTGGGATACACAAGATCCCTTCATAAGTCCCACCATTCCCTGTGATCAAAGTCAATGGAAATCTACAATAATCAAATTTAACAGGACTTCTAGTGGCACTTCAGAATAAAGACTTGGGTCACCTTAGTAGGCCAAGAGCCATAGCAAGACGAGGTGCTTGCTGAGAGGAATATGGAATAGGCAGTGAAAGAAGGCAGTTTAAAATATTAGCTGTGACCACCTAATCAGCTGCATAAATGAGTATTGTATAGTTCTTCCTATCTTTTTATGAACGTATTTCTGTATATATGAGTGTATGTGTGTGTATAAATCATTGTTTCCTTTCCTCTCTTAGCTTCTTATCATCTAACATAGTAATAGTTAAACTTACATTTCAGTGTATAAGTCACAGGATATCAAATAGAAGAGTGAAAATTTCTCAAGGACACTGAGGGCTCCTCTGGAGAAAGAAAGCATGTTTTTTATTGCATGCAGGATAGATGTATCATCTTAAGTGAAATTATCATTTTTTACTGTCTTTATTTAGAGATTAAGTATGGTTTAATAAGGTGTGTATGGATGTAAAATTGATGAACTACCATGTTTCCCTGAAAATAAGACCTAGCCAGACCATCAGCTCTAATGAGTCTTTTAGGGCAAAAATTAATATAAGACCCAGTCTTATTTTACTATAATATAAGACCAGGTCTTTAATATAATATAATATAATATAATATAATATAATATAATATAATATAATATATTACCAGGTCTTATATTAATTTTTGCTCCAAAAGACACATTCGAGTTGATTGTCCAGCTAGGTATAATTTTCGGGGAGACACGGTATGATGGTCATTTTTATGTGTCAAATTGACTAAGCAATAGTAGCTAGTTATTCAGTCAAACACAAACCTAGGTGTTGTTGGATGGTATTTGGTATATGTGATTAGCATCTGTGATCAGTTGCCTTTAAACAAAGTAGATTGTCCTAGATAATCTAAGAGAGGCTAATCTAATCACCTGAAAAGATGTAACAGCAGAACTGAGGTTTTACCGAAAAAGAAGAAATTTCACCTGTGGACCACAGCATGTCTTGCCTGAGAGTCTCCAGCTTACCCTTCCTTGTAGCTTGCCCTATTCTCAATTAAGCTTCTAAATTTAAAAATCAGTGCAATTTTTCAGCCCAGACCTCAGATTGCTTAAGTTATATTTTATTACAGAACATATTTCCTGAGACCTCTTTCATGTATTCAGAATCACAAAACAGTCTCGTCTTTTCTAAAGTTTAAGTTTTCACCTATACCAGGGGTTTCTCCATGGTCCATACCAATATCTAGGTTCAGGTCAATAGAAAAGTAACTAAAAGGGAAAACCAAGAAATTGCTGTGTTCCAGAGTTATGGTGTGTAAAATATTTACAGACAAAAGAAGTCAATTATATCAAATTCTGATGAAAAGCTGAGCTAAATAAGGACCAAGCCTGACTGCCTCTTGAATATCCTAATACGTATAGGTCACTGGTGATCCCAATAAGAGCAATTTCAGAGGAGTGATGAATGCAAAATCTGATAGTTATGTTCTCCATCTAGGCAGAAATGTAGGGAAGTTTAATGGTATCATCATTGAGTAGGTAGATGGAGGGATCTTGAAAGGTTTTTTGTTTTTTTTTTTTAAGAGAAGATATGACATTTTTATTTTTAATGAGAACTCTGAAGATGCGTGAACGAGTGGATCATTGCAGAATTAAAGTTATTGATAAGCTGGATGTTGGCCGTTGTATTAAGGAGCAGTAAGAATTTGAGAGGATGGAAAACAAAGATTATGAGTTCAGATGTGGGCAAATTGGTAGATAACATAATGATGAAAGTTTACTTCTGTTATCTTCTATTTTCTCGGTAAAATAAGAAGCCCAATAATAATCAGAGAGAGGGAGAGGAAAGAAAGTAAGTGTGTATGCATGTGGCATGTTAGAGAAAGGGAAGTTATAAAATAACTGCCTGAGAGAAGTTATTATATACAAAAACCACACTTGGAAAAAGGCTGGAAAAGAAAGCACAGGGTATGTTACTATCGTAAACATCTATACTTTTAAATTAAAATACAAATAAACAAAATGTTTTATTTTGGTGGCTTTTAAAATAAACGTATTAGATAACATACAATAAGGTTTGATAATATTTTAAGACTATACATTTCAATATAAAATTTATTTTGTTATATCTTCAAAAAGTAACATGCTTTGTATTGAGTTTTCAGTGCAGTATCTAAGAACATTTAAAACAAACTGTTCTTATAGGCAATATGCCAAACAGCTTGCAATTTGTTGACTCACTCACAGCTAGCTGGAACTCTGAATTGTAACTCTCCAGTGGTAGAAGTTAAATCATTTGGATCACTGCTTGCTCTGGAAACAAACTGAGCAGAAATTGAAATTATCATCCTCCCAAACCCAAGAAACATTCTCAAGGGCATTGACCTATTTTAGATTTCCTGGGTAAACTGCACTAGACTTCATCCTAAACTCAGTCCATGCTATCAAAACACAATGATGTCCAGTGTATTTCACAAGATTCACATGGACTGCAACTATTTATTCTAAAAGAAAAAGAAAGGTCTGTCATGGCACCATCACTCTCCCCGCCCCACAGGTTCATTTATTCTTCTCAACAGGTAGAAACATTTCATTCAGTATTTATTGAACATCTCCTGTGGGCACAATACCAGGAAACTGGTGATAGCAAATGAGCTACATTATATTGTTAGTAAGCAGATGTTCGAGCATTATTTGTCACCTGTGACTAGTAGGGGGCTTGACTTAGCTGATGTGTGAAAACTCAGCAAAGCAGCTGGAATCCTTTATGTGAATGTGTGTGAGTTTTTCCCAAGGATGTTAGTAAAAAATGTACTTCATTGGAAATTGGTGTCCTGGTGGATAAATCCAGAAACTTATAACCTCAAATATCAGAGCTCTGTTTTCAACAACGAAGACATCCATAGAAGTTATGGGAAATATTTATATATTATTTTCTCCATGCCACCACTTCTCTCCTGAAAATGAGTTTTAACCTATACAAAGAGGAGCTTACAGAATGAAATCTGAGATAAAGCCAGGCCACCATTACAAACATCAAACGGATTTTTCCAAATTTCCTTTTATCTGTGAAATATATTATTAAATTAAAACAGTCAAATGGATCCTAAAGCTATCGCTTCTCCAAATATTGTCAAAATATATTTAGTCCTACAAAAAGAAGCCTCTTTACGAATCAAATAAATCAACTAATTTCTCATGATTATACAGAAATACTGAGTCAGGAAAACAGTTTTGACTGATCTGAGTCATTTTTCTAATTTTAATTATTTTGTACACTATGATTTTTGGCAATAATTCTCTCATACTTCTTCCCCTCCCACAATCCTTTGTTCCCTCTTTCTCCTTTTATCCCAGTCTCTGGAAGGAAAATGAATTAACATTTTAAAATACATATAACTAAAATATACATCCAATTATAATTATCCAAAGTCATACCGCTGATCCCCTTAGCCCATATTTTTCTCCATTAATCTTATATGGCATCAATAACTGCCAAAATAATGGCGTTATTTCTTCAGATTACTCGAAATTACAATTTCTAAAGTCATTGTGCTAGACTGTCTCCTTGTTTCATATCCTACACTTAAATTATCCACAAATAATCTTGGCTTTTATCTTCAAAGTATAATTGATACCAACCACTTCTCAACAAATACACCACACCATTCTTGTTCAAACTACCATTTGTATCATTGCTTTTAGTTAATACCCAAACTGGTGTCCTTTTTTTTGTCCTTGCCCTCTTCGGTTCTTCTCCATCTGTTAGCCAAAGTATTACTTTAAAATTAAAATCAGATTAGGTTATCCCTATTCCATACTCTCCATTGGTTTTCCATCTCTTACATTCGCCTCTGAGGTGCCGGATGCATGTTGTCTTGCTGCCTCTGATCTGATCCCCTACCACTCGTTTGCTTCCTTGCTGAACCACAGCCATACCTGCTATCTTACTGCTCCTTGCTGATGCCAACCAGGCTCTGTCATCAGGGTGTTTGCACTTCCCTTTGCTTGGAACGCTCTTCTCTGAGCTAATGCCAAGACTACCTACCACTGTCCCTTCCTTCAGGTCTCGGTTCAAACATCACACTGTTGAGATATATCTTCATTTAATAGCCCATTAAAAAAAAAAAAAAAGCATCTTCCTTCCCTACGCATGTATTTTATCCTCACTCTGGAATATTATTTTCTCGTAAATCTTATTCAAAATAATATTTTTTTTATTTCTCCATGTATTTTTATGTTTCCTACCATGTAATTATAAACTTTATTTGAGCAAAGATTTTACGTCTTTTCTTCAATACTATATGCAGAGCTTTTAAAAAAGTTTAATTTTTAAATTTATTATCTCTAAGCCAGTCTATTTATGCACTTTGTATTTTCCAACACAACTTGAAACACATTCAATATTATTATATATATATATATATATATATATGTATATATATATATATATATATATAAACTGAACTTTAAAGATGCTGTTTAAGAGTAATTTATTTTCTTAATTGTTCTAGTTATTTATTTTTTTATTTTTTAAATATTTTATTAAAATATAGCTAACATACAATATTATATTAGTTGCAGATGTACACCATAGTTATTCAACATTTATATACCATAAGAAGTGATCACCATAAGTCTAGCAACCATCTGACACCATACTATGTTATCATAATATTATTGACTATATTCCCTATGCTGTCCATTAGATCCCCATGACTTATTTGTTTTATACCTGGAAACTTGGACCTCTTATTCTCCTTCACCTTCCCCCCACCACTTTTTAGGTGTTTTTTTTTTCAATTACAGTCGACCATTATTATTTTTAAATAATATCAGGTATACAGCACAGTGGTTAGATATTTATATGAGTTAATAAGTATTTCCCTGACTAGTCTAGTACCACCTGGCACTGTACATAGTTATTACCATATCATTGACTATAATCTCTATGCTTTACTTTACATTGCCATGACTACCATGTAACTACCAATCTGTACTTCTTAATACCTTCACCTTTTTCACCCTATTCCCAAGTCCCTCCCATATATCACCCCAATAAATCTAGTACCCATCTGACACCATACAGTTATTACATTATCCCCATGACTACTTTTTAACAACCAATTTGTACTTTTTAATCCCTTCATTTTTTACCTACTGCCCCAAACCCCTAACAACTGACAATCATCAAAATGTTCTCTGTATCTATGAGTTTGTTTCTGTTTTGATTGTTTGTTTTGTTCTTTATATTCCATATATAAGTGAAATCACATTGCATCTGTCTTTCTGTCTGACATACTCAACTCAGCACAAAACCCTCCAGGTCCACCCATGCCGCTACAGATGGAAAGAAAACCAGTAACAGTTACAGAAGGAAAAGAAGTGACAGTCAAACGAAAAAGATTTTAAAATGAAGCAAACTATAATTTCATAAATAATTTAAAATTTTTAAATATATGAATACAAATGATAGGTTTATAAACTGGCCCCTGTACACAGAGGGCAAGAAGAGATTGAAGAGAGATGGAGACCACTCCAGATTGGTAGGTGGCAAGTTTAATAAGCAAGGGAATTTCCATATGAGCCTTGACTTGGTGACCGCAAAATGAGTAGATCTCCACACCTGCCTGCCAGAATCTTAAACGTTTATCTGAAGGCCTTAATTGGGTTCAGTCACATATTCAGTTGAGATGGTCTCAACAACATCTTACTCTCTCAAAGCGACATCTTTGAAAGAGTTCCTACTATGGGAAGGGTGGGTTGAAGATACATTCCAAGGACAGGGGAGGGTGTAAGGAACTCCCACTTGCCCAGATCCAGCTCATGAGTTATCCTGTGGTCACATCCTCTCAATGACCTTCTCCAATATAAATACTGAATAAATGCATATCAAAAATTATCAACATATTAATGAGAAATCTATACAATTTTTAAAAATCTATTACAAAGAACATTTTGAGATTACTGGTCTTTATATGTATTAAAATTGTTAAAATGTGATAGCTGGTTGGGTGTAAAACTAATGTTGTTAGAGCCATGTACACATAGATGAGAGCAGCTCTATGCTTATCTTCAGAAATTCTGGAATACCTGGCTGGATTCTTGACCAAAATAAGTCCTACCTGAGTAACTAATGATTTTTGATGTACTGCTTAAAACCTGAAACTCCTATGGTAGCAAGGAGGGTTTGTTTCTGGATTACTTTCAACTAGTATAACAGGTTAGACAACTTGGCTTGACTAAATAACCTGAGGGACATAGAATACACTGCTGTCCAGAGGATCCCTGAAACCAAGATTCATTGCACAAATCTGGAAAGTTCAATCCAAAGATGAGGGACATATTTGTGCAAACAAGGAGGTCCTTGGGGAGGTAGTCCTTGATGTCTTTTGGACTTCCTCCTAATGTTGCCTGTCCTGCATGCTTGCCTTTATTACAAGCCTTTCTTGAGTATGTTGTGTAGTCACATGAGCCCTTGAGAAATATTTGCTCTGTAATATTTGCAATTACACAGGTCAATTAAAAGCAAAAAAATGTATAACAAAATAACATTCCCAACCCCCCCCCAAAAAAAAATCCTTTGATGCAATCTTTTCTATGGGAGAAGAATTTTTAGTAACTACTAGATGAGATGCATAAACTGACATGTAACTTTGTAGTATCTTGGCTCTATTTGAATAATAAATAGCTAATCAAATAAAAACACATCCTTCTATAAAATTACATACTCAATCTTTCAGGGACTTGAGAAACAGTGTTCTGGTATGAAAGGATTGAAAGGACATGCTCCTTTTTTTTTAAATTAAAGTGTATTGGGGTGACAATTGTTAGTAAAGTTACATAGATTCTGTACTACATCATCTATAAATCCCATTGTGTGTTCACCACCCAGAGTCAGTTCTCCTTCCATCACCATATATTTGATCCCCCTTACCCTCATCTACCACCCCCTTGCCCCCTTACCCTCTGGTAACCACTGAACTATTGTCTGTGTCTATGAGTTTTTGATTCTCATTTGTTTGTCTTGTTCTTTTGTTGTTTTTGGTTTATATACCACATATCAGTGATATCATATGGTTCTCTGCTTTTTCTGTTTGACATATTTCGCTTAGCATTATATTCTCAAGATCCATCCATGTTGTAACAAATGTCCTATTTCATCTTTTCTTACCGCCGAATAGTATTCCATTGTGTGTATATACCACAACATCTTTATCCATTCATCTATGGAAGGACATTTTGGTTGTTTCCTTGTCCTGGCCACTGTAAATAAAGCTGCAATGAACATTGGAGCACACTTGTCTTTATGTACAAATGTTTCAGATTTTTAGGTAGATACCCAGGAGAGGGATTGCTGGGTCATATGGCAAATTTGTTGTAAATTCCAGGGGAGATTTCAAGAGGCTCACCTCACACCGCCATTTTTATAACATCGACATGCTCTTTAACATTTTTCTTACTTCAGTTTTTAAAAGATTTTTTCATAGGAATGATAAAGTAATATTGATAAGATCTAGTAATTACTGTATTTGCTCCTTTCATGATATTGTAATAATAATGTTTCTTTATTCACTTCCTGGAGAGTGACATTTAAAGGACATAGTTAATAAGACCCAGGGTGATTTACTAATCTGCTATACTTATAAATATCTCTGACAGGGATTGAAATCCTATAAAGAAATTACATATTACACTCGTGTTTATCTAGATATATTTTAGCACAAGTATATTTAGTGTGGTTGAACATATATAGCGCTGAACAGAAAAGCTCTGAAACGAAGTGTCCTGATTTTATTAGGCCTTAGAAATAATGTAGCAAGCAAATTGTGCATTCTGCTAGTCTACTATACTATAGAGCTAGTGGTGAAGGGAAACAAGGAATGGTTTGGAAGCTTAAATTGGAATTTAAAAAAAAGTGAAAATGTTTTTTTTCATAATTTGGTTGCGTATTATATATATACACACACACACACACACACACACACACTCACACACATACATATGTGTTATATATATATACATAAATATATATATATATATATATATATATATATATATGTACACACACACATATATATACCATGTTTCCCCGAAAATAAGACCTAGCCGGACCATCAGCTCTAATGCATCTTTTGGAGCAAAAAATAATATAAGACTGGGTCTTATTTTACTATAATATAAGACATACACACATACACACACACACACACACAATACACACACACACACAACACCCACACACATATATACATATGTGTGGGGTTTTACATATTTTATTGCTTAATAAATGCAAAATTTAAGATGTAAGATATGTCTAATACAGTTACACACAGCTTTCAATAGTATAAATTGAATACAAATAACATAAGCTAAAAAAGCTAGATATAAAACTAAAAAAGCAGGAAAAGTTAAGATCATAAAGAAATTATATTGCGAATATGAGATATTCTTTTGAAATACACTATTTTTAAAGATTCAAAATTGATTTATACATTAATATTGATGTGAAGCATTCTTCAACAATGCAGTTATTTCCTAAAGTGAAATGTGTTTAATCACACAGAATCTTATATACATATATATGCAGTAATCCTTGACTCTAATTGATTCTCAGGGAATCGTATTTTATATAATTTTAACATACACTGTTAATCATTTAAATAAAATGCAAAATGTGAACTTTGATATACGAGATCTTGAAGTCATAGTTTATTTCACAGGATATAATTTGAATATAATTTCAAGTTTTTCATTCATGTAATTATGCTTATAGAAAGTATTTATCTTAAAATGTGTTATAAAAGACATAGGATATTATTGGCTTTGCTGCTTTTTTTTTCCCTGATTTTTTTAACCTTTATAATTATAACTAGTTATTTTAGGAGTTGCCAGAATTTAACTATCCATTTTGTTGCTAATGGATAGAGATCTAACAGCCCATAGTTAACTTTGCTCTATCAAGAATATTTTAAAGTATTTACATAAAAGACTAGTCAGACATTTCTCACAGAATCAAAGTTTGATTTTGAAGCTTTAATTTGAAGAGAAATAATTTCTCTAGAAAATACAGTCTATCTAAATTATCTGGAGATTTTATTATAATAATTGTGAACTATACTTTTTGTATATTTGTTTCTAAAATTAAATTCTTCGTAATTAACTGAAAGTACCATGTTTTCCCGAGAATAAGGCCTAGCCGGACAATCAACTCTAATGTGTCTTTTGGAGCAAAAATTAATATAAGACTCAGTCTTATTTTACTATAAGACTGGGTCTTATAATATCATATCATATCATATCATATCATATCATATCATATCATATCATATCATATCATATAATACTGGGTCTTATATTAATTTTTGCTCCAAAAGACTCATTAGAACTGATGGTCTAGCTAGAAACAGGGTAATATGCTGTGGTGTTTTCAAAGTGTAAAAACAATAAGGTCTCAAAGAATACACTACCTCATTGGAGCTAAAAACATAATGATCACCTGAGCATTTTTTCCAACAGATTAATTTTGCTTTATATAACTTTACCACATTTATTGCAATATCTTTATCACATAACGTAAAGTAAGTATTTAGATACTTAGTGCTGACAAGTTGGGAAACCAGCACAAGTTCCTAGTCCAATTATGAAGATGTTTTAGAAGTCAGAGGAAAATGTAAGACTAGGAAGAATTACATAAAGCAGTGAGAAAAAAATAAGGACCAAGAAGAAAATTTGACCTGAGGAGGAAAGAAAATGGAAGAGCTAAGGAGGGCCAGTCTCCAGATTTGAGGAATAAATAATTTAATAGGTGGAAATTTGTGAGTCTTGCTTTTTTCTTTCCCTCTCACAGACATATTCCCTGAACAAATAATTGTCCATGAGCAAATAATTGTCCAGGACAGAAAAGTAATGCTAGTAGAGCCATATTGCAGATTACATATGAATGACCCCAAATCCCAAATCCCAGTCACCTCCAATATGGAGTCAATAATTATAAGCAAAGGCAGGTATGAGAGTGCCCTTTTCATCCCCCCTCTTCTCAACATTCTGGTGTTATGTGAGTACAACAAAAAGGGAACAGAGTATGAGGAAAACGCAGAAAGAAGTGCCTTAATTAAAGGCCAAGCTTCTGATGCTTCTTCAAGTACATACTAGTAACAAAAACAAATAAAAAAAGCCTAATATCTTAATGGAAAATGAACTCATAGGCAAAGCAGCAGACTTCCTTCTGGTTCCAGTATGGTAGCATAAGCCTGAAAGAACTAATTGAAACTTAAAACTTAGTTCAACATACAAGTAATAAGGCTCTTCAATGTAAACAAAAGCTGGCAGATTTCAGAGGGAAATCAACTTGGAGGAGCAACTCTCAAAGGGAAGTTTTCCTTTTATTTATTTATTTATTTTTTAATTCTACGTTCAGCTCTTCTATGGTTATGTATTTTTTAAAAACTTATTTTTGAGGTATAATTGATATAAAAGAAGTTCACATACTTAACGTGCACAATTTGATGATATTGGACAGATGCAAATACCCATAACACCATCACTGCAATCAAGGTAATAGACATATCCAACACCTCCCCAAATTTCCTATTCCCTTTGTTTCTTGTTTGTTTGGTTTTGGTAAGAACACTTAATATGAAATCCAAGCACTTAAATTTTGAAGTGCACAATACCTAACTGTATGCTCAACGCTTTAACTCATATCTCTAGACCTAACTCATCTTGCAGAACTGAAGCTTTATACCCATAGAATAACAACTGCCATTTCCCCTTTTCCCCAGTACCTGGAAACCAGTAGTGTATCCTCTGCTTCTAAAAGGGTGCAAATATTTCATCAAGATCTCAAAGTCACTTCAGTGGGATACGGACCCAGATGTGGGATTACTGGGCCATATGGTAGATCTATTTTTAATTTATTGAGAAATACCATACGATTTCCCATAGCTGCTGTACCATTTTACATCCCCACTGACAGTGTACAACGGTTCTAATTCTCCATAATCTTGTCAAACATCTTTTTTATTTTAAATATTAACTATCCAAACAGGTATTAAGGAACATGTTATAGCTTTGATTTGCATTTCCATGATAATTAATGATGTTGAACATCTTTTTTTTTCCTCTCTTTTTTTAATACACCTGTTGGCCACTTGTATGTCTTCTATGGGGAAATGTCTGATGTACGTTGAAAACCACAACATGGACGAAAGAAATTAAAAGAGAGACAAATATAGGGAAACATAATTCATGTTCATGGATTAAAAAAAAATAGCATCGTTAAAATGTTCATACTACTAAAAGCAATCTAAAGAATCAATGCTATTCATACTCAAATGCCTTCAAATGAACATCACACCAGATCCCTCGGTGTGGCAGGTGGAGCTGTGACACAGCTGCCATTAGATAGGATGATGATTAAAGCCCAGAGTCTAGTGTTATGAAGATTAGGGTGGTCTGTCACCATATATTCAGAAACTATACACAAATGAAGGAGAAAACATTTTATGCTAGCGATAATTATTTTTTATCAGACAGTGATATGACCTTTTGTTTTATACTTCAGCTTTTTAAGTATAGACATTTTATCACTCTAGGATTGTTTTGTCTAGTAATGATGCAGTCAGTAGTACAGGGGCTATTAGTAGAATTTCAAATTGGTGGTTATAGTGGCACTTTGTTTCAACATTTTATTTTCATCTCTCTACATTCTGCTACTCTAATTATAGCTTCTACATAAACTACTATGCCTTTTGCCAATACCACTTTGCATCTAATTGCAAATATACATTTTATAATATATTTAGATTTCTTAAATTTAGAAAGTAATTTTCGAATAAGTGTTCTAGCCAGTGTGATTTCATGAGCAATATACGACTTTGTTATAAAATTAATACATTTTTTCTTAATTTTCATTAAATTGCTATATTTAAATTTAACTAATCTGAGAAATCACCCAGCAATCACTTCTATTATACGTTATACACTACAGGCCAACCCAGGTATAATGTGGAAGCCTAGATGACGGTGTGAATATCGTGAAGTAAGGATCATCAGAAGCCGTCGTGGAGGCTTGTTACGCCATTAAGTAATTTCATCTTTTAACACTTTCAAAACTGATCTGCTAAATATCTCTCCTTAAAAGACTCCTCGCAGTCTTCCATATCTCTGAACAAAATCTTTGGTATTAAACTGATACATCTATTTCATGCCTCATCTAACCCAACAGCATATGTCCTTCAAAATGCTATCTCTGAAATGTCCGGAACATGATTCTCATGATCTCCAAACAGCCACCCTTGCCCAAACCTCCAGTATTGATCTCCTGAACAATGGCCACAGCTTTTCCACTTGTGTCAATACTTGAATCCTTGCCAAATCTGAAGCTTGGTAGTTACACAACAACTGGGATGATTCTTTTAAAATATATATATATATTCACTCTTCTCAAAACCATGTAGTGGCTTTCTATTTCATTCAAAATAAAATCTGAACTTGTAAAAGTGATTTAAAAGCCTCATATGATAAACATCTGGCACGTTGCTCTCCTTATCTCATACCACTTCTACTTCATTCAATGCATTCCAAACTCAATGGTCTCATTCCTATTTCTCAAACACCCCAAGCCTGCTCTCATCTTAAGGTCTTTATACTTGCTCATTTCTGTAACTAAAATTTTTATTTCCCAGTCAATAAACAACATGGCTCTCGTACTTCCTTTATCCTCTGCTCAAATGTCAACTTAATACGGCATCACTACCCAAAATAGCACCTACTTCCTCCTCACTTTGAAACTACATTTCCAGCTTGATTTACCTCAATAATGAGTAATACCACCTTAATTTATTAAATGCTTTTAAGACTACAAGTTTAATGAGGACAGGTACTTTGACTTATTTTCTTCACCCCTTAATTCCTGAGTCCTGATATTAATTCCCCTTAATTCTTTAATTCCTGAGATACTACAAATGGTAGACACTCTAAGAATATTTCTTGACTTATTGAATATTGTATATGAAGCTCAAATTCTGTCATATTAGATCACAGAATAAATTTGAACATTCTAATGGTTAACTTATCTGTAGTGGGCGGGTGCCTGTAAGGCACCATCACATGACTGAGAAGCATGAGATAGAGGAAGTTACTTGGGTCTTTAGGTAACACCCACATTCTGTAGGGTATGTCCAGATGGCTTAAGACCATCAGCCTGAGGCAACCCTGCTTATGTTAATGCCCCTCCACCCAGCACAAAAATGTATATAACCCATGATTGAGCTGCAATAAAGAGAGACTTGATCAGAACTCCTGTCTTGTCTCCGGTCTTTGTGTCTCCCATTTTCCTCCCTTCTAGGTACTTCGGGGTCCCTCGTGTAGTGTCCCGCGGGTCGGGACACTTATCTTCATAATATGGGTACTTTCTGCAGTGTACTTATAAAATAATGTATAACATTTGATAATAACATGAAATGTATGCCAATTTATTTAAAACTCTATTTGGCTTTCAATATTCCTGGACAGTACCTCACGCTCCACATATTTTTAGGCAGAATGGCTTCAAAAATGCAAAATTAGCTCAGCCATACAAATGCAGATTTTTTTTACCCCAAAAAAATAATCACAGGGAGGTATGGAGAGAGGTTGGGAATATCATTCTTTTTAATTTTTTTTATTAAATGTATTGGGGTGACATTAGTTAAATCATATAGGTTTCAAGTGTACATTTCTATAATACATCATCTATTTATTTCACCGTGTGTTCAGTTCTCCATCCACCACCAATGGGGTCAAATATATGATGATGAAGTATTATCCTTTCAGAAGTTTCTCCACGTGGAAATATGAGTTCAGAGACATGGAGCTTTGTCCTAACATTCCAGCTCTCCTTTTCCTCCCCACCCCACACACATCTTAACATAGTATTGAGCTTAACCAACAAGCTTCTGCTAGACATGAACCTTGTCCTTGCAGAGGAGAATGGGAGTTTATCAGGACCACCAGCACCTATATATATATAGCTCCCTCCTATATGAGGCAGCTCCAAAAATAGCATCATTGCACTTTGTGGATCACTTTGAGCTGCTAATATATAATGTAACTTGGGCCTCAAAAGTTCCTGAAGTGGCTTTGAATATGATATCAATTGTTCCACTCCAAGAACTTATAATATTCCAGGATGGTAATTTACTAAGCATATTCTGTTTCCCATATCCCATTGTCAAAATACTATTTTAAAGGTTATACGATGAAGTAAAATGATATCATGGATTTATTCCAACAACTCTGTGACATTAATATATTAATGCCCCAAACTTAATCCTTTCAAATCACTAAATTACCAATGAAATATCAAAGTCAAAATTTTCTGTTTACTTGACAATGTATATTAACATTCCAATATTCAAATATCTAAATTGATGTGACAAAATATTAAAATCTGCAATTCACCTACAAAATTGCTTACAATATCATACTTTTATATGTGTTCTTTTTCAATGAGTTTTCTACATGTATAACACCAATATGCTTGTGTGTGTGTGTGTGTGTGTGTGTCACACTTTTTAATATACACATAATTGTGATGGGAACCATGAGTACATTGGGAATTTAATCATTGCAACTTCTAGCTTTGTGAATTTGCTTTGCCCAAAGAAATTTAGTATTTTTTCTATTGGTGTAGATACCAAAATCAAGTTGACATTCCCTTATAATCACAATGTCAGAGAATCAGAGATCAGCAAATAAACTTCTTTCTTAATATTGTTTTTTTAGATTCTAAAAATGTTTTAAACTCAATCAGGAGGCAGGTCAAATTGCAAGAAGAAACCAAAAATGTATCATTTATCATATTTAAAATCATTTATATGCAGCAAATTAAATTTCAAAAGCTAAGCCAACATTGAAAATTATGCTACCTGCTTGTAACATCTGCTTCTCACATCTATAAAAAAAGACTAGACCGAAAAGTAATTCATCAGCCTCAAATAACAAGGATATTCCTATATTTATGGCTTCAATAAGGACAAGACATCAACCCCACTCAGATGTAGATTAATTCATCCAAACATCTTTTAGTAATTTTCATGAATAATTTACTTGGGCAGCTTTTAAACTCATTCGTGACTCACGTCTGCCTCTCTTCAGAGATGAATCTAACAGATGAATATGTCTTTAAGATCTTAAGCAAATATAACTTATTTTTATTATTCAAAGATAGCATAAAATCATGTCATCTACTTACTTACGTGCAAAATAATGAATTTTATTCATCGAATAAGTAATCAATATTGCATATTCAATTCAGTTCGGTCTTTCTGGTGAAAATTAAGTAGTGCTGTTCAAATTATTTAGTCCTTATCTTTTCAAAAAGTCATTTTCTGTAATAAAAAAAGCTGTCCATGAGTGTGATTTTCACTGCTGCCTGAGAGATTATTATCATGAATGATGTGGTAAAAGATTTAGATTGGCCATAACTCAGAGGTAATGTTTTACTTTTATTTTGCAATTGATAAATTGTATCTTGACTTTCTTTTCAGGGGTGTGGGTGGGGAGCAGGGTTAATGACTATTGTGTTAGTGTTAGATATTTCAGATATTTCACTGTTATATCCCTCCATTTTTGTAATCTATGAAATTAATCTATTAATAATCATTTATATCGCTCAGCAAAGTAATCAATACTAGTCAATGCAGTGTTAAAATCCACATTAATCACAATCACTTTTTCAGAGAAAGCATCTTTCTGTCCCATCTTAGAATTAGAAGTGTAATGGAATTCCTATTTAGTAAGCATATTAATATTCGTTTCTGTATCTGTGAACAATTTATTTTATTTTTCCCCAAAATCAACTGGGGAAACAATGTCTTTAAAAACCAATGCCCCAAAAGCCACATTTGTTAAAATGATACGGTGTTTAAAAACTTGGATGCTCTTGAACATTAATTATATATAGATGGTAAAGCATTGCATATCCACCTGCCAATACTTGTATAGTACTTGCTCACAGTGAATATGTTATGCATTTGTGGTTTCTTGTGCAATTTAAAATAACTTTCCAGTTCACGTTACTTTTGCACATCAACATTTACTCTAAGTGCAGCATATAGCGTATTGTAGAAGTTCGAAAAAAAGATATACTCAGAATTCTGAAGAGAAGTCTTTTCCTGACATTGTCAGAATAGCCTGTTTTGTGCTTTTCATTCACTTACAAGAGACTTTTTTTCCTCATGAAATGTAGAACTAATGGTGCAGGCAAGCTTAAGCCTTTATTTAAAGGCCCTCAGATGCATTGAATCAAGATCATTAAAATGACTGGTTTGTATAAGGTAGTTGTAGTCCCAGCACTTTGCAGAATCACTGTCTCAGAGACGACACTAAAAAATATTGGTTAAGTGAAAGTTAGTTTAAAATATCCAAAACAGAAGAAGAAAAATGCTATGCATATATTTCTGAAATAAATGTTTTAGACTTGTGAGGACAAGTCTTCAAATGTTTAAGGATTAATACAATAGAGGTTAGAGTATGCCTTTATATAGACAGAAGTTATAATTAGGATTCATGAAAGGAGGCTACAGAGAGACAAATTTTAGACCACAGTAACAAGAATTCTTTACTCCTACTGCCATAAACCAGATTAGCTATCTTAAATAGCAAGGTGGTAGCCATCAATTATAAATCGTACAGACATGGTTCCTGAACTGGTAACAAAAGAGATTATCGATCAGATCCAATTTATTTTCCAGACTGTATGATTTCATATTGCCCATATGGAAAAATCAGTATATCCTAATCTCTAAAGTAAGATGCCATCAAATGATCCAGTGTAACTAGTGTGAGGCACAGATGTGAGAGGGAAGAACCTAGATTCTGGATCCCCACTTTCTGGATTCCAAAATGAGCTCTGGCACTTACTAAGTCTCATATCGGGAAAATAATTTAATATTCTAGGTCTGAATTTCCCCACGAAAACTGAACAGGACTTATTTTTGTGAGAATCAATTGAGGTGATGTTAGTAAAATATTAAGTGCATACTAAATAGAAAAATAAATGTTAATTAGTAATATTAAATTCTGAATATTTATTTGCCTCATGGCATCTTCAAATATCAGGTTTGGCATCACAATTTTTCCGCTCTATTAAATATTCCACTAAACGTATAATGTCTCTGCCCCTTTCACTGAAAAACTTCTTCAAAGACTGATCTGTAGTCTGTCACTATTGTTTCACTTCTCTTTTTTTCTAATATTAGAATTTAAAATTTTAAATATCCATTAAGCATAACTTTATCCCCAAATTTTGATATGTTGAATTTTCATTTTGATTCAGTTCCTGCTATTTTCTTTATGATTTATTTGTTGATCTGTGAATTATGTAGAAGCCTGTATTTAAGTTTCCAAATATTAGGGTGGTTTTTAGACTTATTGTTTTTATTGACTTCTATTTCCATTCCACTGCCGTCAAAAAATACTCTGCACCATTTAACCCTATGTAAATTTATCAAAATTTGCTTTATGGACCAATATACTGTCTAAATTAGCAAAAAGAAAAGAATGTGTATATTATAGTCAATAGTAATGCTATATTAATTATCAACATATTCAGGATAACTGACAGTTTGTTCATATCTCTTATGGCTATTTTTTTATCTAGTCTTATCAATTGCTTATAGCAAAGTATTAAATATTAAATTGTAATTAGTCCATATGTATTATGCATTACATATTTCTTTGTTATGTCATCTTGATGAATTACCCATTTATTATTTTAAAAGATACAACTCAGGAACAGCCAAAAGGAGGAGTTACACATAGTAATTTATGTGGGAAGGTGCATGGAGCTGCCATGCCTCTCCAGGCATGTCACCCTCTAGCACCTTGATGTGTTCACTAACCCTGACGCTCTCTAAACCCCTTCTGTTAGGGTTTTTTTAGGGAGGATTTATTATGTAAGCATGAATGATTAAATCATTGCCCATTAGTGATAATCCACCTCCAGACACTCTCCCAGCCCCCAAGGTAGGGAAGTGGGGCTAGAAATCCCAACCCTCTAGCCACATAGTTTGTTCCCTAGCAACCAGCTCCTGTCTTAAGGCTACCCAGGAGCCCCCGGCCATCAGTCATCCTATTAGCTTCCAAAAAGGCACTTATCACTTTGGAGATTCCAAGAGTTTTATAGGAGTTTTGTGCCAGGAAACAGGGACAGTGATCAAATGTCACAGAGGTCCTTTTAAAGACTCAATTATAGTGCCAAGTAGGTGGCGGTACCTTACAGGGTGGAGCTAAGGTTCTCCAGAAGGCTGTATATGCTCCAAATCAGATATATATGGTGCTGTTTCTCCCATAGCCATGATTCACAGATTCAGGAATCAAAGCAGAGTAGCATCACTAGCTATTACACCTAGTAACCCATTAGCAATAGTTTTGCTTTCTGTCCCTGCAATCTTATACTTTGCTGGTCTAGAAGTCTTAGTTCCCAAAGGAGGGATACTTCCCCCAGGAGACACAACAATGATTCTACTGAACTGGAAGCTAAGACTGCCACTAGCATCTATTGGGCTCCTCATGGCTCTGCAACAACAGGCAAAGAAGGGAGTTACTGTGCTGGCTGGGATGACTGCTCCTGACTGCCAAGCGGAAACAGGTCCACTACTCCACAGCTGAAGTGAGGAAGAGTATGCCCAGAATACAGGAGACCCAACGTACCTTTTAGCATTACCATGCCCTGCAATTAAATCAATGGAAAATCACCACAACTCAAATCAGGCTGGACTACTAATGACACAGACCCTTCAGGAATGAAGGTTTGGGTCACTCCAAACCTTCATCAGGTGAAGAACCATAACCGGCGGAGGCGCTTGCTTGGGGCAAAAAGAATCTGGAATGGGTACTGCGGAAATATTATAGTTATGTATACTAGCTAAGACTATGTGACCAGTTACAGAAACAAGGACTGTAATGTTATGAGTATTTCCTCCTTAATTTGTTATGAATGTGTGTGTGTGTGTGTGTGTGTGTGTGTGTATACACACACCTAATCCACTCTTCAAAGTAATTTTGGAACTCTTTTTCTGGAATGGCCATCAGATCTGTTGTCATATTATACTTGATATCCTGAATGTCATCAAAGTGTCTTCCTTTCAATATTTCCTTTATCTTCGGGTAAAGAAATAAATCATTAGGGGCCAGATCAGGTGAGTAGGGAGGGTGTTCCAATACAGTTATTTGTTCACTGGCTAAAAACTCCCTCACAGACAGTGCTGTGTGAGCTTGTGCATTGTCATGATGCAAGAGCCATGAATTGTTGGCAAAAAGTTCAGGTCATCTAACTGTTTCACGCAGCCTTTTCAGCACTTCCAAATAGTCAACTTGGTTAACTGTTTGTCCAGTTGGTACAAATTTGTAATGAATAATCCCTCTGCTATCAATATAGGTCAGCAACATCATTGCAACAAGTTCCCGAACTTCATTGTCAGATCTATATTAGAGAGAACAACATAAACAAATACTGGTAGGTGCCATTCAGGAAGCCATCAAGCTCTGTAGTAAGGTCTTCAAATATTTAAACACTGCAACAGCTCTTTCTGAAAGAATGATCCCAAAAAATGCAGCTCTTAGATCAATGTAAGGAGTTTGAATTGTTTTGTTTATTGGAGCCCTCAGCAAAATGTCCAACACTGAGAATCCAACACTCAAGAAACATTGGCCAATGTCATCTCATTAAGAGAAAAAGAGAAAGGAAAGAGAAAGTGAAAGAGAAAGAGAAAAAGAAAAAGAAAGAGAAAGCAATGCTTCAAATTTCCCTTGGCACCAGCTTTTAATCTTCAAAGAAATCTGGATCATCCAAATTATCCCCCAAAACCTTCTTAACATTTAAATCAGTGGACTTTTAGTACAGCAAGCTCCCTGGACGTGGATAGGCCTCGTTCAATCAGCTGAAGACCTGAATAGAACAAAGAGATCAGCCTCTCCAGAGCAAGAGAAAATTCTCAGGCAGATTGTCTTCAGCTCTTCCTCACTGTACACTAAACTGCCTAGTAAGGGGACAATACATACATACACATGCATGGATGTAAAGTTGATATTGACTAGTTCAAGGATACTGTCTTGTATCTATATATGTCATATATGTAAACGACACTGAACAATAAATGTTATATGTTAATATTATTTTTTTATCAAAGTAACTAATTTTCCAAAAATATCTTGCTTATCTTAAAACAACAAAATTTGTTTTTCTTCCTGAAGTGAGACCTGTATTTCATGCTTTGGAAGAAAATTGTAAATATCTTTGTTAACTGATCACTTACAAAAATAAAAATTAAATCCATTCTCATTAAGGAAAATAATGGTGACATTAATTCCTGGGGAAAGTTTTATTAATGAAATCATACTACTCTTCCTTTTATCATAATCCTATGTTTATCTTTTTAGTTGCCTTTTATAAACTTATATTGGAAATTATAATTGTTATTCAACTTCAGATAATTTTCTCCTAATAGTTAATTTTTCCATTTATGATCTTTTTATATGCACTCTTGCTAATTTCTTTTCAAAACATTTTTTGTAGATATAATCTTTTGAAATTTGTACAGCTAATAAGTTACATGTTAATACTGTAAGTAATTATGATAAAAGCTTATGCTAATCTCTTCTAATGGAGTAAAATAATCTATGGTTAGGAGTCAAGGCTATTTCAGGGTGGATTAATTCATTAGTTAAGCCAGCTGATATGTATTTGCAGTGACCTCTGAAACAGCATGGTATTCTCTGGAATTAAATGTTTAAATGGATTTTTGAATTGATTGAAATGAGTATCAAAGGATCTATATATGGGATATCAATATCAATTTTAACTGAAGGGGAATGAATATTTCAAGAGAATTTATAATTATGGAATATGGAATTTTGCATTAGTCCTATATGCCTTACCTTTTAGGCAACACTCATTTCCCAATTTTTTTCAGGTATTAGGTTTTGGGGGGAATACTGAAGAAGATACAGCAGAGCAGAAAAGGCTGCACAAGCACTGCTCTAGTGTCATATGGATTTGGAAAAATCAACTAAAATATTTCAATCTCAATTTTTTTATACATAGTATAAAATAATTATACCTACTCACAGAGTGTTCTAAGGATTAGTAACAAGTCATATGTATATCTGCACTATGTCTGTAAACTTGATTTATGTCTAGCATACAATTTCACACCATGGAGTATAACTCTACCAGATACCAAACGCTCAAGAGACTTAAATATAACTAGAAACAATCAAGCAACTACTCCATGTCCCTGCACATCTAACTACTCTGCTTGACTTAAATAAGGAGACAATGTAAATTTATTTATATTTGAGTGCTTTACCTATCAAAGGAGTCATGTGCTATCTAAGATCCTAGAATAGTTTGTAAATTCTTTTTTATAAGTAGCCTATATCTTACATGGAGTAGTAAGATTTAAAAGAAAGGTAACTTCTGTTTTTTTTTTTGACACATCGAGGTAGCCAAACTTCAGTGCGAAAAACTAAGGCCAAAACCAAAGAGATGGCAAAAAGTAGAGATGGATATAGAATTCCAGTAATATCTGACATGCCGGTTCTAGTTTTACCTGAGACCCAAGTATATCACTGGGATATATTTATTTGCTTTAACCTTTCTTGTATCCTGTGAGTAATAAAGGATTTTCCTGCAAACTATGAATACTAATAATAAGTAAAAGTAAAATAGAGGAGGATAAATGATCAAGTATATCTGCTCTCCTGAATAAATCATAAACACACACTACACACACACACACAAACACACACACACACACACACACACACACACACACACAATGTTTACCGTGTTTCCCTGAAAATAAGACCGAGTCAGACAATCAGCTCTAATGCGTCTTTTGGAGCAAACATTAATATGAGACTTGGTATTATATTATATTTATTATATTATATTAAATAAGACCGGTCTCATATTAATTTTTGCTTCAAAAAAAGCCTTAGAGCTGATTGTCTGGCTAGTTCTTATTTTCAGGGAAACACGGTACTTCCCTCTAATCAAAGTGCAGACATTCTGAAACATAATATGGATTTCTCGTTGGGGGGTATGCATGGAAAAGTAGACGCTGGATTCTAAACCATGCAAAACTTCAAGACGTTACTTAGTTCTGCAGCGTTTGTTTTTATTTTTGCTTCTCAATTATATATTATATTATGGTACTTTAGAAAGAAATCTCTCATACATTGAAACTCAAACCACTCCAAGTTTGTGGAAAATTTATCTTCTCCATGAAATCTCAAGAATATAATAAAATGTCTGGCACATAGTAGTATGTCAACGTACATTTACTGCATACATAGTTGACTGCATCAATATGTGGTAAGGAAAGGTGTTGATGCATCCATGTATAGGTGGTCTTTGACTGTCCTTACTATTCCCAGAGTATTTAAATAAATGCATCAGAATCAATGTCTTCCTATGATAACCTCAATAGTTGCAAGTTTATGGCTGTCTCAGATCCTTATGCTAAGTGGTTATACAGGTGTTAGCAGTCATTCTTTAACCCTAAAATGAGCACTCCTCAAAAAGCAAGCATGTTGCTAATCTCTCTTCATTCATAACCAAGGAAACTCATATATAACACCAACCCTGGGGATAGCATTTAGAGAATCCCCCATGAAAGCATCAACTTCCAATTTACACAACATTTAGACATTTTAGTAAGCCAGAGCTCATCAGTGATTAATTCACTAAGTGACCTGTAAGTTTTATTTCAGGTACGTGTCATGTGGAACTGATGCATGCTAACTTTATCTTCTTATCTTAAATTCTAAAACTGAAACTATATTGTATATTTTATATTATTGCAAGCGCTGCACACCTGTCACAGAAATATGCAAGAGTCACCAGCATACCAACACAGTTCACTAATTAGGTAACATATGCCACATAAATATTATATATGAAATTCACTCTCAACGTAATCGTCCTATGCCAAGTACCACAATTAAGTGGAAAATTTACAAGATTTCCATTACATAATCCCAATATTCATTTATTAGTACATAGTTTACTTGTGGTATTCTTAAATTCTGAGCTGATTTTGAGACTTTACTCAAGTGCATGAAATTTCCTCTTATTTATGATATTCGAACTGATCCACCTTTTATTTTCCAACCCTCATCTTTATTTTTCCTCTTCTCAGTTCTTGCCTCATAATATTACAAAATATAAATGCCTTTTTTTAATACCATGATTAATCCAATTAGGTAGATTATCATCCCATTTTTTTTTACTTATATAAATCAATGAACTGAGAATAACTTCTGAAATAAACATCTCAGCTCTTTAATATGTTTTATTATAGAATATAGTGAAATGTACTAAATTTAAAAATTCTGACCAAATGACTTTTGTTGTGTATAAAAAATTATCCCAAAGTAATATGTAAGATTTGTAATATTCTTCCTTCATGCCAAAAATATCTTAGTAGAAAGATCCATGTTAATCACAAACAATGTCTTAAGAATGATTTTGGGCTTCCCAATAGATATTCTTTCTGTAAAATTGTATTCCATTTTCCAAAAAGATACATATAATAATTCTTAACATTTATATTTATCCTGCCAGAGTACAGAGTACATGAGGATTCTTAGATGATTGGTCTTACTTTGACAGTTCCTTAAAAATTTTTTTTTATGTACCCATTGGCCATCATCAAAATTTTATGAAATCTGAATGTTAGACTTGGCTGTGGATTTAGTTACAGTAAGAATAAAGAAAAAGTAATGTGGAGCTGAAGAATACATCAGCACATGCTATGTCTAAAGGAGAAGATATGAATTAAAGTATTTACTCGGCCAAATACATCTCTTAGCTCAAGT